>NC_064560.1:170224552-170533416 GCF_937001465.1 Orcinus orca
CTACCTATTCTGTACTTTGTTCACTCCTTTTCAGCTGTTCTCCTTGCTGATCCACTAACACACCAAAGCATGACCCCACCTCAGGATCTTTTTAATCCTTGTTACTTCCTTGACCTGAGTGGATGGAAGGAAGGAGAAATGGAGACAAAGTAAAGGGAGCACACAAAATCTCACATACTCCTGGATGCAGAACAGAAGCAGTTATTTGAAAGGAGCCTGGGTCAGACCTATCTGATGATCTTGGAGAGTCTCTGGAGAGGCAGGAGGCAACTGGAGCTCACCCTGGGGACACAGACACTGGTGGCAGCCATTTTAGGGAGGTTGTCTACCACATGGACACTGGTGCTGGCAAGCGTCATTTTGGAATCCTCCCTCTAGCTTATCAGCCTCAGGACCCAGCCTTGCCCCCACCCAACAGCCTGTAGGCACCAGTACTGGGATGCCACAGGTCAAGCAACTAACTAGGCAGGGACACAGCCCCACCCACCAGCAGGCGGGTTGCCTTAAGAACCCCTGAGCCCACAGCTGCCTCTGGACACGGCCCTGCCCAACACAGAGCCCAGGACCCAGCCCCACACACCAGTGCACAGGCACTAGACCTGATACCTCCAAGGTCCTGCGGCCAGAGGAACTGGGGCCAAGCTCTTCCCACCAGTGGGCAGGCACCAGCTGCAGGACAATTGCAGCCTGCAGACCCAGCCCACCCACAAGCAGGCCAACACAAGCTTTAAGACACCTCAGACACTGCAGCCAGCTGTGTCAGGAACTGGCCCCACCCACCAGCAGCCAGCAGCCTCTGCACAGGCAGGGCCTGGCAACCAAAGATACTGGAGGCCAACCAAGCCTACCAGACCACCCACAGTAGTCAGCCCACCACAACAGAACGACCCACTCAGCCCACATAGGGGGGACCCCTAGAGCATACAGCTCTGATGACGAGAGGGGACTGCACTGCTGGGACACACAGGATGTCTCCTACAAAAGGTCCCTTCTCTAAGGTTGGGAAACATAACCAATCTACCAGTAACAGAAATGAAAAAGCAAGCTAGGCAAAAATGAGGCAACAGAGGAACATATTCCAAATGAAGGAACAAGGTAAAACCCCAGAAGAAGAAATAAGTGAAGTGGAGACAGGCACTCTACCTAAGAAAGAGTTCAGGGTAATGATTATAAAGATGACCAAAGAACTCGGAAGAAGAATGGATGCAGAGCAAGAAGTCAGAAGTCTTTAACAAAGACTAGGAAAATATAAAGAGCAACCAAACAGAGATGAAGAACACAATAACTGAAATGAAAAATACACTAAAAGGAATCAACAGCATAGTAAATGATACAGAGGGACAGGTCAGCAAGCTGGAAGACAGAATAGTGGAAATCACTGAAGCTGAGCAGAGAAAAGAAAAAAGAATGAAAAGAAATGAGAACAGTTTAAGAGTCTCTGGGACAACATCAAACATACTAACATTCACAATCTAGGGATTCCAGAAGGAGAAGAGAGAAAGTGGCAGAGAACATACTTGAAAACATAACAGCTAAAAACTTCCCTAAGATGGGAAAGGAAACAGACATACAAGTAATACAAGTACAGGAAGCACAGAGTCCCAAACAGGATCAACCCAAAGAGAAACACACCAAGACACATTATAAGTAAAATGGCAAAAATTAAAGGTAAAGAGAGAATATTAAAAGCAACAAGGGAAAAGCAACAAGTTACATACAAGGGAATTCCCATAAGGCCATAAAGCTGACTTTACAGCAGAAAACTTTGCAGACAGGGCGAGGCACAATATAGTTACAGTGATGAAAAAGGAAAAACCTACAACCAAGAATGCTGTACCCAGCAAGGCTCTAACTCAGATTTGATTGAGAGATCATAAGTTTTACAGACAAGCAAAAGCTGAAAGAGCTCAGCACCACCAAACCAGCTTTACAAGAAAAGTAAAAGGGACTTCTCTAAGCAAGAAAAAAAAAGGCCACAACTAGAAACACGAAAATTGCAAAAGGAAAAAGGTCATCGGCAAAGGCAAAAGCACAGTAAAGGTAACAAAATCAACCACATGCAAAGTGTGTAGGAAGGTTAAAAGACAAAAGCAGTAAAATCATCTATATCTACAGTAAACAGTTAAGGGATATCAAAACAACTAGATACAAAATATGTCAAAAACAGTAATCATGACAGGAGGAAAGTACAAATGCAGGGCTATTAAAATGTTTGAAATCAAGAGATTAGCAACTTAAAACAGCATAGATAGATAGACAGATAGCTACATATAAAGCTCATGGTAAACTCAAACCAAAAATCTGTAAGAGATACATACACACAGAGAAAGGAATCCAAACATAACACTTCACCAGACCACAAAAGAACAAAAGAAGAAGAAACAAAAAAGAACTGCAAAAACAATAAAAATGGCAATAAGAGCATACATATCAATAATTACTTTAAATGTAAATAGTCTAAATGCTCCAATCAAAAGACATAGAGTGGGGCTTCCCTGGTGGCGCAGTGGTTGAGAGTCCACCTGCTGATGCAGGGGACACGGGTTCGTGCCCTGGTCTGGGAGGATCCCACGTGCCGCGGAGCGGCTGGGCCCGTGAGCCATGGCCGCTGGGCCTGCGCGTCCGGAGCCTGTGCTCCGCAACGGGAGAGGCTGCAACAGTGAGAGGCCCACGTACCACAAAAAAAAAAAAAAAAAGACATAGAGTGGCTGAATGTATACAAAAACAAGACTCATAAATATGCTGCCTAAAAAAGACTCACTTCAGATCTAAAGACACACATAAACTAAAAGTGAAGGGATGGAAAAAGATATTTCATACAAATGGAAATCAAAAGAAAGCCAAAGTAGCAATACTTATATCAGCGAAAATACACTTTAAAACAAAGACTGTTACAAGAGACAAAGAAGTACATTACACAATGATCAAAGGATCAATCCAATAAAATATAGCAATTGTAAAATATACACACCCAATGTAGGACCACCTAAATATAGAAAAAAAATATTAACAGACTAAAAGGGAGAAATTGAGAGTAACACAATAATAGTAGGGAACTTTAACACTCCACTTACATCAATGGACAGATCATCCAGACTGAAAATCAGTAGGGAAACAAGGGCACACTTAGACCAGTAGAACACATATTCTTTTGAAGTGCACATGGAACGTTCTCCAGGATAGATCACATGCTAGGCCACAAAACAAGTCTCGGTAAATTTAAGAAAGTTGAAATCATATCAAGCATCTTTTCTGACCACAACACTATGAGACTAGAAATCAACTACAAGAAAAAAACTGCAAAAGACACAAACTCGTGGAGGCTAAAAATATGTTACTAAATAACCAATGAATTGCTGCACTAAAGAGAAGTTTATAGCAATACAACCTTACCTCAGGAAATAAGAAAAAATCTCAAACAACCCAACTTACACCTAAAGGAACTAGAAAAAGAAGAACAAACAAAACTCAAAGTTAGAAGGAAAGAAATCATAAAGATCAGAGCAGAAATGCATGAAATAGAGACTAAAAAAAGAAAGAAAAGATCAATGAAACTAAGAGCTGGTTCTTTGTAAAGAGAAACAAAAATGATAAACTTTTAGCCAGACTCATCAAGAAAAAAAGAGAGAGGGCCCAAATCAGAAATGGAAAAGAAGTTATAACCACAGAAATACAAAGGATCATAAAAGATTACTGTGAACAACTATATGCCAATAATGAAGAACCTACATGAAATGAACAAATTCTTAGAAATGTACAATCTCCCAAGACTAAACCAGGAAGAAATAGAAAATATGAACAGACAAATTACCAGTAATGAAAGTGATTACTGGTGAAAAAAGTGATCAGCAATTTTTTAAAACTCCCCAAAAACAAAGAACCAGACAGCTACACAGGTGAATGCTACCAAACATTTAGAGAAGAGTTAACACCTATCCTTCTCAAACTATTCCAAAAAACTGCAGAGGAAGGAACACTTCCAAACTCATTGTTCGAAACCAACATCACCTTGATATCCAAACAAGACAAAGATTATCAGAAAAAAATAAAATTAGAGGCCAATATCACTGATGAACATAGATGTAAAAATCTTTGACAAAACATTAGTAAACCAAACTCAACAGTACATTACAAAGATCATACACCATGATCAAGTGGGATTTATCCCAGGAATGCAAGGATGGCTCAATACCCATAAATCTATAAATGTGATACATATTAACAAATTGAAAAGTAAAAATCATATAATCATTTCAATAGATGCAGTAAAAGACTTTGACAAAATTCAACATCCATTTATGATAAAAACTCTCCAGAAAGTGGGTGGTATAGAGGGAACAAACCTCAACATCATAAAGGCCATATATGATAAGCCCACAGCTAACACCATACTCAATGGTCAAAAGCTGAAAGCATTTCATCTAAATCAGGAACAAGAAAAGGATGCACACACTTGCCACTTTTTATTCAACATAGTATTGGAAGTCCTAGCCACAGCAATCAGACAAGACAAAGAAATAAAAGGAATCCAAATTGGAAATGAAGAAGTAAAACTGTCACTGTTTGCAGATGGCATGATACTATACTTAGAAAATCCAAAAGAAGCTACCAAAAACTACTGGAGTTCATCAATGAGTTCAGTAAAGTTGAGGGATACAAAAGTAATATACAGAAATCTGTTGCATTTCTATATACTAACAACAAACTATCAGAAAGAGAAAATAAGGAAACAACTCCATTTTCAACCACATCAAAAAGAATAAAATACCTAGGAATATACTTACCTAAGGAGGTAAAAGATCTGAACTCGGAACACTGACACTGATGAAAGAAACTGAAGATGACACAGATGGAAAGACATACTGTGTTCATAGGCCAGAAAAATTTATATTGGTAAAATGACCATACTACCCAAGGTTATCTACAGATTCAATGTACCTACTGAAATACCAATGGCGTTTTTTCACAGAACTAAAACATATAATTTTAAATTTTGCATGGAAACACAAATGACCCTGAAAAGCCAAAACAATCTTGAGAAAGAAATGAGGTGGAGGTATCACACTCCCTGACTTTAGACCACATCACAAAGATACAGTAACCAAAACAGTATGGTACTAGCACAGAAAGAGACACACAGATCAAGGGAACAGAATACAGAGAAAGTCTAGAAATAAACCCATGCACTTATGGTCAATTAATTTACAACAAAGGAGGCAAGAATATACAATGAAGAAAAGACAGTCTCTTCAATAAGTGGTGCTGGGAAAACTGAACAGTTACATGTGAAAGAATGAAATTAAAACATTTTCTCAAACCATATACAAAAATAAACTTAAAATGCGTTAAAGATCTAAATGTAAGACCAGAAACCATAAAATTCTTAGAAAAAAACATAGGCAGAACACTCTTTGACATAAATCATAGATCTTTGGATCTGTCTTCTAAGAAAAACAAATAAAAGCAAAAATAAACAAATGGGACCTAATCAAACTTATAAGCTTCTGCACAGCAAAGGAAACCATTGACAAAACAAAAAGACATCCTACTGAATGGGAGAAAATATTTGCAAATGATATGACCAATAAGGGGTTAGTGGGGAGAAAGTGGGGAGGGGCGAGATAGAAGGGTATTAAGAGGTACAAGCTACTATGTATAAAAACAATAAGCTACAAGGATATATTGTATAGCACAGGAAATATAGCCAATATTTTATAATAACTATAAATGGAGTATAATCTTTAAAAATTGTGAACCACTATGTTGTACATCTGAAACTTACATAATATTGTAAATCAACTATACCTTAATTAAAAAATATTTTTAAATGTGCCAAAGCCTTGAATAGACATTTCTCCAAAGATATGCAAATATTCTGCTTTAATTTTATAATTAATTTTATTAAAATATTTTATGTAAAAACAAATACACAAATGACCAATAAGCACATAAAAAGATGGTCAACCTCACTAATTATTAGGTGTGATTTTGTGATTTATAATAAGAAATATATATTTGGTCTTCTTCCTGGCACAGAACTCCTAAAACCCTTGGAATTTCCTGAGGGGAGAACCATAAAGGTGTCTTTTGTGATGTTAATGAGGTGACTTTTGGAAAGCCCCTATGTCACCTAAAAATGGGAGCTGGTCACCAGAGGAACCAACCTTGTGATTAGAGGGTTTCGATCCCACCCCACCCCCACCTCTGGGGATGGAAAGGGGGTTGAAGTTGGGTTTGATCACCAATAGCCAATAATTTAATCAATCATATCCATGTAATGAAGCCTCCATAAAAACCTTAAAAGGACAAGGTTCTGAAAGCTTTCCGGTCGGTGAACATGTGGAGATTCGGAGAGTGGTGCACCCAGAAAGGGCACGGAGGCTCTGCACCCCTTCCCACATGTATTGCCAGATATTTGTACATCACTGTATGTAGCAGCATTATTTTTTAAAAAATATTTATTTATTCGTTTGGCTGTGCTGCGTCTTAGTTGTGGGAGGTGGGATCTTCATTACTGCGCGTGAGATCTTTAGTTGCAGCACAAGGGTTCTTTAGTTGCGGCATGCAGGCTCCTTTAGTTGTGGCATGCGGGACCTAGTTCCCTGACCAGGGATCGAACACGGGCCCCCTGCGTTGGGAGCGCATAGTCTTAACCATTGGACCACCAGGGAAGTCCCTGTAGTAGCTAGCATTATATACAATAGTGAAAAGGTGGAAGCAACTCAAATGTCCATGGACTGAGGAATGAATAAACAGAATGTGTGTGTGCATACATATATACATACAACAAAATATTATTTAACCTCAAAAAGGAAATTCTGACACATGCTAGAATATGGATGAACCTTGAAGACCTTATGCTAAGTGAAATAAGCCAAAAAACCAAATACTGTATGATTCCAGTTATATGAGATACCTACAGCAGTCAAATTCATCAGGACATCAGTAGAATGGTGGTTGCCAGGGGCTGGAGGAAGGGGAAAAAAGGGAGTGTTTAATGAACAGAGTTTCAGTTTGGAACGATGAAGAAGTTCTGGAGATGGATGGTGATGATAGCTGTGCAACAATGTGAATGTAGTTAATGTCACTGAATTGTATACTTAAAGTGCTTAAAATGGTAAATTTTATGTTTTTTATATTTTACCACAATTTTTTGAAAGGTATACAGATTGAAGATAAAACTCTTTTTTATTCCCAGATGACACTGATCATGGATGTAGAAATTCCTAAGCAATGCACAAAAAAGCTACCAGAACTAATTATTGAAGTTAGTAAAGTAACAGGATACAAGGTCTATATACTAGAGACAAACAAATGGAAATTAAAATTTTTTAAACATCTTTTACAACAGCATCAAAAAAATACGTTATGCTTAGGGGTAACTTTAACAAAACATGTATAAGACCTGTACTCTGAAAGCTCATAACTTTACTCTGAGAAATTAAAGAAAACCTAAATAAAAGGAGGAATATAACAAGTCGGTGGTTCTGAATACTCGATATTGCTAAACTGCTAAATTGTCAATTCTCCCCAAATTGATTTATAGATCAATCCCAACCAAATGGACTATACTCCTGAATGTGAAGTGTAAAATAATAACGCTTGTAGATAATCACAGAGGAGTATATCTTCATAACCTCAATGTAGGGAAAAACCTCAGACAAGACACAAAAAAGCATTAACGATAAAGGAGAAGATTGACAAACTGAGCTACATTAAAATTAAGAACTTCTGATCATTTTTAGGTCACCATTAAAGGGTAAAAAGGCAAGCCAGAGTGGAGAGAAGACACATTTAAACACAATACATGTAACCAACAAAGGATTCTTATCCAAACATACAAAGGACTCTTCTTACTCTATAAGACAAACACAGACAAAACAGTAGAAAAATGTGCAAAAGACACACTTCACAAAAACGGATATTCAAGTAGCCAACAATCACAGGAAAAAAAGCTTAACATCATCAGATCACCAGGAAATACAAATTTCAGCCTCAACAAGATACCACTGTATACCCATCAGAATGACTAAAATTTTCTTTAGTTGACAGTATCAAGGGTCAACAAAGGTGTGGACAATAGGAACTCTCACACACTGCTGGTGGGAGTATAAACTGGAAAATAAAACAACAGAAATTTATTATCTCAAAGTTCTGAAGGCTAGAAGTCCAAAATCAAGGTACGTGCAGGGCCATGTTCCCCCTGAAACCTACAGGGGAATCCTTCCTTGCCTCCTCCTTGCTTTTGGTAATTTGGTGTCAATCTTTGGTGTTTTTAAGCTTGTAGATGCAACACTCCAATCTTCTATCTTCACATGGTGTCTCCCTTTGTCTCTTCATGTGGCATTCTTTTTATAAGGTCACCAGTCACATCAGATTAGGGTCTCAGCCTACTCTAGCAAGACCTCATCTTAACTAATAACATCTGAAATGACCCTATTTCCAAATAACGTCACATTCTGAGGTACTGGGAGTTAGGACTTCAACATTTTGGGGGTGAGATGACACAATTCAGCCTATAATATACACCAAAAAGAATATTCATAGAAGCAATTTTTCACAATAGCCCCAAACTACAAACAATCCAAATGTCCATCACCATTAGAATGGATTTTTAAAAATTGTAATACATGTATATAAAGGAATACTGTACAGAAATGAAAAAAAAAGAACTACAATAACATGAAACAACTATGATAAATGTCACAAACATAGTATTGAACAAAATAAGTCATACATGAAATACACATACTAAATCTATTCATACTAAAAATAAAAAGTAGGCAATAAAAACTAAAAATTTATTTAGGGATGCAAGGTGATGTGGTAAAAATGTAAAGAAAATAAGTGATTACCATAAAACAGGATAAGTGTGACCTCTAATCGGGACAAACATTGTGATTAGGAGGGGACATAAAGGAGCTTCTGGGGCATTGGCAATGTTCAATTTCTTTACCTGCATGGTAAGTTACACAGGTACAATGAACTGTACTATTATTTTGTGTACTTTTCTGTTAACTGATATTTTAAAATAATGTGAGTGAAAGAAAAAGGAGCTTTGCTGGAAATAAAAAGTTGAAAAAATACTAGAGTTAATATCTTTATGTCAAATCAAAGTTCATGCTTAAATAAGTGGAAAGTAAGCAAAGTGCAAAAGTTCATATAATATGTTGCCTTTTGTGTTAGAAGGGGAAATAAGAAAACATCTATTCATTTGTGCAGCAGAAATACAGTAAAGGTAAACTAGAGACTAATTAGGTTCATTTCTGTGAGAGGGGCAGGTAGGAATAAGGTGGAAAAGATAGAAGAAATGAGGAAGGGGTATGATACTTAGAATCTCTTTTGGACAGGTCTGACTTTAAGAACTATGCTAATAACTCACACATCCCACAGTACAACAACAAAATAATCAATAACAATGAGGGGAAAAACTAAAATGGAATTCAAAGCAGAACCAAATGAACTGGAACATCTGATAAATGAGTAATGTAACCACACTGGGGGAAAAAAAAAATTAACCCAAGTGATTTTTAAACACAGTATCTGAACTATATATCTACAAACTAAAGACAAAAAGAAGTCTAAGCAAATACTGAATTCTAATTAAGAGGTTTCTTTTTTTGCAGAGGTATAGGTTAGCAATTCTAAAACAACTTTCTGTTATTCTAGGATTAAGCAAATAAGTACAAACATTGTGTATAACAAGAAACAGTTCTAATCAATGTGGAAGAAAGTTACAAATGTGAAAGAGAACAGCGTAAACCCTGTGATGAATAAACTGGAATTGGTGTTATCAGTGTGAATTGGTTCCTTTTAATATATATAGAATAGGGCTTCCCTGGTGGCGCAGTGGTTGAGAGTCCGCCTGCCGATGCAGGGGACACGGGTTTGTGCCCCGGGAAGATCCCACATGCCGCAGAGCGGCTGGGCCCGTGAGCCATGGCCGCTGAGCCTGCGCGTCCGGAGCCTGTGCTCCGCGACGGGAGAGGCCACAACAGTGAGAGGCCCGCGTACCGCAAAAAAAAAAAAAAAATATATATATATATATATATATAGAGAGAGAGAGAGAGAGAGAGAGAGAGAGAGAGAGAGAGGGAGAGAGAGAGAGAGAGAAGACAGATATGTGTGTGTGTGTGTGGACATATGTGTATTCGCTCATGTCACACACATATGTACATATCTATTTCTTTTTCTTTTTTTTTTTTTTGGCCACGCAGCATGCAAGATCTTAGTTCCCCAACCAGGGATAGAATCCATGCCCCCTGCAGTGGAAGCACAGAGTCTTAACCACTGGGCCACCAGAGAAGTCCCAGTATATATCTATTTCTTAACTCTATCAGCTGACAAAGCCCAGAAGCCATGACACCCCAGTAACAAATGAACACACCTTGCACAAAGATCTTGATTTCCAAATATATTCTCCACCAAAAGGAACTAGGGGTCCTTAGAGAAATGGCTGACTCCAGGGTTGGAATGAGCCTGGGATATCTTACTGTGCCAAAACATAAAGAAAATCCTCAATGAATGACAAGGTCATGTCAAAAGGACCTAAGAATCAGCTTGAAACGGTTCCCATTGGCCCAATCTGGGACAATTTGAGCATCAATATAAATTAATGAGAGTAAAGAAATATAACTCGTTGAATAAATAAGAATCCAAGAGTCTACAATGATATAAATAAATAAGCAGGGGGGGGAAAGGAAAGCTCTTCTTTATAGCAGAAAGCCAACTAATAAACACAGAAGGAATGAAGGAATTAGAAAGAAAATCACCATTCGGCAACCATAATAGTAATAAATGATTTAGGCAAGAATTATCAGTGAATGCTACTGGAGGGTAAAAGTTCTGAGCAATAACAGGGTATTTACAGACCTCGAACTACTTCCCCCCCCCAAAATACCTATAAATTAGAAAAAGAAAAATTCTAACTTTACAGTGGAGTAACCTGACAAACACTACCTTAACCAAGTGATCAAAGTTAACATCACCAGGAATGGGACAAGTTGACAGCACGCGCCTCCACGAGCATCTTTTCCAAGGTATTCCTAACAAAAGTGTATTTTTGCAATTAATATGTTAATTCAGAGTAATAGATCCAATTGTTGAATCATTCTCGTAATCCTGGAATAAACAATGCTTGGAATGTGAAAAAAAATGTTTTTAAGTGCATGAGGTGAATTTAATTATGAAAATATATCAAACAAACCCAAATTAAGAGACATTCAACAAAATAACTGGCCTAAACTCTTTAAATATCAAGTCATGAAAAACATGGAAGATTAAAGAACTGTTTCAGATTAAAGGAGACTAAAGAGCTACGACAACTAAATCTAATGCACAATTCAGGATATTCTTTTGCTGTAAATGACATTCTTGGCATCACTAGCAAGATCTGAATAAGACCTACAGATTAGATAATGGTATCATACTGGTTTAATTCTGATAATTTTACCAAGGCTATGTAAAAGAATGTCCTTGATTTTAGGAAATGCACACTAAAGTTCTTAGGGAAAATGGGCATCACGATTGCAACCGACTCTCAATCCAAAATAAAAGGTGTATATATGTGTGTATTATATGTGTATGTACACACACACACACACACACACACACACACACACACACACATAGAGAGAAGGAGAGAGAAACAGCAAATGACAACACGAGTTAGAGACAGGGAAAGAGAGACAGAGACTAAAGAATAAGACAAATATGGAAAACGTTAATATATGGGGAATTAGGGCAAAAGGTGTATATAGAGAAATTCTCTGTACTACTCTGACAACTCTTCTGTAAGCCTGAAATTATGTCAAAATAAAAAAACTAAAAAATCTTACACAATACAGAAAATCAGATACTTCATAAAAGTAAGAATCAAAGATGAGAAATTATTCAACCACTTAAAATAATGAAACACCACTTTTTTGCTACGTAATTGGCACTAAAAATGTAGGTGACAATACTCAGTTTCAGCGAGATTCTACAGAACTTGGTACTTTCATATTTTGCTGTTAGAGTAATAACAGGCCAAAAAAAAAAAAGTACAGATTCTAATGATTCTATGGCTGGGACTCCATACTAAGGAGATAAATACTAAGTACTGAAAACTCATGATACACTACAGCCTTATTTAAATAATGTAATCACTACAGCCTTAATGCAAATTGTAAATTGGTAAAAACTTAAGTACAACACAGGGAGAGTTTAAGAAAACAGATATAATCACTCATAGGAATTATTCAGTTAACAAAGTATAGTCTATAAAAACTAAGTAAACATGGAATAGCACATACAACAGACATAATATGATAAAGTAAAATTGTATGAACAGAATAATTACAAACTATGGTTTTAAAAATATCTACACACAGGGACTTCCCTGGTGGTCCAGTGGTTAAGACTCCATGCTTCCATGCCACAACATTGTTATAGTATCTGTAGGGTGGTGATATTGCTTAATGAGGTTGTTTTCCTTTTCTTTATCTTTCAAACTGTTAGTAACCTTACTATTTTAATACTGAGGAATATGCAACTAATAATAGAAAATAAGCTTAGCTACTATTTTAACATTAATCCTTTGTGTTTACAAAATGCATCTGGAAATATTTCAGAGGGAAAATAAGGGGGAAAACGTCATGATAAACTAATTTATACAAATACCTTCATCTTATCTTTAAACATGTATCACAGTAAATATGTGAGGGAGGAAGCTGCTCAAGTCCAGTAGGGAAAAGGTTACAAAAGATACATTAAAAATATTCAGACTGAAAGCATGAGCATCCTTACATCCTTTCTCAAAGAACAAGCACATTCTATACAAATGATTGTGACAAAGAATTTTAAAGTTCAAGAGCCTGTCACAGTCATGAGGTAAAATGTGGACAAGAGCAGTCTTGCCAAGCGTCTCTCTCGTCCAATACTCACTGAAGTCTCATTCGTTTTTCAGGGGGGCCTTTAGTACCCACAGTCTGTTGAACGTTCTTTGTGGTCTCCTTCTCCTCAGATTTTACAGTTTCTGGTATAGGTTCTGCCTCTTTCTTTGTCTGATCCACTAGACATCAAAAGCAGATATTTTTTGGAGGGGGAGGAGGGTGGAGGGATAAGACCAGTTTAGACAACAGTTAATGTGAATGGTTCAGACTCTCAAATTAATTTAGAACTACTTATCTCAAGTTCTAAATTTAGCTGTTTCATCAGGCAGATGTATAAGAACCAATTTACAAACAAAAAACCTGATAATACAAGCAAATTATGATACTAGACAAAAACACATGACATTTAAATAAGACATTATGCATAAAAAAGATACATAATTATTCTATGCCAGGTCAATGGGCAGTCCAATACCTATTCTCAATGATGAAACAGAAGGCCTTTTTTCAAACTTTTGACAACCTAGAATCACCTCAGCTTCTCCACACACCCTCAATACCTGTTCATCCCACTCTAATGCATCTTTCAAATACTAATATCACTACCACAAAAGCACCACCTTTTGGCAATCAGCAGATCAAAGGTTAGGAGTAACAAACTGGCATTAGAGAGTCTAAAAGGACAAAATGATCATAATTCACCTCACATGTTATGATTGTTACTGAGTTAAACAGGCTGTTTGGTCTTATTTCAAGTTTGATAAGAATTATCAGATGAACCATACCTGGGACAGGCTTTTCTCCAGACTTTTGCTGTAATTAAAAAAAAAAAAAAAAAAAAGTGGGGAAGAGGGGTGAAGGAAGAGGAAGAAGAAAACAGGGCAGGTTAGCAAAGCTTTTTGCTTCTTGACGTCATAATTTTCATTAAAATTACACCTGCATGCGAATTATATTATAAATGACTTCATCAAGAGAAACTACTATCCATGTACCATAAAAAAGTAAATTTATCATTTTCTACTTCTTATTCCTGTTCCAGAAAAGACACAAATCTAAAACTAGAACAAAAGAGTCAAACATAAAAAAACCCTTGAACATCAACAAAGCCCTTTGCCTCTGCACCGAGGCTACAATGCTTTATAAAAAGTTGCTAAGGAGAATCCAATGAGAGGGAATAATGGAGCCTTTCAAGACTCCAGAGGCTTATTTGCACAGGCGATATGAGCTATAAGTAAGTAGAATGAAATTTGGATGTCTGACTTTTAAAGTTGGCAGGTATGGAACGTAAAGAAAAAGAGGTATTTTTCTATGAATATAAGGCTTCTGTTGAGTGTACTATTAGAAATCAAACTGCAGGAAAAAATGATGGGGGCACTAGGAGTCAGGAACAAGGTCAGATCCTTCATTCTGCACAGCAATTCTTTTACTTCAGTGGGCCCTGTCATCTCCCTGTTCTCGCTACCCAAGTTAAATGCTTTAAAACACTTTCCTCCTCCTCTCCCTCCTTCTTCCTCCTCAAGGCTCACAACCTACCCCTCACCCTCAGCCAATAAGGGTGTCAATGTTCTCTCCCATCCATCTACCTCCAAACTTATTACACCTTTATATACAGACATATATACATAAAAAATACCTCTCTATACTTCCCTGTCATCTCAGAATAAAAGTGTTCTCTTTATTTTTATAAAGTTTAATGCCTCCATTTGTTTTCTGAATTTCTTTCTGAATTTACATGCCCTCCTTAAGCTTCTTATCTATTCCTATGACTAGCGACTACACAATTTTCTGATGTCACATGATCCAGATTCATGCTACAAACTGCCTACTAGCCCACTCCAACTACAAGTTCTGGGAACCATTACATTTAATAAGACCAAAACTGAGCTTCTCATTATTACCCATTGTACACAAAAGGTTAATATAGAAGGTCTGAGCTACTATCCTTAGAAGGGCCAGGCTGCGAGGTTGGCCTTTGGCTGGTATCTGGAAATTTGGATGTCAGGAGGGTTCCCACCATTTTGTAACTGATAATGGCAATTCATTATGCCTAGACTGTTTGTATAAAAAATGTTGTTTTTGCTGAATACCTGCCTTCCTTCAAAGAATGTGGAATTTTGGTATGTGCTAGATTGAAAGTACCTACCTGAAAAACCTCCCCCAAAAACGTGGGCACCAAGTCTCTAATGGACTTCCTTAGGCAGAAATATCACTTACATGTTGCTGCATTTTCACTGTTGAGGCAAGAGTGTACTCTGTATGACTCTTCATGGGAAGAAGAGAGTGTAAGGAAGCCTGCAGGTGGATTCCTCCAGACTCCACTAATGCCTTTTTTCCTTGTATCTGGCTGTATAGCCCTACTATGTCACTGTAATAAATCCTGTGAGTGCTCCAAGCAAATCTCCAAACATGGGGGTGGCCATGGGACTCCCCAACACAACAACATTATTACCTGTTTCATGAACATATTAGGACTTAAACATGTCTAAAGTAATTTGAGGGGACAAATAATTTTTCCTTACTTTAAAACAGGAGAGGATATAGATGGTGTAACATTGAGGAATGAGAAATCGAGAGGGGATATTCTTATACTGCTAGCACTGAACCACTTGAACTATACTGGACACTGGACCATATCCAGACATTGAAATAATGTCATTACCTAATTAGTGCACACTGTCTAATCTTTTCTAGTGAACACTGTCACACAAACTAGTAGGATGTGGTTTAAGATGGGAAAATAGAACAGAGGCGGCCTTTCTGACAAAATTTATCAGGTAACTTTGGAATAAACCTAACTGAAGCAATATCCTATGGTGTCCTAGCAGCTTCTGAAAACAGCACTGAAAAGACATTGATAATAAAAGGCACTGAAGGCCTGAACTCCTATCACATCAGTTTTGGTGTAACTTTCAGCAGTAACAAAAGTTAAAATATGGAAAAAGGAGCTTCAAGGAAAAATGCAGGACTTCTCCAATATTCTCTTGAGCACCCCCATAAAGGGGCAACATCCCTCGGATCCAGAAGTCCTAAGCTACAAATGGTTCTGGGAGACAAAATGGGTAAATAGGGGCTCACAGAAGGCTTCAAGGAGACCAAGAATCTATTTTCTTCTCCAGATCTGAGGAGAAATGCTGTGGGTTGGAGAAACAAAGAGATTATTAAAAGTCCTAGAGAACTTTGATTATTAAAAGTTCTCCTAGGTCTGCTACATAGAGTTGACATACTCTCTCTCTTTGTGAGTTGGCTTTTGGCCCCTGGATGGTTAAAAGAAGGTGAGGTTCTGGAAAATGACAACTTAAGGGTGACTATGGCTAAACCTTTACAAGAAAAATGTAAAAACTCATGGAAGCAGGTAGTCTGCAACCTGCTTAAAATAATTGGGAGGAAATAGGGGAAGAAGAGAGAAAACAAGATTGGCCACGCCTGATAACTGTTGAAGCAGGATAATATCAATAGGTACATGGGGGCTTCATTTTTTATTATTCCCTCTATTTTTATATGCGTTTCTAAATTTCCATAACTTTCTACAAAGTGAAGTTTTTTTGTTTTAAGATTCAAGAGAGTCTTTGAGCTTTCTACAGTGTCCAGCCTAGCTCACCAGGATAGAACAGTACATGGAATTCAAGTCAGGACCCCTAGCCAGAGAAAAAGGAACTGTCAGTCAGCTGGAGTACCACAGAACCCAAACACAGTAGTAAGCTACTGAATGTTCTGGAGGTTGGCTAATGAAAATAGAACCCCTAACAACTATATTTACCCCAAATCTGTTTCTTTTCCTATATTCTGAATTTGGGTTCAACACCAAGTTGATTCTAATCCTAGGCCTGAAACCTCAGAATCATCCATAATGCCAATCTCTCCATATCCAACCACCAAAGTTAGGCAATGCTAAATCTGAAATATACCTTGAATCTGTTTCCTCTCTATCTATGGCCACAGAATTAATTCAGGCTTTCCATAATCTAACTTCCTTGACTCCAAACATCACATTTTTTTAAACATCTTTATTGGAGTATAATTGCTTTACAATGGTGTGTTAGTTTCTGCTTTATAACAAAGTGAATCAGTTATACACATACATATATGCCCATATCTCTTCCCTCTTGCCTCTCCCTCCCTCCCTCCCACCCTCCCTATCCCGCCCCTCTAGGTGGTCACAAAGCACCGAGCTGATCTCCCTGTGCCATGCAGCTGCTTCCCACTAGCTATCTATTTTACATTTGGTAGTGTATATATGTCCATGCCACTCTCACTTTGTGCCAGCTTACACCTTCCCTCTCCCCGTATCCTCAAGTCCATTCTCTAGTAGGTCTGCGTCTTTATTCCCGACTTAACCCTAGGTTCTTCATGACCATTTTTTTGTTTTGTTTTTTAGATTCCATATATATGTGTTAGCATACGGTATTTGTTTTTCTCTTTCTGACTTACTTCATTCTGTATGACAGACTCTAGGTCCATCCACCTCACTACAAATAACTCAGTTTCATTTCTTTTTATGGCTGAGTAATATTCCACTGTATATATGTGCCACATATTCTTTATCTGTTCATCTGTCAGTGGACACTTAGGTTGTTTCCAAGTCCTGGCTATTGTAAATAGAACTGCAATGAATATTGTGGTACATGACACATTTCCTATGCATCGTCTATACCATGAATGGTTATCTTCCTAAAACAAACAAATAACTACATTATTTCGTTGCAACTGTTTTTAAACACTTAATGGGTCCCTACTACCATCATCAATAATTCACAGCTAGTCAGTGCTGAGGGTCAAGAAGATGAGGTAGAGGATATCTAAGTTTACTTCAAGAGAGGGTGTATTTGAAAAAGAATGTACAAAAATTACCACTGCTTTCATTTGTCTTTAGTGATGATAGTTATTGTTTTAATATTTCAAATAACATTTAATGTACCTGGAAACGTATGTTTACAGGAGTGGTACCAGGTTATGGGTTTAAAATAGTGAATAAACACACTGGACCACAGAACTAACCAAAACTCCTTTGTCGAGCATATACGATTCTTCTCAATATGACCTTAATAGAAACTTTAAGTCTCATATTTCAGTACTCCTCCCTTCACAAACACATAAGAGTAATAAAACTTCAGAGTATTTTCTGGTTCCTTTCTTTTTTTTTTTACAGGTACACTGAGGTATAACTGATACATGAAAAATACCTGCACATATCTGATATACACAATTTGATGAGTTTGGACATATACATACACCTGTGATACCATCACCACAATCAAGGTAATAAACATATCCATCACCTCCAAAAGATTTCTTCTGCTCCTTTAGTTTGGGGTTTGTGTGTGTGTGTGTGTGTGTGTGTGTGTTAAGAACACTCCATATGAGATCCACCCTCTTACCAAGTTTTTAAGTGCACAACACCATATTGTTAACTGTAAGCAGTATGTTGTACAGCAGATCTCTACAACTTATTCATCTTATATAACTGTAATTTTACAGCCTTTTTAGAACTCCCTATTTTCCCCTTCTTCCATCCTCTGGCAACCACTATAATATTTTCTGTATCTGACTATTTTAGATACCTCATGTAAGTGAAATCATATAATATTCATCCTTCTGTGACTGACTTATCTCAATTAGCACAATATCTTCCAGATTCTTCCACGACACCACAAATGGTAAAATTTCCTTCTTTTTTAAGGCTGAATAATATTAAGCTATATGTATATCCCATAGTTTCTTTATCTATTCATCTGTTGATGGACATTAGGGCTATTTCCATACCTTGGCTATTGTGGATAATGCTAAATATTCACAAAACTAATAAATGTGGGAATACAGATAGCTCAGGTTTCAAACTATATTACAAAGCTACAGTAATCAAAACAGTATGGTATTGGGATAAAAACAGACATAAATCAATGGAACAAAATAGAGAGTCCAGAAATAAACCCATGCATATATGGTCAATTAATTTACACCACACAAAAAAATTAACTAAAAATGGATTTAAGACTGGAATGTAAGATCTGAAACCATAAAACTCCCAGAAGAAAACATAGGCAGTAAGCTCCTTGACATCAGTCTTGGTGATGAGTTTTTGGGTTTGACATGAAAAGCAAATGCACCAAAAGCAAAAATAAACAAGTGAGACTACAGCAAACCAAAAAGCTTCTGCACAGCAAAGTGAATCATCAACAAAATGAAAAGGCAACCTACAAAATGGAAGGAAATATTTGCAAATCGCATATCTGATAAGAAGTTAATATCCAAAATATATAAAGAACTCATATATCTCAACAGTGAAAAAACAAACAATTCAATTAAAAAATGGGCAGAGGACCTGAATAGATATTTTTCCAAAGAAGACATACAGATGACCAACAGGTACATGAAAAGGTGCTCAACATCACTAATCATCAGGGAAATGCATATCAAAACCACAATGAGATATCACTTCACAGTTGTTATAATGGTTACCATTGAAAAGACAAGAAGTAACAAGTGTTGGTGAGGGTGTAAAAAAAAGGGAACACTTGTGTACTGTTGGTGGCAATACAAATTGGTGCAGCCAATATGGAAAACAGTACAGAGGTTCCCCCAAAAATTAAAAACAGAAATACCATATGATCCAGCAATCCCACTTTTGGGTATATATTTGAAGGGAATGAATACAAGATCTCGAATGGACACCTGCATTCCCACATTCACTGTGGCATTATCCACAATAGCCAAGGTATGGAAACAACCTACATGTCTGTCAACAGAATGGGTAAAGAAGATGTGAGATATATATATGTTTGTGTGAGAGAGAGACATATGTGATACACACACACACACACGCGCGCGCGCGCGTGCGCACACATATACAGGAATATTGTTTAGCCATGAGAAAGAAGGATATCCTGCCATTTGTGAGAGCATGAACCTGGAGAGCATTATACTAAGTGGAGTCAGACAGGCAAATATGATATATCACATCACTTATATATGGAATCTAAAATGTTCAAACTCCTACAGAGGGTACAGCGGTGCCTGCCAGCGGCTGAGGGGGTGGGGGAAATGGGGAGATGTTGGTGAAAGGTATAAGATGAAATAAGTTCTGGAAATCTAATACACAACATGGTGATTATAGTTAGTAACACTGTATTATATATTTGAAAGTTGCTAAGAGAGTAAAACTTAAATGAACTCACCATAAAAAAGAACAGTAATTATGTGACATGACAGAGATGTTCGCTAATGCTATGGCGGTAATCATTTTGCAGTATATAAGTGTATCAAATCAACAGGTTGTACACCTTAAACTTACACAATGTTATTACACCAATTATATCTCAATAAAGCTGATAACAAAAAGTTTATCCCTAAGTATGTTTTTGATGCTATTATAAGTGGGATTTTCTTGATATCCTTTACTGATAGTTGTTAGTATACAGAAGTGCAACTGATTTTTGTGTGTTGATTTTGTATCCTGCAATTTCACTGAATTCATGTATTAGTTATAACAGTTTTTTAATGGAGTCTTTAGGGTTTTCTATGTATAAGATCATATCATCTGCAAACAAGACAATTTTACTTCTTTTCCCATTTGGATCCCTTTTACTGCCTAATTTCTCTGGCTAGGTCTCCCAGCACTATGCTGAATAGAAGTGTGGAGGGTGGATATCCTTGTCTTGTTCCTGATCTTAGAGAAAAAGCTTTGTTCTTCACCACTGAATATGATAGCCGTTTGTTTGTTATACATGGCTTTTATGATGTTGAGGTACATTCCTTTTATACCTAGTTTGTTGTTTTTACCATAAAAAGGGTTTGTTATACGTGGCTTTTATGATGTTGAGGTACATTCCTTTTATACCTAATTTGTTGTTTTTACCATAAAAAGATGTTGAATTTTCCCAAATGCTTTTTCTGCATCTATTGAGATGATCACGTGATTTTTATCCTTCATCCTGATAATGTAGTGTATCATACTGATTGATTTTAGTATGTTGAACCATCTCTGCACCCCAGGGATAAATCCCACTTGATCATGATATATGATCCTCTTAATGGGCTACTGCATTTGATTTGCTAGTATTTCATTGAGAATTTTTGCATCTATTTTTATTGGACTGTAGTTTTCTTGTCTTGTAGTGTCTTTTGGTCGTTGGTATCAGAGTAATGCTGGCCTCATAAAATGAATTTGGAAGTGTTCCCTCCTCTTTAATTTTTTGGAAGAGTTTGAGAAGGATTGGTGTTAATTCTCTTTAAATGTTTGGTAGAATTCATCCATGAAGTCATCTGTTCCTAGACATTTCTTTGGGAGGTTTGTGATTACTGATTCAGTCTCCTTATTCATTATTGGTCTGTTCAGATTTTCTATTTCTTCATGACTCAGTCTTGGTAGGTCATATGTTCTAGGAATTTCTTATAGGTTACCCAATTTCTTGGCATATAAACTGTTTATAGTAGTCTCTTACGATCATTTTACTTCTGTGGCATCAGTAGTAACGTCTCTTCAATTTCTAATTTTATTTATTTGAGTCTCCTCTCTTTGTTAGTCTAGCTAAAAGTTGGTCAATTTCGTTTATCTTTTCAAAACACCAACCCTTAGTTTCCTTGCTTTTTTTTTGTTGTTGTTGTTTTTATTGAAGTATAGTTGATTTAAAATGTTGTGTTAGTTTCTGGTGTATCACTGATTCTTTTCTATTGTTTTTCTAGTCTCTATTTCATAATTTTTAATCTTTGTAATTTCTTTTCTTCTGCTAACTTGTAAGTGGAAATTAAACAAAACACTCCTGAACAACCAGTAGGCCAAAGAAGGAATCAAAAGGGAAATCAGAAATTATCTGGAGAGAAATTAAAATGAAACTACATCATACCAAAACTTATGGGATGCAGAAAAAGAAGTACTAAGAGGGAAGTTTATAGCAATAAATCCTACATTAAAAAGGAAAGATCGCAAACAACCTAACTTTACACCTCAAGAAACTAGACAAAGAACAAACTGAGGGATTTTCTTGGTTTCTGAGTATGTGTTCATTGATCATCTTTCATGTTTTTGGTTTTGCATTTTCTGTTCCCATTTTCTAGATCAGCACTGCCCAAAATATAATGTGAGCCACAAATACAAGCTATATATGTAATTTAAATTTTTCTAGTAGTCACATTTTCAGAAAGAAACAGATGAATTTTATTATTTTTAACCAAATGTATCTAAAAGAGTATCACTGACATATAATCAATATTTTTAACTATTAATGAAATATTTTATAAATTTTTTGTACTAAGTGCTTGAACCCAGTATGTATTTCACACATAACACAACTCACTTTGGACTAGCTGTGTTTCAAATGCACAATAGTCACATGTGCCTAGGGGCTACTGTACTGTGCAGTTCTAGGTGTTCTGCCACGAATGGCCAACCACACCTAACCTCTTACACTCTGTAGTCACTACTCGTCATCTTACACAGAGCTATAATTCATTTATTTATTTATTCAACAGACATTGTTTCATCTTCACGCGCAATTCATGAGATTTCTCTAAACTGGCTTTTTGGTCCTGAGTTCCAACTGTGGCCTCTGCTCCCTTCACCACCACGTCACCATTCCAACAGTACACCTCATCCAGTAGAGTCAGGGAAGGGGGAAGGAAAGGCCTATTCTAAAGTCATCTCAGGGTGTGAAAAATCTCAGTCTAAAACAACCCTTGAAAATCTCTTAAATAGGCCCTCCACAGGAAAAACATGACCTTGTGTGTACACAGCCCTGTAAAGATAAGTAAGAGCTGAGGCAAACCATAAGAATAACATGTTCACATATTCCATCTCACACTTACTTCTCTGCAAAAGCTCATTTAGTACCACGGTACGTGGACCTGCTATTGCTGTTGGAATGCCCAAGACAACATAATGGAATTCATATAGCTCCAATGTATGTTATAAGTCTATTTATTATTACTCCTGCCTCCTCCATTTATCATGCCAAACCCTCCACATCAAATGTACTATTCTTTTTATTACAAAGTTTTTATTATTCTATCATTTAAGGACTTAAATACCCTCTACATCAGGGTGGAAGGCAGCACGTACAGTAAAAACAGCATGAGTTTCAAATTCTAGTTTTGTTACCATCTATGACACTTTCAGCAACCTTCTGAATGAGAATATTATTATATTCAGTCCTCACAGTTTACGAAGATTCAATAAGGAATTAAACTTAAGTGCACGGAACAGTACTAATTCCATTCCCTTTACCACCTCCTCCATTAAGTCCTTGAAAAACCTTTCTTTGATTCAGAGATCATTTTTTTAACTAACAAGGAAAATCAGTATTTTTAGGTCACATCTGAAACAGTCCTCAATTAAAAATAAATATGCCAGGAAAAAGTGTTGAATCAAAATTAACCACACGCATTCTCATTACCTGCACAAATCTGGGTGGAAATTTTTGTCTAAGGTCTAGGAGTAAAGCATCCACACGCTGTCTCTGGAAAATAGAGCTCGGTTCTTCTTTCCTTTTGACTTTAGGTTTGACTTTATCTATTAAAATATAAGGTCCAAATCAAAACATTGTCTAAACTACTTTGGTGCCTTATTATTTCACAAATCTTTGTCTGCCATGAATATATTCAAATTTTATTATTTTTAATGGCTGTTATTCCAAAGATAATCCCCCCAAATACGTTAAACATAGCATATACAGAGAAGCATTCAAACTCTCCCTCTGAAATGAGGTTAAAATTCTAACATTTAAAAAGCTGATATATCTTTCAAAGACATTTCGGTTTTAGCATGTAAACATGGATAAACATCGTTCTTATGTTTCCATAATTACTTAATTATGGAAAACTTTAAGGCTAAATTTTCCATAATTACCTAAGTCACATTCAGATTATTGGTTTGAAATTATCTTGTGTATATTTTAAGTGTATTAAACAGACTTTTCCCGCAAAACCTAATAGGTACAAATGGAAAATGCAACTTTCATAAACTCAAGTAACCATACTCAATTATGAAGACTATAATCCACTGAAAAAAACAGGACAAACCAAACAACAGAAGATCATAAAGACAAGAGAGAAAAGAACTTGCAAGAAAAATTATGAAGCTAATCACGTGTGGGATTTTCCCTGGGAGGGGAGTGTGCTGGTGGACTGTCTATAAAGATAGGGTTCCAGTTAAGTTTTACTCCAAACATTTCATTAGGGTAGGGGCAAAGAGCTCTTGGGAGAAGTTTATTCAACTGATGCAAACTTTCCTAAGTCAAATGTTGTCGCCGGGACCTACTATTACGAATAAATATAACTGTATCTCAAAGACCATTCATTCCACGGGTCTGAATTTTATTTAAAGGCTACCTTTTCCATAGTAATTCATTCTAAGTTTCTATTTCTCTAGAAAGAAATGCAGAATATAGGTATACTGCTATAGATACATTTCTAGAAGTACTTTTATTAGTAAAATATGGTACAGAACAAGTAGCAGATTAGCAGCTATGGCAACTAGAGGACCTGGCATCACGACAGGCGGTAACATAGAAAGATCAGAAAACAGACTGTTCATCTGGAGATAGGGCTTTAAGAGCATATCCCCTATTTCAAAAACTTGGAAGACTTGGGTTCCAGATTTCAAGATGACTCAACAGTTTGGTAAGCAGGAAATATCATCATTACTCATTCCTCATCACTGATTTCCCCTACATGTCCTAAATATTTTAAAACCTTGTATCAACTTATCAAAGATTATCATGTACCAAAGAGATTAAAATTTGTACCTGTTCCTATGGGAATGCTATTATTACCACATCTAGTTACATGAATCATAGCTCTGACAATGTCATCATCCTATGAAACCTTCCCACAGAGAAGTAAAACACAGCTAGAAATCATCAATAGCCATCTTCCGAAAGAAAGCAGCTTCATTCTCTGAGTAACAAAAAGTGTTTTAGGAGGGTCCCGGTGTCCCACCTACCTTGCTCTTCGTGATCTTTGAAGTGCCACCAATACCCTTTGGAAGGATGATATCGACAGTATGACATAGCTTCATCAAAAGCTGACTGAATGCCATGTACCACAGTAAGCTTAGAAAAAGAAAACAAATTCTGAATTTCTCATCAATCATCCAAAATTTACAAAGTGAACACAAAATATTACATATGCAAAGACAGTAAATCTTCTGCTTTTCAGAACCTGAATCACTATGTATCTAGGGGTGGTATATACTTTGAACATGGAGTTGGCCCACAGGAACCAATGCTTAAGATATTCTAATAGTCAACACTTTATACCAACGTACACAAGGGAGAGGAGTTCCTGTTTAATTCTCGGTAGCAAGGTAGTTCGGTTAGAAGTTTTCTTTAATGTTTGAAGTATGTAAAGACACTCACCACTCTAGAGTTTATAACTGATCCCAAGTCTGGTGCCTGATAGATCACTCCGGCAATAATATAGTAATCAGCCAGTGGGATAACTAAAGCAGCGAGGAAAAAAAATTTTTATCAATATAGCTATGCACACAAACTGCTAAATATATTTCCATAAAAAGAACAACTAAAGTTTAACATTTTCCCACACTAAAGCTTAAGGTAGGGTTTGGCAATTCCTGTTTTTGTAAATAAAGTTACATAGGAAAATAACCACACTCATTCATTTGCGTTATTATCTAAGGCTGCTATGGCACTAGTTGAATAGTTGTCTCAGAGACCATGAGGCTCCAAAGCCTAAAATATTTAGTCTCTGGACCTTCACAGAAAAAGTTTGCTAAAAAAAACGTTTGCCCTAGGAGCAGTGCTTCTTAAACTTTAACGTGCTTTTGAATCACCTGAGTATCTTGTTAAAATCAGATTCTTACTCAGTAGGGACGATGCATTTCTAACAAGTTCCTAAGTGATCCGATGCTGCTGTCAGTCAACCACACTTTGGGGAATAAGACCTTAGAGCAAGAGAGATTTAGGGCCCAGGATGAAGATACCAGACACACTGAACTTGCCTCTGTGCCCCAGTCCGAGGTCCTACGGAATAAAACAGCGGCTAGTGAGGCTGGTGCCATCTTCTGTCGCTTCTGTACCTGGAACCCTTCCATCATGGAACTCTTGTCCCCAGCCTTGTCTTTGTTCTAAGTTTCTCTGGGCAGGGACTCTAGATCTTTGACTTTTTTTTTTTTAATTAATTTATCTTTATTTATTTATTTTTGGCTGTGTTTGGTCTTTGTTGCAGTGTGCGGGCTTCTCATTGTGGTGGCTTCTCTTGTTGCGGAGCATGGGCTCTAGGTGCTCGGGCTTCGGTAGTCGTGCCTCACGGGCTCTAGGGCGCAGGCTCTGTAGTTGTGGCACACAGGCTTAGTTGCTCTGCGGCATGTGGGATCTTCCCGGACCAGGGCTCGAACCCATGTCCCCTGCACTGGCAGGCGGATTCTTAACCACTGCGCCACCAGGGAAGTCCTAGATCTTTGACTTTGAAAGTAAATTTGGATTCTTGACTCTGGAACCACAACTTCAGTAGCAAGTCATTCTCTGGAATCAATACTAGGGTGAAGGTTATTCTCAAAGGTCTTGATGAGAGTATCTAATTTAAGAGATGTAGCTGGTCATCTCTGGAATAGGTGACTAGCTCTTTGATTGAAAATCAAGTCTGAATTCTATACTTTTCAGTATGATTTCTAAAGCAAGTTTTTGTCTGGTAATTTTGATTGAATGTATCAATGAGGATTTTCCATTGATCTTTTATGAATTTGGTGCAACTGCATCTGCCAAGAATTAAACCTGATTTCCTTCTGAGAGACTAGAATTTGACAGGCAGAGGACGTCTACATGATCAGCCCTCAATAAAAATTCTCGACTCAGAGTCTCAAACGGTCTTCCCTGAGCTCTGAGCAGACATAGTACACACTGCATTTCACTACTAGAGGGAAGGTGCACTTGGTGTGGCCCCTCACAGAAGGGAAGGCATAGGAAGCCTACACATGGATTCCTACAAATCCCTAAAACAGAACCCAATCCACAAAAATAAGAACATATGTAGCTCCGGAGTAAATAAATCATGGTATTTTAAGAAGAAAATAATGCCTAAAGTTTACATATTTTACCTTGAGTAGGGGACTGCCGCTGTTGCTTTCGAATGATGAAAAGAATGGGCTCTTGGGCATGTAAAAGGATGTATTCCACTCCAACCATCTGACTGAAAACAGGACACAGACACTCAGATATCTATGAATGCCCTACAAACAATTCTCTAGAACATTCAAATTATCACATAAAAGTATAGCAACATTGTAAACAGGATAAAACTGCCTATGTTTGATATGAAAAATTGGCTGTTCAATAAAACTGGCTATTTTTCCCAGGTAGGTGGGGCTCAAATAAAGTAAGATTTCGTTTTTAAACAACAACAAAATTTCTCTACAAAAATTCATGATGAACTTAAATCGGAGTATTTTCAGTCATGAGAGTACAATGAACCTACATTTCAAAAAAGGCAACCAAAATACCAGGATGCTTCCTGACCAAGGAGATCTATAAATATATATAAAATATTAAAATATACATGAACACTATACCTGTCTTAATATAGATCACTACTATATATTGTACCCAACCAGAAAACATCAAAAACCTTATCCTCACCCCCAACATATTTTTTCCTGACATACTATGTTTAAAAGCAACACCAAGGTATCTCAGTAAATGTAAATATTTACCTCAAAACAAAAGCTATTTAAAATACCAGAAATTTAATTTCTTAGAACCCCTGCTCTCCATGTTTAGCTGACAGATGAAAAACTTCATTACACAGTTGTTTCAGAAACTTTTATAATAGTAATGAATTATTTAGCATCCCAAGTCTGAAGAATCTTGCTAAATTTGGCTAAAATTTTATTTGTCAAACAAAGAAAAATCTACTATAAACTCGACTATGGTTTAAGACATCAAATTACATGTAGAGGAGACAACATATATAGTTACCTGGTTAAGGTAACAGTTGCATTGCGGAAATCAATGAGATTTACATCTAAACCTCATAGTTGCATTTTAACTAGACAGTAATATGTGCAGTTATAAAGAAAAGACTTCCCAGGTTACAAGTGACTACTAATAATTCCTTTGCATGTCAAATCTGCACAAACCCAAACAAAACTCCGGTTCTTCCAACACTTCTACTCTGTACTTCATGATTCACAGCTTGAAAGAACTATTCATTACAAAATCTGCAGTTGGCAAAAATGCTACCTTCTTATAATAACTTACTTTAAGTGTTCTAATGTTAGCCTCTGCATTTTGACCACTTCATTATTACATGTCCTGTCATAAAAAGGATTACTTCTTTCTGAAAAGTAATCCAGGACACTTCCACTGTTCAAAATAGGGATCCAGGAACTGTCAACCCAAGAGATTCCCAGCAGATTATCTATAGAAAAGAAACAAAATGATAAAGGATGAGAAAAGAGAAAAAAATCCAATCCAACAAACATTTATTATGCATATAATGTAGGAGGCACTATGAATATAAGGATGACGTGGATCCTAACCTACATACCCTCACAGTCCCGCAGAAGAGCTAAGTATGCAAGAAAGCAATGACAACACAAGATCCATAATAAAGGTATGAATAAATGTGTTATGAGAGCACAGTGGAGCAAGCAGAATACCTTACCTGAGGGAACAGGAATGGTTTTTCATGGGATGAGGAGGAGGTGGGTTTTAGCACTATATGTTAAAGAATAAATAGAGGCTCACCATGGAGAAAAGAGAGGCAAAGTAATTCCAAGCAGAGGTAATGCATATACAAAGGTAGGGAAATATAAAAGAATATTATATGTTTAATTGGGAGATTCTGATTGACATATATACACTAATATGTATAAAATAGATAACTAATGAGCCTGCTGTATAAAAAATAAATAAAATTCAAAGATTCAATAAATAAATAAAAGTACATTATATGTTTAAAGAATAACTCAATTAGGTGAAGAAGTTATAGGATTTGAAATCTAGAGAGGTCTTTCAAAATATCGGAAATCCTGAGTTTTTATAATGTTGGCAACTAATTCAAAAATTTTCAAACAATATGTATGCCAAAGAAAACACATCCATCGCCACTAATGGGAGATCTTCCAATTAAAGAGACAGAAATAAGTTAGGAATCTATTATTATAGATGAGATAATAATTATGTAAAAGGGGCAAATGAAAAGTAGAATGCCCTTAATTACAGCCATTTTAAAGAATTAAACTTTAAATTTTTCAAAATGGAAAAAGAAAACAAAGACATGATAAGTAGGGCTAGATAGCTTTAATTAATGAGCTTTTATTGGGTACTGGCTGCAATGTTTCATACCACTGACAGTACTAAATCCCACTAGCTGTAAGTCATGAAACATCAAATTGCCTATATAATTACTGGTTGAAGAAGGAAGAATGGAAAAGTTCAACCTCCCCATGCCTTAGTTTTCTCATCTATAAAATAGGGATTATAATAGTATCTACATGCTAGATTATATATGTAAAATGCTTAGTACATTGTAATAACCCAATAAATGTTCATTATGATGATGGTGGTAGTGCTGGTAGTCAATTTCTTTTAAGATTAATATGAACAAACTTATTTCTGGCTTAACCAAAGGCTGTCCTAGTTTGTGCCTCTTTTTTTTTTCTAGTTTATGCACTTCTAAAAAATATAGAAACGTCTTTCATTCTAAAAAGGTATAGGTTTACTAGATATTCAAATGGTCAAGCTAGATTAAACTCATTTTAAATGTCACTAATCTCTGCAAAGCCTTTCTCTACTTTGCAAGGCAGAAATAATGGTTTCTTTCTCTATGTCCTCATAGCGGTTTTTATATAGTTTTATAATTGATTATTAATAACCCACAAGTACAAATGTTTTCCCATTAAATGCTGAGTTTTTTAAGGAACTGGGGCTGTGGGTTACTCATCAGAACTAGCACAGGACCTGTTTGGTAAGAATTAGAAAATGTTTATTAATTCATGATTAAGGGCTAAGGACATAAATTTACACACACTCCAGTATCCAAGTATGTTCAGTTACAAACTAGTTAACTGGGGTTAAGAGGGTGGTGTGTGGCTGTGAAATAGGATATATTAGTTCTCCTACATAGAAGCTACCTGTGACCACAACCCAATAGACTACACTACCAAAACAAGCAGACTCCAACTATTTCTTACCATCTCCACTGTTACCACCCTAGTCTGAGCCACCCCCAAATCCCCATGCATTACAAAAATGCCTTCCTAACCGGTCTCCCTAATTCTACCTTTGCCCTCCTACAGTGTTCTCAGCAGTCAAGGTGATCCTAAAAAAAAGTAAGTCAGGTTACGTTCATCCCTTCTGGTCAAAACCCTCCAGTGGTTCTCTATTTTACTCAGAGGACAAGCCAAAGGCCTTACCACGGCCTACAATTCCTGTATGAACAAGCCACCACACCAATTCTCTCTCTGACCTCATCTACTTCCCGCCTCCTCGCTCACTGTGCTTCAGCCATACTGGCCCCCTTGCTGTTCTTCTGACATGTTCCCACCTTAGAGCCTTTGCAATGGACCTAACAAATCTAAATAAAAAGTAAAAAGTTATGAAAGCTAAACAGCCTCGTGGACTAAATGTTCCTCTTTTGTATTCAGTAGCAAGGGAGAGCATACTGACATGGCTCTAATACAGCTCTCTAACAGTCAGCAAGTAATGAAATTAGGTACTTGATATTCTCACTTATAACGAAAGACAAACATATAGTAAACATTATCCAGAACTGCTGAAGATCACTGGACATTTTGACAATATATAAATGACAATATATTTGGAATATGTGTGCTAGACTCCAATTTGGTTAATATAGAAAAAGGAACCTCAAACGTCAGTAATAAGGTAGGCCCCAGGCCAAGTGCCAAGAATGAACCAAACACTGTCGGCTCATGACCCCACCCCCTTCTCTGTCGTTCCTTCACCTGGACAGAACAGCCCCAATACTGCTGTAGAGATACGTATGTAGGACAACACCACAGGGCTCAAAGCCCAGAGCTTCTTCCAACCCCTTCGTTTTGACTCTTCTAAGAGACTCCTGAAAAACTGCGAAAATCTAGGCAATTTTTCGACAGATTGGCGCTTTGGGTCGTTCACAGAAAACATTCCAAAGAGCTTGGGAGACAACACAAAGGAAACGGAATCTTGCTCCCAAGAGCTATAAATCCCTAAACCAGCTCCCAAACAATCAGGAAACAAAGGGGACAGCCCGGGTTACCTCGGATATCCACCGCCGCCATAGTCCCAAAAGCGTCCTCAGGTTCTTCTTCCGGCGCAGAGTAAACGTAACAAGTCTGAGACGAAAGAGCTCTGCTGCAGAGCAGAGGAATGTTAAGGAGGAACCAAAAGAGGGGAGGAGACTGCAAGGCCAGGAAGACAGGGCAGGGAAAGGGAAGAAGTGGAAAGAATAGGAGGTGGAGCGGGACGGGGCTGAGGGGCGGGGCTGAGAGAGGGTGGGGCGGGCTGGGAGGTGCAGCGGGGCGGGGAAGAGGGGAGGGGCGGAGAGAAGGGGTGGGGCGGGGCTAGGAGGTGGAGTGGGGCAAGGAGGAGGGGGGAGGGATGGAGCCGGGAAGTAGAGTAGGGTTGGGGGGAGAGGGGTGGGACGAGGCAGAGAAGGGCGGGGCGGGGCTGGGAGGTGGAGCGCGGTGGGTAGGGAAGGGGTAAGAAGGGGAGGGAGAGGCTAGGAGCTGCTAGCAGGAAGGAGAGAGCAGCGCCAAAGGAAGGAGAGGTAGAGGCAGGGCATACTACCGGGGTAAAAATTTGGAGACTTTGAGGAAAAACAGAGTGAGCAGAGCCCTGCCCAACGTCCACCACTGAGGGATTCGAAAATTCGACCTTGGGCTTCCCTGGTGGCGCAGTGGTTGAGAGTCCGCCTGCCGACGCAGGGCACGCGGGTTCGTGCCCCGGTCCGGGAAGATCCCACATGCCGCGGAACGGCTGGGCCCGTGAGCCGTGGCCGCTGAGCCTGGGCCTCCGGAGCCTGTGCTCCGCAACAGGAGAGGCCACAACAGTGAGAGGCGCGCGTACCGCAAAAAAAAAAAAAAAAAAAGAAAGAAAATTCGACCTTGATCTCCTGTGATCGTTTAAAAGAACAAATTCTGATTGTGCAGAGTTGGGGGTGGTAACATCTTTCATTTTAAAAGCTCTTTCAGGTGTATCCAATGAACTGTTCAGTTTAGGAGCTACTGGCCGTTGTTTTTCACCCTACCTCAAGTGTGGGGATGGGCAGGACTAAGCAGGAAAAATTTGACAGTCATTAGCTTTTATGTGACTAAGCCCATTAAAAGTCTAAAGCCATTGAAGAAAATATTACATGCCTCTGAGACAAAATTTTCACAAGACAGGAAATGCTTCTGAAGCAAAATATTAAAAAGATTAAAAGAAAGGGAATACCCCTGGGTCCCTAAGTAAAGACCTAATGTCTGCATTCCGGCTAATCTGGGCTAGATAGCAAGATGCCAGAGAGGGAATAATTCTGTGAAATGCAGAAGCCATAGGAAGCCTTAGAAAGATTTTCAGGCTCCATAAAAGCAAAATGATGAGGATATCTGCAAGCAAGACCCAGATGCCAAGAAGAGAACCTGCAAATCTGAAGAAGCCCTTTTCATGGTGATGAAGTGTTAGTGCCTGTATCTGTTCCAAAACTTAGGTACTATGAAGGTTCCCCCAGAATTTAACCACAAAACAGAGGTAAGGGGGTGGGGGACCATGAATTTATTGGAATTTTCTACCTCATAGACTGGGAATTCAAAAATTTTAACTCTAAGTGGCATACAAATATATTGCTTTGTTATACTCCACTTTTTGAACTGGGATTTTATACTTGAGATGGTATGTATACAGTATGTGTCCCAATAAAAGCATGCACATGCACAGAGCAGAGTTTTCAAAGGAGAAAGGCCTGGTAGGGTCCTGGTGGAGAAGGCATTCCAAAACAGGGGTTATCATGTCCAATAAACAAAAGTGTGAAACATCAAGCTTTTTGTTTTGTTTTGTTGGTTCTGTTTTCTTGTGTTTTTATTAGAAGAGGATTAGGAAGAGGTACAACAGAACACAGATCTGTAGGTAATAAAACATATGGTAAGCATGGTAGGCCAGACCTGGGAGCTCAGCCTTTATCTTGTAGACAGTGGGAGAAATGTAATTGGGCTTCCATTTTAGAAAGATTGTCCAAGGAGCATGAGTTGAGGCATTTATAAGACTAAAAACAGGGAGTCCGTTTAGGAGACTCTTGCAAACTAAATGATGTCTACACTCATACAAAGGCAGCAGTAGCTGAGGGAAGAAAAAGGATGACAGATATTTAGGAGATAAAATCAAAAGGGAATTAGTGACTAGTAGATGAGCTTGAGGAAGGAAAGGCAGGAAACAAAAAATTATTCCCAGGATACTGCTTTATAAGACTAAGTGTTGTTAATCAAATTAGGAATAACAAGTAACAAGTAAGTAGGTGAAAAGGGGAGTAATGTTTTTTTTTTTTTTTTTTGCGGTACGTGGGCCTCTCACTGTTGTGGCCTCTCCCGTTGCGGAGCACAGGCTCCAGACGCGCAGGCTCAGCGGCCATGGCTCATGGGCCCAGCCGCTCCGCAGCATGTGGGATCTTCCCGGGACCGGGGCACAAACCCGCGCCCCCTGCATAGGCAGGCGGACTCTCAACCACTGCGCCACCAGGGAAGCCCCATGATTTATCTTTGAACATGTCCATCTTATACATGAAGTGTCTGCAGGACATTCTGTATACTAGAGTTCCTTAGCCTTTGCATTATTGACGTTTGGGGCCAGATAATTCTTGGCTGTAAGTATGGGGAGCTGTCCTGTACATTGTAGAATGTTTAACAGCAATCCTGGCTTCTACCCACCAGATGCCAGTAGCAGCAACCCCGTCCCAGTTATGATGACCAAAAATGTCTCCAGACATTACCAAATATCCCTGGAGGGCAAAACTGCCCCCAGTTCATAACCACTGCTTACAAAGGTATCTACAGTAGTATGAAGTCAAAGCAGAAAAGTTTCAGGAAGAGAGGAGTACTCACAGTGTGAAGCAGATATGTGAGATAAGGGCTACGAAGCAGGCATTGGATTCGGTAAATAGGAAGCCCCTAACAAGAATAGTTTTTGTGGAATGATGAGGGTCAGAGGAGAGTATGTTCAGGAGTGAAGGGAAGTGGCATTGGGTATAGTCTGTATTTTCAAGGCTGAGAGGGAAGCCTAGAGTGCTACCTGGAAGCTGTATGGACATAATAATACTGAAATGTGAATATGTGGATAGGCTAAGGTAAAAGACCCAGAGAAGATCTTCAATTACTCTTCAGCAAATTCATTCATTCATTCAGTCAGCCACCAATCATTTAATACCTACTCTGTGTTTTGCTCAGCTCTAGTTGCAGAGGATAAAGCAGTAAACAAAGCCTCTGACTTCAAGGAGTCAACAAGTCTGATGGAAAAGACAGACGATAAACAAGTACATAAATAAAGAAGAGCATTACAGACTGTGATAACAAAAATGGGGGGAGATGAGACAGCGATTAACTGGAGGAAGCCACTTTGGATACGATGGTCAGGACAGACCTCTCTGAGGAGGTGATATATCTGAGCTGATACCTGGAGGATGAGAATGAATCAGCCACATGAAGAGCTGGGGCTCAAGCTTTTCAAGCAGAGAGAAGAGCATACAGACCCTGCAGTGGAAAGTGGCTTGGTCTGGGAACCAGGAAAAGGCCAGTTTAAACTGAATCACATAAGTGAAGGAGGAATAGTGGGAAGAGACGAGGAAAGAAGGTAGGAGTCAGATGATAGATGGCCTTGTAAATAAGTTTTTTGTTTTTTGTTTTTTTGCAGTACGCGGGCCTCTCACTGTTGTGGCCTCTCCTGTGCGGAGCACAGGCTCCGGATGCGCAGGCTCAGCGGCCATGGCTCACGAGCCCAGCCGCTCCGCGGCATGTGGGATCTTCCCGGACTGGGGCACGAACCCGTGTCCCCTGCATCGGCAGGCGGGCTCTCAACCACTGCGCCACCAGGGAAGCCCAATAAGTTATTTTTTTATTCAAAGGAAATGAGAAGCTATTAAAGACTTTAAGGGGTAGAATGCCACAAAGGTATTAGTTCTAACTGTAAATTTGCACTGGATGTCAAAAATAGTTGCTGTTTATTGAGCCACTTACTATGGATCAGGCACTGTGCCAAGCCCTTTGATGAATTACCTAGTTTTCCCCTAACAATTTTATGAGGCAGATGCTATTATTACTCCCATTTTGCAGATGAGGAGACTGAATGAGGCAGATGAATTAGCTGCTCACAAATTATTATCTATGTGAGTACATCGTTGATCTACGTTTTCCACTCCCCTTGTATCTAGATGTAGCTACCTAGGTAGTTCTCATCAATGGAATATGGATGGAAGTGATTAGTGTCATCCCCAGGCCAAGCTGCTTAAAAGCATGGGTGCCTTTTCCACTCTCTCTCTCTGCTTCCACTTGGTAGATATCACAGAGACCTTCAAGTCATGGATTGAACATGGGGAGAGCCAGGATCTCTGAATGGCTGACCATGGTGCTGAACCTCCCTGCTGACCTACATCGGACCTTGATAAAAACAAGAAATAAGGTTTTATTGTGTTAAACCACCCCCCAACACACACACACAATTTGCTTTGTACTCTCTCTTCTATAAAGTCAATAATGGTGATGTAATCTACTCCCTCTTCTGTAGGATATGCTAAAAATTTGTACCTGCCTCCCCTATATACAATATGGCCCTTTGAGGCTTTGTGGTTTGGGGACTTACATCATTTGACATGCAAGTGTTAGAGTGCAAATGAAAGAGAAAAACAAAAAGCTCTTCAGTAAGAGGGTAGGAATGATTTTCTGATTGGTTAAAAGAAATTCATAGCACATTAGAAACAATTACCTGCTCGCACCTTCCTCCATATGGCTACGATCCAGATTCCTCACATAGGTGCCTTTTAAATACTTGACACACTGCTCCTCTTTACCATGTTTTACCTTCTTTAACATTCTCTGCAATAGTCTAAATTTACACACATCATATCCTCCCACTTCTTTACCTGTGTGCCCTTCTTTATAGGGATACCTCTATAATTCCAGGGCCTGAATTAAGACTCTTTCCTAAAAAGAAGTTCTCTAGACTGTAAACTCCACAAGGACACGGTCAGGTATGTGTTTGCCTGATATAATTGATCTAGTCCCTGGCATGGTGTCTTCCATGTACTAGGTGCTCGACAAATATTTGTTGAATTAACAAATCATGTATAAATGAATGGATGATACAATGGCCCTCAGATCAATAACAAACTTCTGCATTTCAATAATAGATAAATGTAATGGGATTGTTAAGTGGAAATGGATTTATGGGAAGTTATAAGAAAACTTAAAATCTCTCTTGATCTTAGAACAATGTAGAACAAACAACAACAACTTCATTTATGCTAATGTTCTGGAAATCCACAGAATAAAAAGAAAAACACAAGATTGTATTTTGTGTGATATCCTACCAGAAAAATGTTCTAGAAAATATTAAAGTTGTGTGAGTTTTTTCTTTCTTATTTAATGAGCAAAAAGCCAGCTACTTCAAAATACAGAACAGGACAGAAAATCACCTCAGAATTACTTAGGAGGTATCTCTGAAAAGTTACCCTGGAACCTCTGGGAATGGACTTGATGGTCCATGGAGAGATATGTTACCAAATATTTCGTATTTTAAGGGTTGTGAGAAAATCTACACTACCCCTGCATGGCAAATACCCAAACCTGACCCTGGGCAGTACCTCTGAAGGCAGCTGTTCACCTTAGGAATTAGCTATAATTGTAGACCAAAAAACCCGATCACTAAGAGTTCAACCCTAGAATCCCAAACATAGAGTACAGATAAGCTTAGTCCAGAAGAAACAGAATCTTCTTCCCTCCAAGAACCTCTCCTTGGATTTTGTTCCCATTGCAGGACAGTGGTCAAGTATCCATGAGACTGGGCAGTACTAAACCTCCGATAAGACTCCATGCAGCATCACAAAGCAATAGCAAAGGCTGACTGGGACTTCCCTGGTGGTCCAGTGGTTAAGACTCCAAGCTCCCAATGCAGGGGGCCCAGGTTCGATCCCTGGTCAGGGAACTAGATCCCACATGCATGCCGCAACTAAGAGTTCGCATGCATAACTAAGGAGCCCGGGAGCCGCAACTAAGGAGCTTGCCTGCCACAACTAAGACCCGGCGCAACCAAATAAAAATAAATACCAAAAATGTTATTTTAAAAAAATTGCAAAAGCTGACTAAATTGATTAGACTTCACTATTACATTCAAAGATGGCTAATAAGTCTCATCCTGTTGGGCGGAGCAGGCTGCTGAGCTGTTTTGTTAATTCTGGAGTGAAGCAAAGAGAGTATCCCAAAGAAGATCGTTAGCTAACCACAGCAAGTAGGGCCCCAGAAAGTGATGCTGAAAGTCAAATTGCTATATCTCAAGTGACTATGCCAGCAAACCTTGGGAAAGGAGTGGCTGAGGCAATAGCTTGCAACTCTGCTGGTAGATTTTGCTTTACTCTTAGGGACCTACAAGTAAAGGATTTGGTAGTTTCCTCAATAAGATTACAGGAAAGAAAGAAGTAATTCCTAGGCCTTATTAGTGATAAAATTGTTCATAGTATTCTCATATTGTCTTCTTAATCTAGGCTATAGCTGTACATATGTCCCCATTTTTAATCATATCTTTTCTTCTTTTTTTTGATTAATGTCACTAATGATTTACCCAATTGGATTGTATTTTTTTTATAAATTTCTTTTTTTTTTTTTTTACTTATTTACTTTTGGCTGTATTGGGTCTTCGTTGCTGCGCTCAGGCTTTCTCTAGTTGTGGCAAGCAGGGCTACTCTTCGTTGTGGTGCACGGGCTTCTCACTGCTTCTCTTGTTGCAGAACACAGGCTCTATGCATGCAGGCTTCAGTAGTTGTGGCTCACGGGCTCTAGAACACAGGCTCAGTGTCATGGCACATGGGCTTAGTAGCTCTGTGACATGTGGGATCTTCCCAGACCAGGGCTCAAACCTGTGTCCCCTGCAGTGGCAGGCGGATTCTTAACCACTGCACCACCAGGGAAGCCCTGGATTGTATTTTTTAAAGAACAACATTTAGCTTTATTAACTCACTCTGTGGTATCTTTTCCTTCTCTCTCTCTCTCTTTTGGTATCTTTTTCTATTTCACTTATTTCTGCTTTTATTTTTTTTTCTTTCCTTCCTTCTACTTTCTTTGGCTTTATTCTGTTGTTCATTTCCTAATTTCTTGGGATGAACATTTAGTTCATTAATTTTCAGCCTCTACTTATTTCTTCAATAAGCATGTAAGGCTATAAATTTTCCTTGAAGAAACCTTTTCACTGTATACCTCAAGATTTGAAGTATAGTGTTTTATTATCATTTGTTCAGTGTTAAGTTTTAATTCAGTTTATTCTTTGACACATGAGTTACTTATATGTATTTTTTTAACTTCCAAATCTATGGCATTTTAAAATTTATCTTTTTGTTGCTAGCATCTAACTTAATTGTTTTCAGAGAACATGTTCTCTATAATAATGTTCTCTATAATAATATTCTTTGATATTTGTTTGGGTTTGCTTTATGCCTTATATGATCATGTATGCTTAAGAAGGAAATGCATCCTTTGAGTGTTGGTTACAGAATCTGGAAGCATTAGACACCCCCAACATCTCAAAACTATCTTTTTCTGGTCTCCATAGCATTACCTTCCTAACATTTCTGCTGCCTCTCAGACCATTCCTTTTCTACTTCTTACATTGGCTTCTCTTCCTCTATTTTACCCTCAAATTCTCTAATCCTTAGTTCCATGTCTCATTGTTTCTATCTTCCTGCTTTTCACTCTCCTCTCTAGATGATCCAGTTCACACTGTGGCTTCAATTTCCATCTATGTTATCACGGTTTACAAAGTAGCCTAATCTAGATCTCTCTCCTAAGTTCTAGGAACATATTTGCAACTGCCTTCTGGACAGCTCCAACTTGCTGTTTTGCGTCCCACACTGAAAGATTTTCACTCCTGCCTGTATTCTTTTTTTTTTTTTTTTTTTTTTGGCGGTACGCGGGCCTCTCACTGTTGTGGCCTCTCCCATTGCGGAGCACAGGCTCTGGACGCGCAGGCTCAGCGGCCATGGCTCACGGGCCCAGCCACTCTGTGGCATGTGGGATCCTCCCTGACCGGGGCACGAACCCGTGTCCCCTGCATCGGCAGGCGGACTCTCAACCACTGCGCCACCAGGGAAGCCCCTGCCTGTATTCTTGATCTTAGCTGAGAAACCTTGCCTCCTCTCTTCCTGACTTCACCAAATCTCGTCCATTCTCCTCAGGCACCTCCCTTGTATCAGGCTCCTCCTCTGCGTCACCATTGCTGTGCTTTTCATCTCAACCCTGGTTCTGTCTTGCTGAGCACTGTTGCTAGGGAAACTTTTCTTTGAAAAGTGTTTTCTTGTTCTAAAATCTCTACTGACTCCCTATTTTCTGCCCACAGAATGAAATGTAAGCGGGCCTCAGCTTGCTTTTCAGCTTTATCTCCAAACCACAAACCACCACTCACACTCTGAATCCCTCCTACAATACTGAGCTTATCGAAGATTCCAGAACTGCAGAGGGTGTTTATGTCTTTGAACCCTTGGAAGTGGTTCTACCTGGAAACTTCTCTCCCTTCCTTCACTCACGCTCTCAGCTCAGTATACAGGAGAGCAAATGTGCATGGGTACACGTGCACACACACACGAACACACACATTTACCTGGAAAAATCTGCCTATGTGTAAGCAAGATTAGAATGGGGGGAAAGGTTTATATTCTGGTTTTTTTTAAGTTTATTATTTTGCAGATGCTGCCAATGAGTGATGAATGTGATTTCGTTAGAGGGGAGTAGGTACAGGGAAAAGTCAGGAAATGGTTAATAAAATCTGTGTTTGCAGATAGTTCCCTTCTCTTTATCCTCTCTCTGCTGACTTAGGACATTTTCTTTAGATTCCATGAAATGATAACACGTCCATTTTCACTCCTTCTCAGACACCTAATTGCCCAGGTATTTAGATGACTCCATCTCCTAATCCACTTTCACGTTACTTTCCCTTGGGATTGGTTGCCTGGTAACTCTGATACCAAGCTTGCTTTCCTAGTAATTATGCTCTTCGTATTCTCCAATAATTATCTCCTGCTGAGTTTCCTTACAGTTTATTTCTAAATTTCATATATGTGGACCTAAGAAAATAATTTTATTTTCTTAGGGTCATGTATAAAGTGTATTTATAAAGAACATTTACCAAATGTTTATTGGTAGAAGGAAAATTTCTGGGTTCATGTTCCATTTCCTGCCAGATAAAGTGACCCTTTGCTTCACAGACTATCTGTCCTTGTGAGTATGGCTTTATGTGAACCTGACATATAATGTGAGCCAATTCTTTACCTTCCTGTGAGTGCTCAACTGTAACATTCAATGTCATTTCACAGAACTGGATTAAAACAAGATAAAAAATTCACTAACAGCCAAATAAAACTTAAAAACAGAAAAAATGTATGAGATGATAGACTTTGTAATTAGTGTCTTTTCTTGTGTCTCCAGTCCATGCCAAAAGTTATTCCCAAGTTATATGCAAGAAAAGTATCAATGCATATACTATTTGGATATGCCATATACCCATGTAAAATGTAAAACCAAATTATACATATGCTAGCATTCAAGGCTTTGTTTTTTAACATGCTATATACAAACATGGAAATATCTGTCTGATTTGTGGACAAATCACTCAGAGAAACAATCTGTCTTCTCAGTGATCATTCATCTAATCATTTGTATTTATCTATTGAGCTGTCAGTGGTGGGTGAGTACAAAATGGCCCCGTGACCCAATATTGTAATACAAATTGAAAAGTGATGTAATAGATGTTACTATTACAGGCTTACAAAAGACAAATCAACTGTAAATTTCATGGGGAGCTCATGGGGAGCTGTGGAATAATGGGGAAATCCTTTTATGCTTAAGACATTTAAGTCTGTATTTTTAAAAAATATTTATTTATTTATTTATTTGGCTGTGCCAGGTCTTAGTTGACACATGCAGGATCTTTTGTTGTGTCATGCGAGCTCTTGGTTGCGACATGTGGGATCCAGTTCCCTGACCAGGGATCTAACCTGGGGCCCCTGCATTGGGAGCGTGGTTTCTTAGCCGCTGGACCACCAGGGAAGTCCCCTAAGTTTGTATTTTTAGATGATAAGACATAGTTGTACACATGTATACACTCAAAGATGAGATAAGTAATTCATAATTAATTTGTGCTGCAAATTTTATTACCCTTCTTACCAGAAACTTATATTTACATAAAAGAGTTTGTCGGATCTCAAAAGCTAGATTAAAAATCACAATGTATCTGTGGCATTTTGATATAGAATGAAAATAAATTTAATTTTGATGCGTAGTTAACATTGAAATAAGTCAAATTTTAAATTAGAGTAAGTTCAAAGTGGTATTTAAAAATCACACTTGTGTGTATAAATTCGGTAAAAATATTTTTCTCCATTCAGACATAGCAAACATAGGTAGAAAGAGTTTTACAAAGGTAGAGTGTTGAAATTATTTGGTTATGTTAATGTTGTTTATTATGAATGCAAAGCATTAAAAATACCTGACTGGACTCTAAGAATGCCCAAAATAGAAAAGTTTGATCCTGGCTTAAAAGTTCTTGGTGGAATCACACTTAAAAGTATCACTGTTACATGGCAGTTCAATATCACTTGTTCAACCATATTCCATGAGATACAGCTGTGATAAATGCTAAGGAATAAAGGAACTAGAGTTGGTAATGACTATTACCTTTCTCATTCAATTCACCCAAATTAATATTATTCTAGGCATAAAAGGCTGGTTAAGCTGAAACATAACAAAGTTAAAATACAATCAAGTTGGAGAAAATGTCAGCAAAAATAGGAATAATAGTTAATATTTACATATTAAGTACTTACAATATGGCGGGTACAGTGCTAAGCACTTTTAAAAGATTGCTGCACTTAATCATCCCAACAACCTCATGTATTACTTACTATTAAATCTACAACTCATAGAACCAGACAGTAGAATCGTGGTTGCCAGGAGCTGAGGAAAACTGGGGAGATGTTGGTCAAAGGGTATAAACTTTCAGTTAAAAATGAATAACTTCTGGGACTCTCATGGTGATTATAGTTACTGATACTGTACTGTATACTTGAAATTTGGTAATAGAGTAGATCTCGTGTTCTCACCATACACCCCCCCCCAAAATGGTAACTATGTGAGGTGATGGATGTGTTACTTAACTTGACTGTGGTATTCATTTCACAGTGTATATGTATCACCACATTGTACAACCTAAATATATACAATTTTTATTTGTCAATCATACTTCAGTAAAGGTGGAAGGAAAAAGTTGCTACCTTACATATGAGGAAACAGAAGCTGAGGGAAGTTAAACAAGTCACTTGAGGTTACAGTGATCAGTGGTGGAGCCCAAGTCTCCAGTCCCCTTACTCTTTCCCATTTTTCTGTTCTGCTTTTTACATATTGAACACAAAAACCGAAATTTGAACTTGTATGAAAAGATGAGTATGATTTTTTTTTCCTAGAAGACAAAAGGCAATGGGCACTTTGGCTGGGGGAATAGCTAATGCAAATTCAGATGTGGAAGGGATTTTGTTCAAAAGAGAGCAGGTATATTGTGCATTGAGCAAACAATGTGATGATGCTGGAAGATGATGTTGAAAGATAAGACCCTTGTGCCCCATTTGTTTCAGATCTTATTTGCTTAAGAGTTTTGACTTGATCCTAAAGGCATCGGCTAGTCAATGGAGATTGTTATTTGATCATGGAAACTCAGATGTCAGTGTGGAGGCTGAATTCGATGATTACTAAGGAATAGCTCCTAACAACCCAGACAAGAACCGATGATGGACCAATCTAAGGCAGGAACTCCCAAAGTAGTGGAGATATAGACCTTGGAGAGGTAAAAGAAATTTGCTCTCCTCCTCCCAGATGCAAGCACTTCAATCAGCTGTTGAGTATGCGTAAAAATGGGAATGGTCAGCAAAAAAGTGCAGTCCTGAGTTTTTCCACACATCAATAATATTTCCTGATGTGGGTTCTTCTTTACCAGTCCAGATGGGGAATTATCACTTGCAGACTTCAGAGGAAAAGGTAATTATAAAATTCATTAGGCTTCCTGAATGAAGAAGTATAATTAAACCACCATGGGCAAAGAGCCTCGTCTGTATAATTTAAAGCTATGCAGCGGGTCATTGTTTATGTCTCCAATCTCATCTACATGTAGCTAATTCATAATCATGCTCCATCTGGCCAAAATTAGTTACATTATTCTGTAGGCCAAGCGAGAATATTTGTTTTTTTTAAAGAGGTTTCAGTATCCTATCCAGTGTAGTCTCACGTGCATCTGAATTATCCATTCTCCTTTTCTCGAAATATTTGAATCTTGCTAGAGTGAAAAGTAAAAATAGAATATATGGAATGTATAAGAAAAAACTCTTGTTTCAAGAGCCCAGCACCCTTAACAGAATGGGGTTAGGATAGGATATTCTTATACCTATTTAAAGGACAGAGAAACCAGGCAGGTCTGTGCCAAGCTGCCAGATGTTGAGGTGTTCAATTAGGATAACAAGCCAAAATGAAAGCAATAATCAAACCTCTTTATTCATTTACTGCGACAGTGCAAGCAAGAGGCAGAAGCGAAAGGCATTGGCTCCCTAGTGTTGCATTTTCCTCCATGGAATGGCCCCAGGCAAGGATCAATGGAAGCACAGATGGGAGATATCATCTCCCTGGCAAGGAGCCCTGAACAAAAAGCTCCTGCTCTTTTACAGACCTGTGTGTCTACAGGAAGGAAGAGGGGAAAGGGCTAGGTGTGAAAAGTACTGAGTCAAAGTGAGAAAAACGGCCTCATCACCTCCCTGATAATGAGGTCCTGGTGGAGGGGCTTGGAAAATGTCTCAGCCAAAGCCCCGGGTAAAAAGACTTCCAAATGGAGGTGCCCGGGCTGGAAATGAAGATATGCATATGAGCATGGCTTGCCCAAGAAGGCCTGAGTCACTGACTGCAACTCCCTCCAGAAAACTACAATGCACAAGTACGATGTGGGGAGGGCAGCTTCCCCCATGAGGCCTGCCAGGCAATTACCAAAGTCCTGTAATTCCCTGTGGTCAAACCTGACCACACATAGGATTTTGTCCTGGAGCCACACTACTCAATGTGAATCCAGATCTGATAATAAGTTGAAATGGGTTCACGTGTCCAGCATATGCCAATCTGCTAAAAGCCATAAACTGTGAATAGAGAGAATAAAGGAAAATTTTTGGTCTAATGTTATGCAACTGCTAAGGGTAGTTGGCAGTCTTGATTTTATATGTTATATCTGAGAAGCCCAAGTACAAAGGTTAGGCCCGGGGCTTGGGTAGGGAAAGGAGAAACTGGGATTTTCCCTCTTGCTTCCCAACTTTGCTGATTTCTCAGCAATCTGTACATTGGAGTTTGAGAAGAGAAGGGAAGAGAGAAGGAGTGGTGCTCTGAAAATACTTGACCTTCTCAGGCCAGTGAACACTCATTGTGTCAGCCTTCACCATTTGGGAAGTAGACATCAGCGCATGCTGTGTAATTTCAGAGCAGTGGCAGGAATCTCCTCATCTGACCTGGAGGCAACTCATTTCTCCGACGGCTCTTAAATTTTTCCCCTAATTTCCATTCTCACTGCCTCTCACTTAGGTTATTATAACAGACTTTGGATTACTGTCTCTGCCTCTGGTTTATTTTTCCCACTGGACTATCTGATAAGCCTTAAAAGACATAGAACCAGAGCTTCTTCGGAAGTCAGTTATGTAGAGTTGGTAACTGAAGCCCACGGGAATGAATAAGCTCTCCTAGACAGTGATGTAATATTAAAAACAAATAACCAAACTCTTCTACTAACGAACTAGGGAAAGAGCACACACCCATCTTTCACTTATTCAATAAATAATTATTATGAATATTTATTATTATACCATTATTACATTCTAAGGATTAAGAAATTCTACCCAGGAAATAAGGGGAACAATGGGGTGGAGTTTTCAGCAAAGGTTTTGTATGACATTTGAGCTGACATGAAAGATGAAGGGTTTTTTCCAGATGAGGTAGGGAGGGGAGGAAAGAGAGGAGTACGGAGGAAAAAGGAAGTGAAACAGAAATATTTAGAAATGAAGCATCCTGGAATATTCAAAGTATTGCAAACATTTCCCTATGTCTGGATAAGGTGGATAATGAGTGAGATGAGTGAGTATAAGAAACAGTAAGAGGCAAAGTGAAGCCCAGTAATTGGAGGGCTCGTAGTCCATGATAAGTAATTCGGGCTTTATTCTGTAGGCAATTCGGGCACCATTGGAGAATTTTTTTACTTAGAGTAATAATAAGGTAAGATTTTCATTTTAGAAACCGCAATCTGGCAATTGTATGAGACAGTTTGAAGGGTATAAGTGACTGGAGAGACTATTGCCTATGGTGTAAGTGAAAAAGAATATGGGCGTGAGTAGGGAAAATAGCAATGGAATGAAGAGGAAGGAATGGATGCGATGGGCATCAAGAAAGTAGAATTTAAAGAACTTAGTAACTGAATAGATGTGGGAGTGAGAAAAGTCCAGGGTGATTCCTAGTTATTTGGCTTGGGTGAATGGTTTGATATCATTCACTGAGACAGGGAATAAAAGAGGAGAAGGGGAGTTTTGAACATATTAAGCTTGAGATGACTATAGAACATATAAAACTGTGCGATCCAGAAGGCAATTGGAATAAGAGCTAGAGGTCAAGGGAAAGCTGTGGACTAGAGTCTTATGTGCCTGGGCAATGTTTGAAGCAAAGAGAATTCATCTTTCCTCTGTAGCCCTGCCAATGACTTTGTTCATGACCTCATCATCTCTCTTTTGGACCACTAAAATATTCTTATTGATCTTCAATCTCTACCCTTGGCAGTTCATTCTTCGTATTCCCATCAGAGTGATATTTCTAAAATACAATTATATATATTCCACCATTTAAAACTTCTCATGGCTCCCTACAAGTCTGCAAAAGAAAAATCTATACTTCTTACTTTGGCTTTCTTGACAGTGAGAGAATAGAGCAGCCTTACTAAAGACACTTATTTTTACATCATACGTTGTAAGGCTCTAACACTTTACAGTTATCCCCCAGGATATCTTGCAGAAGTGCTTCCCAAACATATGTATATTGATTACCCTCCGAAAAGACAAGGTCAGATGGCCAAGATCCTGAGCCCCCATATTCTTCACAAGTTGTCTTCAACTTTAACCGTAAGATCTCACACATACCATGAAAATAATTGCTTTTCATTACCAACCTATGACTTTGGCTCCAAACCCCAATGCATTATCCTGGAGAACTTGAATGGACAACATAAGAGCCACCTAGAACAGGCAATTCTCAAAACTCCAGGTGAAACACAGGTGGAGGGCATTCCTTGGCCCCTTGCCCCTAGACCTATTCCCTGATCATTACCCTCAACTATTTGTCATCCTAGTGACAATAAAAAGCGACTAAATAAATGACCCAAGGGAACAGAAGGTTCTCCCTGCTCTCTAAATCACTAAAATGTGGGCCAGAGATTTTACACCGGCAGCTGCTACAGCACACGCCACTTACAAGCATCTTTTGTTAGCCAACACAGTGAGGCCCCACACAATATTTTTTAAAAAATCTTCATCCTTTCCTTGCCATCCAAACATGAAAAATGAACTTGCAGAAGGGGTGGCGGTGCTCTTTGCATTTTGACATTCGACAATCAACTGGAACTAAAACAGTATTCCTCCTTCGATGGGATATTTATCTTCCAGTTCATCACCTCTGACCCAGTTCTCTCATGGGCGTTAGGCCAGTGCTTTTCAATCATTAATGCGCCTGCGAATCACCTGGGGAAACTTGTTAAAATTCAGTCTCTGACTTGGTAGGTCTGGGGTGAGGTCTGAGATTTGCTTCCAGATAATGCTTCTGCTGCAGGCCCAGGAACCACACTTCGGGTGACAAGGAATTACATAGGTAGCACAGTAGTTAAGTGCTTCTCTGTGGAGCCAACAGTCTGGTTTGGGATTCTAGTTCAGCCACTTACTAGTTGAACCACCCTGGGAAAAGTTCCTACATTAACTGTGCCTCAGCTTCCTCGTTTACAAAATGGTGCTAATAACAGTTCTTAATTCAAAGGATTCTAGAAAAGAGAGTGAGTCCTACGTGACAATCCTCAAAAGAGCGCCTGGCACACTGTAAGAAACCAATGAGTGCTAACTATTATTATTCATTATTGAAGTTATAGTAGGTCCCTCCCCTGCTTAAAATTATAAACTGGTTTTCCATTGTCCTCAGGATGAAGTCCAAACTCCTTGACATGGATTACAATGCCCTTTGTGACCTGACCTCTGTTCTCCTCTCCAACCTCATCTCCCTCCTTTTGCCCCTAGCCATGCACTCTAATCTCTCTCATCTTGATCCTTCTACTCATGGAGTTCTCTCTACCTAGAATAACCTTCCCTTTCTTTACCCAGCCAACTCCTAGAAGTCCTTCAAAACTTAGTTGAGGCAACTCGAGTTAGTTGTGTTGGAATTCTTCCCAGACCCTCCCCATCACCACTGTGAGTTAGGTAGCTCTCTTAAATGTTCCCATAGCTTCCACAGCACTTCTCTGTCACAATACTTATCACATTTATATTGTAATAGTCAAATTGTCTCTGTCTTCTTTGGGGCAACTCCTGTGGTCATAAGCTTTCAGTGTGTCCAGCGTGGCATTAGTAAATGAATAAATGATCAAATATGTTTCTTGGTGCTGCTGTAGATCTCTATTGGCCCAAATCCTTTGATTAGACCTCTTCTTTTATGGGTTGTGGATCACTGACCTTTAAGGATCCAGACAAGCTATAGCCCCATCTCCCCATCCCAGGGATGCACACATATTCACCACTGCCATGACCCTGCCAAGTAACTGGTATCATAGCAGCCCTGTGGGTAAACAATACACATACACTGCAGAAGTTCTTGCATTTCCAGATTTAAGAATATGGCTCATTGCGGTATGGATGTGGGGCTCAATCATTAGCTAAATTACTACACAGCAAAGTAATTTTAAACCTAGAGTTAGTGGCTTCAGTTCCAATTCATGCTAGGTTCTTTCTGTAAGCCATATTCATTTAACCTTTTTATCTCATTTTCATGGCCTGTGAAACTGCTTATGATCTAGCTCCAGTTCACCTCTCCAACCAAGTTTCACTACACTTGCTATGCTCCCGCCACATTGGCCTGATTTTGGTTCCTGGAATACCCAGCTGACCTCTGCAGGATCTTCCCACCAGCTAGTTCCTTGGCCTGAGATGTAACTCCATCCCACCCACCACTCCCACACACTCACAGACTGTAGACCACCTCTGCCCCCTTTTCACTTCCAGAATGCAAGCTCCTTGAGGCCAGGACTTTGGGTTTTTTCCACTGCTCTATTTCTAACACCAAGAGTAGTGCCTGGCCCACAGGAAGAGCTCAATAGTTATTTGTTGAGTGTTGAGTGAATTAAAACTTCCTATCAGGTCTCTGCTTGACTGTATCCTCCATGCTTGCCCCATGTAAGGGCAGCCTCCCTCTCCCTTTAATTCATATGAGCTCTCACTGGGTTTGTCTGTTTTATTTTATGGCATCTATCACTGCTTGTAAATATCTTCGTTTGTTTGTTCACTCCCCTCCCCCCACCCCGTGTTCTCTCCAACAGATTCTAAGTTCCAGGAGGGAAGAAATGATATTAGTTTTGTTCAATGTCCAGCACCTAGTAATTAGTTGATAAATATTTTTTTTTCTTGAATTGTTCAGTGAAAATTAACTGGCCAAAGGAGAATAATGGCACTATTATTCCATTTTATTTATCTGATATAAAAAATCCTACAAAAGTTTCAAGGGCTATTTGTAGCTTTAAAACAGAAGAAATTAGTATTAACCATAGAATGTTTGAATGAGAAAAAGTCTTAGATGTCATGAGGCCCATTTTCCTCACTTTGCAAATAAGTAAGTTAGGGCACAGGAAGGAGAAGTGACTTGCACAACTAGTTAGTAGCAGGATTGGAAGTACAACCCAGGGTTTCTAATGCATGGTTCATCCACCAATGAGTAAAAAAATATATTAAGTACCTACCCTGTTAAGTAATTTTGACTTATATGCTCACCCTAGTGACATCTCCAGGTATCCATTCAAAGGCAGATGCAGGTAAAAGATGGAGTACAGATTGCTACTTCTAAGGATCAGGTTCTTCCATTTATAAAGGCATATTTGGGTTGAGTCAGAAAAAGTGTACCCACTCCTATTTAAGCTCATGAAGAGTTCACTTGTAGCCAAGTTCTGAAGGTGGTGGTAGTAATTAAAACCAACTACACAAAGACCTCATTTTGATAATCATGTATTATCAACAAATGACTCACAGTTTTGATATCTGCAACTGGTTAGGAAAATTCTGTGTAGAAACTAAGTGTCGCATAGGGTCATGCGTTCTCAGTGGGGCAATGAAAACTGGTTCTTGGGGGTGTGTAAAAAAATTTCACTCTCTTTATATATAAAGCACAGATATATATGCAGTACATAAATACATGTATAGTGTATCTGTCCTATGACCACATATTATATAATTCCTTTCATAGGAAATGTTCAGAAAGGCAGATCTATGGAAATAGAAAGTGGATTATTGATTGTCTGGGGCTGGGGGGAATGAAGGTAGGGGCCTGGGGTGATAATTAATGGGTACAGGGTTTATTTGGGGGTTGATTAAAATGTTCTTAAATTATTGTGGTGATGACTGTAGAGCTCTGTGAATATACTAAAAGTCATTGATTTGTACACTTTAAATTGTGAATTTTATGGTATGTGAACTGTATCTCAATAAAACTGTTTTAAAAAAACACCTTCCCTCCTTAAAAAGTCATGGGGAAGGATGGCAATTAGAGGAAAGCCTCTAGAAAGGCTCCTTAAGGGCTCAATAATGAAAAAAAAATTGAGAAACGCTGCCTTGGACCAACAAAATGAATTTCATTTTAAATCTTTGTATTCCCAGTTCAAACATCCGTGATGACAGTGCATCCTCACTTAGCCTGAACAGTTCCTGGGTTAATCCTACCCAAGCCAGGCAATGTCTTCTGGGTCTCATCTCTACCAATAGGTAGAGTCTGGAATTAGGTTTGCTGCCCAGAACCTGGTCTCTGAGGGGCTGAGAAAAGGGTTTGGGGGAGGCACACACCTTATAGGGATCAGAAACCATCTCCTAAAAACTAGGTTGCTTGAGATGGCTAGAGGGTCCTTGAGCACTTAACTCTCTAACTCAGTGTCACAGAGTAAGCTCTCAGGGAGACAGACTCTGAGGTGTTTAGCAAGCATGGCTTGGGAATCAACTTCCGTGGAAAAGCTGGGAGGGAAACAGGAGTCTGCCGAGGGAAAGGTTGAGCTCTGATGCAAGCCTGACAATGGGTTTAGCCAGCCTCAAGAGAAGCTCTAGCACTGGGATAGCACTTCAGAGTTGTCCCAACAGCTGAGCATAAGCTCTTCACTCCTGAAGGGGTGTCTGGGTGATGCATCATAGCATTCATCCCACTCAGCATTTCACAAGGGTCTGACTTGGTGTATTAAAGAGCACCAACAGAAGCTCGTTGAGACTTCTTGGTTGCTGTAACTAAAGTTGACTGCAGAAAGTGACCTCCCAGATGAATCCATCCTTTCAGTGACAGAACCATAGGGGATGAATCTGTAGAGTGTTGTAATGAATATGCAACTAACATTAGCTAATATCACAAATGTATATGGATATTACGACAAAATAGATGAACCAGCCATTATCACAGAAGCCATATCCATCAACATAAGAATATTTAGTAAATGTTGCCAATAATGTACCTTTTAATACCATGCATCTGTGTGTTGTGTTACCTGGCATGCAATGTATCAGGTATGATATGCTATTTCTTTAAGACATATTGCCACATGATAATATAAAAAACTGTACAAATATGTTCAGTTTTTTCATATATATTTAAGAATGCTGCAGCAACATGGATGGAGTTGGAGGGCATTATGCTAAGTGAAATAAGCCAGACAGAGAAAGACAAGCACTGTATGACATCACTTACATGTGGAATCCAAAAAATACAACCAACCTGTGAATCTAACAAAAAAGTAGCAGACTCACAGATATAGAGAACAAACTAGTGGTTACCAGTGGGGAGAGGGAAGGGGGAAGGGGCAATATAAGGGTAGGAGAGTAAGAGGTACAAATTATTCGATATAAAATAAGATATAAGGATATATTGTACAACATGGGGAATATAACCAATATTTTATAATAACTATAAATGGAGTATAACCTTTAAAAATCGTGAATCATTATATCATATACCTGTAACATATAATATTGTACAGCAACTATACTTCAGTTAAAAAAAAAAAGAATGGGGACTTCCATGGTGGCACAGTGGTTAAGAATCTGCCTGCCGATGCAGGGGACACGGGTTCATGCCCTGGTCCAGGAAGATCCCACATGCCACGGAGCAACTAAGCCCATGCACCACAACTACTGAGCCTGCGCTCTAGAGCCCACAAGCCACAACTACTGAGCCCACGTGCTGCAACTGCTGAAGCCCATGTGCCTAGATCCCGTGCTCTGCAACAAGAGAAGCCACCACAATGAGAAGCTGGTGCACAGCAGCAAAGAGTAGCCCCCGCTCGCCACAACTGGAGAAAGCCCGCATGCAGCAACGAAGACCCAACACAGCAAAAAAAAAATTTATACACACACACACACACACACACACACACACACACACACGTCTAACAAAGTCTTTCTCACAGATGTTACATTATGATTAGTAATGAGGGGTTTAGCAGGTTTGGTTTGTCAGAGGATTAAGTAAACCACAAGAATGAAAGCTTCTCAAAGGATTTTTGTCTGATGTTTAGAATAGGATCCAGCACATAGTAGATGCTCAATGAATATTTGTTGGTTGTTCAATGCAAACATAGTGTGTCATATGTCATTTCTAAATATTTCAATAAGAAGCCAATGAGTTTATAGGTTCTTGAATCTGTAAGGGATGGAAACTTTTGACATCTCAAGCTATTACCATAGTCAGCATTTCAGCAGTCCTGCATCAAGCAATTGGCTCACTCTTTCTTTCTACAGGCTACCTGCACTGGACTGAGCATGTGATGGGATGGCAAGTCCCAGTGATGGACTTGTAGGAGATGCGGATCAAGAGAGAACTTCAGGATCTTTCAATTTCTGATTACATGTTGATATCTCTAAGTATGGCTGATTTTACCTTAAGAGAGCTGCAATAATAAAAAAAAGAATATTTTTGTGTTATTATTCAAAATTCATTCAAAAAACAGTTAGAATGTAAACTCCTGTGCCAGCCACTGTGCTAGATGACAGAGAAATAACAGTGAATAAGATAGACATGGTCTCAATATTTCAGTCTAGTGAGAGATATGGACAAAAAAATCTGAGAATTAAACTACATTATAATTGGAGCTATGATGGAGGAAGCAGAGCAATCTGAGAGCATAAAAAGAGGATACAAAACACAGGAGGGGGCTTCCTTGGTGGCTCAGTGGTTGAGAGTCCGTCTGCCAATGCAGGGGACACGGGTTCGTGCCCCGGTCCGGGAAGATCCCACATGCCGTGGGGCGGCTGGGCCCGTGAGCCATGGCCGCTAAGCCTGCGCGTCCGGAGCCTGTGCTCCGCAACGGGAGAGGCCACAACAGTGAGAGGCCTGCGTACCGCAAAAAAAAAAAAAAAACCAAAAAAAACCCACAGGAGGGAGATAGGGAAGACTTCCTGGAAGAAAGCATGTCTAAGCAGACACATGAAAGAAGAATAGGAGTTTACCAACTGAACAGGAGAGGTAAGAAAATGCAAGGCAGGGAATTCCCTGGCAGTCCAGTGGTTAGGACTCTGCGCTTTCACTGCCGAGGGCCTGGGGATCAATCCCTGGTCAGGGAACTAAGATCCCACAAGCCACGCAGTGCGGCCAGAAAAAGAAAGAAAGAAAAATTACAAGGCAGAAGGAAGAGCATGAAGCAAAGCCAAGAGGCAAGAGAGAACAAGAAAGTGAATGTTCAGAATGACTGGAGCATAGAATATATGAAGATTGGGGGAGACAAACCTAGAGCAGAACTCAGGGGCAAGATCACTGTAAACTACATCGAGGAATTGAGAGCAGTAGGATACTAAAGAAAGGTTCTAAGGAACCGAGTGACAAGGTCAGACTTGAACTTAGAAATTGGTTACTATAATCTAAGCCTGAAAAGAAGATGACCTCCACTAAAGAAGTAACAGTAAGAAATGAACTAAAATGATAAATGTGTAAGAGGTGGAATTGATAGGAATTGATGAAGAACCCAGGGTGAGGCAAGGCAAAATTCAAGATAGCTAGCTTGGCAGTTGGGTGAATGATTTACTGAAATAGGAAAGGAGGGAAAGCAGTTTGGAGAAAGGAGTAGAATAGGTGGGTTTTGTTTTCGTTGTATTTCACGTGCCACTGAATTATCCAAGTGACTATGTCTACTGGGCAGATAAAACCAAGTAAAATCCATAAATCCCATATGTAAACGTAGGAGCTCTGGCAGCCATTGAGTATATAGTGGAATGCTGGGGCTGTGTCAAAAATATTAAAGGAAACAGGTATGATGGATACTTTTATTGTCCCATCATGAGCATGAGTTGATTTAATATTCTATTCTGGCTTCCTGCCCTTACTTGTTGAATAAAGACCTCTCAAAACCTTGTGTTTGGGACTTCCCTGGTGATCCAGTGGTTAAGACTCTGTGTTTCCACTGCAGGGGGCGCAGGTTTGATCCCTGGTCAGGGAACTAAGATCCAGCATGAAAAACAAGAAACAAAAAAACCCTGGTATTTGTTAAGAAGCAGATCCTATCTGTTAAACTATTCTAGATCATTTTCATTCCAGGCAGTTACCTGGGCTACATCTGAGACAGGTGACTCAAAGAGGGTGGTAATGAAGTCACATGGTTTTCTAGAAACAACACAAACAATAATTGATTTTTTAAGTGTTTGGAACAGGGTAATGCCTAAACACCCTTTATAGCTGTCAGTCTCATAACTCCCTCTTCTAATCCAAATTCATCATTGCAAAAACTTAGGTGTTCTCCTAAGCCTAAACTAGAATGATGATATCCCTTGCCTGAATGTAAGTTAGGTTGGCCTCTATTGTTTAAAAAACATATTAGACCTTTGAATTCAAACTTTAGTGAGCTTGTTTCAACTCCAAACTCCTCTACATCCCCCCATTTTTAGAAAGCACTGAGATGGTTTTCTAGTTTGGCACCAAACTTCTCTATATTTCAGTTCATATCTCAGTTGCTCAGATATTGAGCTAATTACAGACAACGCTTTTTTTTCATGTAAACCCCACAATGACCATAGAGAGAATACTGGGGTTTAGAGAGGTTTCCCAAGGTCATGGAGCCCACATTCTTTAGCTATGCTGGCTACCATTTTCTATCTATTATCTCAGTCTTGATGGTGACAATAACTACCACAAAAATAACTAACATGTATCAAGCATTTATTATGCCCTAGAAACTCAATGAAACACTTGACAGGAATTTTGGCATTTAATCCTCTCAGCAGTTTTATAAAGTACTATTGTCTCCAATCTTAAGATGGGGACTCTGAAGCCTAGAGAAGTTGTCACTTGCTGAATGCACCCAAGTGATCAACGACAAAGCCAGGATTTGAACACAAAAGCTGGCTTCAAAGTCCTCACTGTAATCACTACAGTTCGGTCAGGGTAGCCTCTGAGGTCCCTCTCCCACTACCTAACCCCCGCTGCCACCTATTCAATGATTCAGTGATTTGTTCCTGTACCATGGAGCCTTATCACATTTGATTTCACATAAGTTACATCATTAAAATTATGGGTTTTGAATGGTTGTGTTGAGTTTATCTTGTTTAACAAGTTTTTGTCTAGCTTAAACACTATAAGTAGCTAAGGAAGAAGAAGCAGGTAGAGCCTGTCACAGGTTGGCCCAAGACCAAGCTGAGGCCAAGGGGTTTAATTTTCAGTCCTGAAGGTACAGGGAAAGGGCTGATTCTTGGCTTCCCACTCCACAGCTTGGGAGAGCCGAGTGCCTCCCCAGACAGCAGAAGTCACCTTTGCCAGCAGGAGTCTCTGCTTCACAAAGCAAATCTTCTACTTGGCTCTTCTTTTGGCTCCAGAAACACGAGGCTGGCAGGACTACCTTCTCAGGGCTCAGGAGGAACTCCAGAGCCCAGATAAAACAACACTTCATCTTTCTCTGGCTTTTTCTTTTAACTGAAAGAGGATTGGTACAATAGGCAGCTATACTTTTATAAGACTTTTTTCAAAAAAATCCTGAGCATTGTGCTACCCAAAGTCTTCAAGCTAATGTGCAAGACTTGGAAATGAACCCTTGGCTTGCTATTTTGAACTTGCTCCCTAGCCGTCCGATAGTCCTCAACTCATATCATGATAGCCCTCATAATACCTTTGTACTGCTCTTCCAGCCCCACATTCGGGTCTATCCATTCTGATTCTTAATTCTTCACTAGACCTTGCCTCTTCTCCCACATAGCCAACTCAAAACAATAGTACCTTACCTTTTCAGCACAAAAGAGTACTTGGTGAATATAGATAAATCTATCAGCTACAGTACAACTTGGTTGCTGGAAAATAGAAGTAAAGAAAAATTGGAAGGAGAGGAAAAGGAAAGAGGAAAAGAAAAAAAGGGGAATTGTTAATAAACTTTCTCTATGTGGTGTAATATATGCTTTCACATGTTTCTCTCTTAATATTAGCCATAAGCAGCCTCCTTAAATCCCACCAGTGAGCCTGAACTTTGATTTATCGAGAAAGTTCAGAGAGCCCTGGGTTTCTGGTCTTAATAGGTCAGATATTTTACAACCCCAGTATAAGATTACCTGGTACATGTAAGAAACAGAAGTATAAATGAAGCTTCATTGTTCATCCTAATTCTTTTCCTCTGCCCTACCAACCTTTACAACCAAATACCTCCCTCGCAGGCCTACACCTCAGCTCTGAATTTACTGACAAAGCCTTTGCAGTCTGTGAGTGGGAGGGCTGAGGCACAGTGTAAGGAAAGGAAATAAATAATGATAAGCTTGGCTGGTGACAGATTGTTGCCACAGCAGCAGAATCTGCAAGAGTTTAGATGCAATTCTGCAGATCTGAAGAGATCTTGAGTACAAGAGAAGGGAAAGAAAATTTGGTCATCTTCAACAGCTCCTTACAAGCTCACACTTCACAGGTGGTGGTCACAAGGCAACAGACAGTTCCATAAAATCCAAACATTTGTGATGGTAAATAGTGTGATTTGAGTTGCATAAGAACAGTTACCTGCTCAGGAAAAGCTCTCTTCCTTGGCTTGAAATGTTCCATTCATTCATCAGACCTTGATGGTTTCCCAGTTCCAAAATCACAAAACCAGGGCAACAATATTGTACCAGTCAGGTACTCAAATTTGAGTGATTTGAGTAGAAAAAATATTGATTAAAAGGCTATGGGGGGGGGGGCTTCCCTGGTGGTGCAGTGGTTGAGAGTCCGCCTGCCGATGCAGGGGACACGGGTTCGTGCCCCGGTCCGGTAAGATCCCACATGCCGTGGAGCGGCTGGGCCCATGAGCCGTGGCCGCTGAGCCTGCACGTCCGGAGCCTGTGCTCCGCAACGGGAGAGGCCACAACAGTGAGACGCCGCGTACCGCAAAAAAAAAAAAAAAAAAAAGGCTATGGGGGGAGAGAGTGATGTCAGCATGATGGTGGACTAAGAATCTTCAGGCCCTCCTTCCCCATGGAGACACCAAGTTAACAATACATGGACTAGACTACCTCTGTGAGAACTTTAGAGACCAGTCAAGAAGCCACAGCAGCCAGGTCATTGTAAAACCAAGAAGACCTTCCAACAACAGGGGTAGGTAAATTTGCAGCATTTCGCAAACCCATGCCTGCCCTTCCTCTGTGCAGCATAGTGCTGAGCAACTGGGAGGAAATCTCTCAGACCAGAGCTCCCTCTTAATATGGAAACAAAAGAGTGGACCATGTGTCCAGCATTCTAGCTTGTCTGGGGGGGTGCCTGAGGGAAAGATTTCTATCTTGCCCGACTTGTACCAGAGTTTGGAAACTCTGAAAACAGAGGCAAGAAGCATGTTAGAGCTGCAGACCACAGGTAGACACCAGGGGGAGCAATAGATCAGAAAAAGTTTGAGATGCCCTAGAACTTGCAGTTGAGCTGATTGGTGAGCCCACAAAGACTGGGAGAGGTGATTATTTTTTCAAATCCCCAATCCTAGCTAAATATTATAAGGCACACAAAGAACATTGGAAACATGGGCCAATTAAGGGACCAAAATAAAACTCCAGAAACTGACTCTAAAGAAACACAGAACTATGAGCTGTGTGGTGAGGAATTTAACTGTCATAAAGATGCTCAATGAGATAAAAGAGAACACAAATAGAAAACTAAATGAAATCAGGAAAATGATGCATAAGCAATGTGAGAATATCAAGAAAGAGATAGAAACTATAAAAAAGAACCAAACAGAAATTCTGGAGCTCAAAAAAACAAACATATGGAAAAATTCATCAGAGAAGTTCAACATTAGACTTGATAAGGAAAAAGAAAGAATCAGGGAGCTTGAAGATAAGTCATTTGAAATCACTGAGTCAGAGGCACAAAAAGAAAAGAAAAAGAATGAAGAAAAGCAAAGAGAACGTAAGGTACTTATTGGACACTATCTAGAGGACTAATATACATACTAGGGATTCACAGAATAAGAGAGAGAAATGGGCTGAAATCTTACTTGAATAAATAATGGCAAAACTTCCCAAATCTGAGGACATAAATGGACATACAGATTCAAGGAGCTGAAAGAATTCAGCTAGGATAAATCCCAAAAAACCACACTGAGATAAATTACAAGCAAATTGAAGTCAAAGATAAAGAGAGAATCTTGAAAGCAGCAACCGAAGATGATTTATAACATACAAGAGCGCTTCCTTAAGATTACTAGTGGATTTCACAGTGGACACTTTGCAGGCCAGAACAGAGTGGCATCATATACTCAAAGTACTGAAAGAAAAAAAAAATCTGGCAACCAAGAATATCATACTCATTAAAACTGCCCCTCAAAAATTAAGGAGAAATTAAGACTTTCCCAGATAAACTAAAGCTGAGGAAGTTTAACCACTAGACCTGCTCTACAAGAATTATTAAAGAGTCCTTCAGTTATTTAAATTGATAACTGTCATTATCAGTTTAAAATAGAATGCTATCACCCTAAGATGTTTTATGTAATTGCAATGGTAACCACAGGAAAATATTATGTGAGGTACCTAGTCAAATTCATAAAAACTGAAAATGGAATGGTGGTTACCAGGGGCTGGGAGAAAGGGGAGGTGAATTGTTTGATGAGTATAGAGTTTCAGATTTACAAGATGAACAAGTTCTGGAGATCTGTTTCAGAACCATGTGAATATACTTAACACATCTGAACAATACACTTAAAGAATGATTAAGATGGTAAATATTATGCTTTTTACCACAAGAGAAAAAAGACTATGAAGGTGAAGGGAAAGTTCCTGTTTAATGGGTATAGAGTTTCAGTTTTGCAAGACGAAAACAATTTGGGAATTGGATGGCCGTGGTGGTTGCATAACAATATGCATGTACCTAATGCCATGATGTTATATGTATTTTACTCCAGCACAGTTTTTTTTAAAAAGCACTGAATCCAAAATAACCAGTAAATGACCAATTCACTTCTTTCTAAATTGTGTTTTATTCTCTTTAGCATAGCGCCTTCACATCAATTACATAAATATTCAGCAAAATTTGCCAATAGAAACAAGCAAAATATGGCAAAAAAAAAAAAATGCTATGGGGTAGCTCACAGAATTACCAGGGCAAGACCCAGGGCTATGTAGGCAAGAACAATGTCTCTAAATCATGCCACTAAATAAATCTGCAGTGTGTGCAGCATGCTACCAGAACCAGGTGCTGGATGCTGTAGCCTGCACCATTATCATCAGATTCTGTCACTGGCAACACTTGTCAAAGCAATCCATGACTCCTCCACGCAGAAGGTTAAGACCCAATGGACCATAAGGTAGCTAATGACAGAATAATCTTATGGAAAACAATCTCCTATCAGCAGAGTAGCTTCAAAGTGATGTTCCAGGAACCAATGATATTTTAACATCTGAAAAGTGCATTGATAATACTTTCCAGTTTTAAAATTAGGAAGTTAAATTTACAGGAAAACAAAAAACCGAAAGAGCTTTGAGTTCTAAATTCCTTTCAACATCCTGAATTTCATGTGGCTTTTGTAATAAAAATGCATGCTTTTAGAGATTGGATAAAGATGGTGGAGTAGAAGGATGTGCTCACTCCCTCTTGCAAGAGCACCGGAATCACAACTAACTGCTGAACAATCATCGACAGGAAGACACTGGAACTCACCAAAAAAGACACCCCACATCCAAAGACAAAGGAGAAGCCACAATGAGACGGTAGGAGGGGCACAATTACAATAAAATCAAATTCCGTAACTGCTGGGTGGATGACTCACAAACTGGAGAACACTTTTACCACAGAAGTCCACCCACTGGAGTGAAGGTTCTGAGCACCATGTCAGGCTTCCCAACCTGGGGGTCCGGCAACAGGAGGAAGAATTCCTAGAGAATCAGACTTTGAAGCCTAGCGGGATTTGGTTGCAGGACTTCGACAGGACTGGGGGAAACAGATACTCCACTCTTGGAGGGCACACACAAAGTAGTGTGCACATTGGGACCCAGGGGAAGGCGCAGTGACCCCATAGGAGACTGAACCAGACCTACCTGCTAGTGTTGGAGGGTCTCCTGCAGAGGCGGGTAGGGGTGGCTGTGTCTCACCGTGAGGACAAGGACACTGGCAGCAGAAGTTCTGGGAAGTACACCTTGGCATGAGCCCTCCCAGAGTCTACCATTAGCCCCACCAAAGAGCCAGGTAGTCTTCAGTGTTGGGTCGCCTCAGGCCAAACAACCAACAGGGAGGGAACCCAGCCCCACCCATCAGCAGAAAAGCGGATTAAAGTTTTACTGAGCTCGGCCCACCAGAGCAACAGCCAGCTCTACCCACCACCAGTCCCTCCCATCAGGAAACTTGCACAAGCCTCTTAGATAGCCTCATCCACCAGAGGGCAGACAGCAGAAGCAAGAAAAACTACAATCCTGCAGCCTGTGGAACAAAAACCACATTCACAGAACGATAGACAAGATGAAAAGGCAGAGGGCTATGTACCAGTTGAAGGAACAAGAAAACACCCCAGAAAAACAACTAAATGAAGTGGAGGTAGGCAAACTTCCAGAGAAAGAATTCAGAATAATGATAGTGAAGATGATCCAGGACCTCGGAAAAAGAATGAAGGCAAAGATCGAGAAGATGCAAGAAATGTTTAACAAAGACCTAGAAGAATTAAAGAACAAACAAACAGAGATGAGCAATACAATAACTGAAATGAAAACTACACTAGAAGGAATCAATAGCAGAATAACTGAGGCAGAAGAACGGATAAGTGACCTGGAAGAAAGAATGGTGGAATTCACTGTGGCGGAACAGAATAAAGAAAAAAGAATGAAAAGAAATGAAGAGAACATAAGAGACCTCTGGGGCAACATTAATCGCAACAACATTTGCATTATAGGGGTCCCAGAAGGAGAAGAGAGAGAGAAAGGACCCGAGAAAATATTTGAAGAGATTATAGTGGAAAACTTCCCTAACATGGAAATGGAAATAGTCACCCAAGTGCAGGAAGCACAGAGAGTCACATAAAGGATAAACCCAAGGAGAAACACACCGAGAAACATAGAAATCAAATTGGAAAAAATTATAAAGACAAAGAAAAATTATTGAAAGCAGCAAGGGAAAAATGACAAATAACACCCAAGGGAACTCCCATAAGGTTAACAGTTGTTTTCTCAGCAGAAACTCTACAAACCAGAAGGGAGTGGCATGACATATTTAAAGTGATGAAAGGGAAGAATCTACAACCAAGATTACTCTAACCAGTAAGGATCTCATTCAGATTCGGTGGAGAAATCAAAAGCTTTACAGACAGGCAAAAGCTAAGAGGATTCAGCACCACCAAATCAGCTCTACAACAAACACTAAACAAACTTCTCTAAGTGGGAAACATAAGAGAAGAAAAAGACCTACAAAAACAAACCCAAAACAATTAAGAAAATGATCAGAGGAACATACATATCGATAATAACTTAAACATGAATGGATTAAATGCTCCAACCAAAAGACACAGGCTCGCTGAATGGATACAAAAACAAGACCCATATATATGCTGTCTACAAGAGACCCACTTCAACCTTAGGGACACATACAGACTGAAAGTGAGGGGATGGAAAAAGATATTCCATGCAAATGGAAATCAAAAGAAAGCTGGAGTAGCAATACTCATATCAGATAAAATAGACTTTAAAATAAAGAATGTGACAAGAGACAAGGAAGGACACTACATAATGATCAAGGGATCAATCCAAGAAGAAGATATAACAATTATAAATATATATGCACCCAACATACGAGCACTTCAATACATAAGGCGACTGCTAACAGCTATAAAAGAGGAAATCGACAGGAACACAATAATAGTGGGGGACTTTAACACATCACTTACACGAATGGACAGATCATTCAAACAGAAAATTAATAAGGAAACAGAAGCTTTCAATGACACGATAGACTGGAGAGATTTAATTGATATTTATAGGACATTCCATCCAAAAACAGCAGATTACACTTGCTTCTCAAGTGCGCACAGAACTTTCTCCAGGATAGATCACATCTTGGGTCACAAACCAAGCCTCAGTAAATTTAAGAAAATTGAAATCATATCAAGCATCTTTTCTGACCACAACACTATGAGATTAGAAATGAATTACGGGGAAAAAACGTAAAATGCACAAAACACATGGAGGTTAAAAAATATGTTACTAAATAAACAAGAGATCACTGAAGAAATCAAAAAGGAAATCAAAAAATACCTAGAGACAAATGACAAATAAAACACGATGATCCAAAACCTATGGATGCAGCAAAAGCAGTTCTAAGAGGGAAGTTTAGAGTAATACAAGCCTACCTCAAGAAACAAGAAAAATCTCAAATAAACAATCTAACCTTACACCTAAAAGAACTAGAGAAAGAAGAACAAACAAAACCCAAAGTTAGCAGAAGGAAAGAAATCATAAAGATCAGAGCAGAAATAAATGAAATAGAAACAAAGAAAACAATGGCAAAGATCACTAAAACTAAAAGCTGGTTCTTTGAGAAGATAAACAAAATTGATAAGCCATTAGCCAGACTCATCAAGAAAAAGAGGGAGAGGACTCAAATCAATAAAATTAGAAATGAAAAAGGAGAAGTTACAACAGACACTGTACAAATACAAAGCATCCTAAGAGACTACTACAAACAACTCTATGCCAATAAAATGGACAACCTGGAAGAAATGGACAAATTCTTAGAAAGGTATAAACTTCCAAGACTGAACCAGGAAGAAATAGAAAATATGAACAGACAAATCACAAGTAATGAAATTAACTGTGATTAAAATTCTTCCAACAAACAGAAGTCCAGGACCAGATGGCTTCACAGTGAATTCTATGAAACATTTAGAGAAGAGCTAACACTCATCCTTCTCAAACACTTCCAAAACATTGCAGAGGAAGGAACACTCCCAAACTCATTCTATGAGGCCACCATCACCCTGATACCAAAACCAGATAAAAATACTACAAAAAAGAAAATTACAGACCAATATCACTGATGAATATAGACGCAAAAATCCTCAACAAACTACTAGCAATCAGAATCCAACAACACATCCAATCATACACCATCATCAAGTGGGATTTATCCCGGGGATGCAAGGTTTCTTCAATATATGCAAATTAATCAATGTGATACACCATATTATCAAATTGAAGAATAAAAACCATATGATCATCTCAATAGATGCAGAAAAAGCTTTTGACAAAATTCAACACCCATTCATGATAAAAACTCTCCAGAAAGTGGGCATAGAAGGAACCTACCTCAACATAATAAAGGTCATATACGACAAACCCACAGCAAACATCATTCTCAGCAGTGAAAAACTGAAAGCATTTCCTCTAAAATCAGGAACAAGACAAGGATGTCCACTCTCACCACTATTATTCAACATAGTTTTGGAAGTCCTAGCCATGGCAATCAGAGAAGAAAAAGAAATAAAAGGAATACAAACTGGAAAAGAAGAAGTAAAACTGTCACTGTTTGCAGATGACATGATACTATACATAGAAAATCCTAAAGAAGCCACCAGAAAACTACTAGAGCTAATCAATGAATTTGGTAAAGTTGCAAGATACAAAATTAATGCACAGAAATCTCTTGCATTCCTATACACTAATGATGAAGAATCTGAAAGAGAAATTAAGGAAACATTCCCATTTACCATTGCAACAAAAACAATAAAATACCTAGGAATAAACCTACCTAGGGAGACAAAAGACCTGTATGCAGAAAACTGTAAGACACTGATGAAAGAAATTAAAGATGATACCAACAGATGGAGAGATATACCATGTTCTTGGATTGGAAGAATCAATATTGTGAAAATGACTATACTACCCAAAGCAATCTACAGGTTCAGTGCAATCCCTATCAAATTACCAATGGCATTTTTTACAGAACTAGAACAAATAATCTTAAAATTTGTATGGAGACAAAAAAAACCCCGAATAGCCAAAGCAGTCTTGAGGGAAAAAAATGGAGCTGGAGGAATCAGACTCCCTGACTTCAGACTATACTACAAAGCTACAGTAATCAAGACAATATGGTACTGGCACAAAAACAGAAATATAGATCAGTGGAACAAGGTAGAAAGTCCAGAGATAAACCCACGCACCTATGGTCAACTAATCTATGACAAAGGAGGCAAGGATATACAATGGAGAAAAGACAGTCTCTTCAACAAGTGATGCTGGGAAAACTGGACACCTACATGTAAAAGAATGAACTTAGAACACTCCCTAACAATATACACAAAAATAAACTCAAAATGGATTTGAGACCTAAATGTAAGACTGGACACTATAAAACTCTTAGAGGAAAACATAGGAAGAACACTCTTTGACATAAATCACAGCAAGATCTTTTTTGATCCACCTTCTAGAGTAATGGAAATAAAAACAAAAATAAGCAAATGGGACCTAATGAAACTTAAAAGCTTTTGCAAAGCAAAGGAAACTACAAACAAGATGAAAAGACAACCCTCAGAATGGGAAAAAACATTTGCAAACCAATCAACAGACAAAGGATTAATTTCCAAAATATAAAAACAGCTCATACAGCTCAATACAACCCAATCCAAAAATGGGCAGAAGACCTAAATAGACATTTCTCCCAAGAAGACATACAGATGGCCAAGGAGCACATGGAAAGCTGCTCAACATCACTAACTATTAGAGAAAGGTAAATCTAAACTACACTGAGGTATCGCCTCATACCAGTTAGAATGGGCATCATCAGAAAATCTACAAACAACAAATGCTGGAGAGGGTGTGGAGAAAAGCCGACCCTCTTGCACTGTTGGTGGGAATGTAAATTGGTACAGCCACTATGGAGAACAGTATGGATGTTCCTTCAAAATCTGAAAATAGAATTACCATATGATCCAGCAATCCCACTACTGGGCATATACCCAGAGAAAACCATAATTCAAAAAGACACATGCACCCCAATGTTCCTTGCAGCACTATTTACAATAGCCAGGTCATGGAAGCAACCTAAATGCCCATTGACAGATGAATGGATAAAGAAGATGTGGTACATATATACAATGGAATATTACTCAGCTATAAGAAAGGAATGAAATTGCGTCATTTGTAGAGACGTGGATGAATGTAGAGACTGTGATACAGAGTGAAGTAAGTCAGAAAGAGAAAAACAAATATCGTATATTAATGCCTATATGTGGAACCTAGAAAAATGGTACAGATGAACCGGTTTGCAGGGCAGAAATTGAGACACAGATGTAGAGAACAAACGTATGGACACCAAGTGGGTGAAAGCGGCCGGTGTGCGGGAGGGGGTGGTGGTGGTGTGATGAATTGGGAGATTGGGATTGACATATATACAGCAATATGTATAAAATGGATAACTAATAAGAACCTCCTGTATAATAAATAAATAAACAAACAAACATAATGGTGCTGACATGGGAAAAAATGCATGCTTTTATACATATTATGAGCAATGGTCAGCTTATCTCATTTTATTTTTCTTTTGATAGTACACAAATTCCCCTTTAGCGCTAGCAAATAGATAGGTACAATAAAAAAACAAATACCTATTTCTCTCTTGACGTAGCCAGGCTCCAAAGACGTTCTCCCAATATTCCCTACCCCCTAGTATTTACAACCTGTGTAGTCCCCTACCACTTTGTACCCGGATTAGTCTGTGTGACCAATAGACTATGGCAGAAAGTATGATAAGTCACTTCTGAGATTAGGTTTTAAAAGACTATGGATCTCTTACAACTCTCGCCTAGGCAGAAGCCAGGTAGCATGTCATGAGGACATTCAAGAAGCCTATGAAGAAACCCACCTAGAGAAGAACTAAGATGTCCAACCAAAGGGTAGCAATGGACGTGCACCTCCCAGCATTGATGTGAGTGAGTTCGGGACTGGAATCTCCTCCCGTAGAGCCTTCAGATAACTTCAGTGCTGGCCATCAGCTTGACTGGAACTTTCTGAGAGACCTTGAGCCAGAATCACCTAACTAAGATGCTCCCACAGAAATTGTGGGACTGTTTAAGAACAGTAAATTATATTTTAAGCTGCTAAATTTTGAGATAATCTGTTACTCAGCTTTGGATAACTGATACATCTCTCCAGCAATCCTGTAGGGGGAAAAAGTTATGGGTGTGTGTTTCAGAAAAGGCTGTTAAAATGTTAAATGACTCCCGATGCACACATAAAATTATGAGGCACAGAACAAAGAGAAAAAATCCATATACGCACAACCTCACATACCAACAGTAGAGCAGGTCTCAGCGTTTGGCTGAATAGGCTGCTGCCAAGCAGATAGAATTTGAGAGTAAAAAGGTTGTGATTAGCTCCAAATAGCTTGCCCTATTAATGTGAAATTTTACCAGTAAAGACAAATTTCGTTGGGTCTTTTTAAAAACAGTTTTTTTCTATTTCTTTCTTTATTTTATTTATTTATTTATTTTTGCTGTGTTGGGTCTTCATTGCTGCATGCAGATTCTTAACCGCTGCACCACCAGGGAAGCCCTCGTTGGGTCTTATAGTATCAGGACTACAAGTCTGGGACCCTTAAAGACGGCATCAGGTCTTTAAGGGTCTCCTGAAAGGCATAACATCTTAAAACAATATTTATAATAGGGTCATGACAGAAAACAAAATCTAACTCTAATAATGGTTCATCTGAAAAGACTTTTAATACTGAGATTACTTACAAAAGTGTGGGCATGGTTACTGGCACCAAGAAAGAATGTTGAAGCATCCAGAGACCATAAGAGAGGCAAGATATTTGGGCAAAAGGTAGGAATTGTGTTATCAGAGTCCACTGACAGGTGGACCCAAGGAGGAGGGGGCACTCCATCATAACTACCACAATGTCAGGACATGGTCACCCCCAAAACCATGGTTCCCCAGGGAGAGAGAAAGTGGGAAAGAAATTTATTCATCTCTGTCTTCCCCCATCCTCCAGTCTCATGTTGGGGCTTTCCTTTGGGCAAAGCTGACCGGCAGCAAGAGGGCAAAGGAGCCCAGCTGGTGCAGGGGTCAGTTTCCCAGGGCAAAGCCAGACAGAAAAGGACAGAGAATGGATGGTGAGGCATGGCACAGTATTAAAGAATTTCTAGATTCTTAAAGAATTTTAAGGTCATCTAAGACAGTCCACCAGGCAGTCTGTGTAAATCCTATTTACTTCACCTCCAGCAGATGTACCAAAACTTCCAATGGTAGCAAAAAGCATGGCCTCTGGAGTCAGGCAGGCCTGCTCCCCACTGCCAAGTTGTGTGACCTTGGGCAAATGACCTAACCTCTGAAAACTCAGGTTTCTTCTTTGTAATGCAAGCATCCTAATAACAACCTCACTGGGTTGTGGTGAAATTAAATAATAAACACAAAGGTGAGGAGACTGGACTCTTCCCTGACAGGGAGCTGTTGACCTAGTTAAGCGTGAAAAATTTGATTACCAGATTCACAGTGCTACCCGACTTCCAAACTAGTTGAGTGGTTCATCAAACCATCTTCGTTTCTACTTAAACACCCATCAGCTGATGCCCTGGTAAAAGCATTCTGATACATCCATATAAACAAATACTGTATAGGTATATTTTTAAATGTGGTAGTTCTCTATATACTGAAGTACAATGGTTTTCAAGATAATACTTATAATTTAAGATAGACATGGAGATAGATAGATAGATAGGTAGGTAGATAGATGGATAGGTAACCTCTGGAGCGATTCACAAGAAACAAGGAACAGTGGTTCCATTAGGAAGGATTTGGGAAGACTGAGCCCAGCGGTAGAAGGACATTTTGATTTTTATTATATAATCTTGATACCTAAAGTCTTTTGAGTTATATTCTTCTGTTTATTCCATTTTTTCCACAACCATTACAAAACTACAAAAAAAAAAAAAAAATAAGACACTATCCCTACTTTCCAGTAGCTCCAGTCTAGTTGACAAAAAAGCAAGTAGATAACCATTATGCAGTGTAATAAGTGTGGCCTATCTGATTTTCCTTATTTAAAACTTGAAGACACACACACACACACACATACACACACCCCAATTGCCCCTTAAACTCCCTTTTTTTCATTGTACTCATCACATTCTAACATCTTATATAATTTATTTATTTATGATATTTATGGTCAGTCTCCCTCCATTCTATGAATGTGAAAATTTTTGCCTGTTTTGTTCATTGATAGATCTCCAATGCCTGAAATGGTAAATTTTTTCAATGGGTGTTTGTTGAACTAATGTTGAATGAATAAATGTTATATAATATAAAATTATGAAAAAGGAGCTATCAGAACACAGCAGAAGGAACACAAAATATGTACATGGAGGTCAGTAAGGCTTCACAGTAGAAGTGACATTTGTGCTGTCTTGAAGCAAATCTGAGTGACTTTGCCTGAAAGGCCTAATGCTCTAAGAGCAAGTAAATGAGAAATACAGAAAGATGAAACACACAGGGAACTGGAGGTCCAAAGGTATAAAGATATGAGAGAATGACATGTATGAAAAACTGAACATATGGCAACAAGTATGGGTTGCTGTTAATTGTTTATGATGGTGGGATGATGGGTTCTTGAAGATTTGTTACATTGCTATTTCTTCTATGTATGTTCAAATTTTTTCCATAACACAAAATTAAGAATAAATGGGGGCTTCCCTGGTGGCGCAGTGGTTGAGAGTCCGCCTGCCGATGCAGGGGACATGGGTTCACGTCCCGGTCCGGAAGGATCCCACATGCCGCAGAGTGGTTGGGCCCGTGAGCCATGGCTGCTGAGCCAGCACGTCCGGAACCTGTGCTCTGCAACGAGAGAGACCACGACAGTGAGAGGCCCGCGTACCGCAAAAAAAAAAAAAAGAATAAATGAATAAGGGGCTTCCCTGGTGGTCCAGTGGTAAAGACTCTGCTCTCCCACTGGAGGAGGAATGGGTTCAATCCCTGGTCGGGGAACTAAGAGCCCTCAAAGATCCCGCATGCCGCAGGTTGCGGCTAAAATAAATAAAGTTTTAAAAGAATAAACCTTTGTATAAAAAAAGAATAAATGAATAAGTAAACCACTTTTGAAGAGTGTAAAAGAAGACTTTAAAAAATGTTTCTAGGCTGTGGTTACCAGCCACAAGTAACAGCACCCAAACTAGGGTGGCAGTAGGTAGTAGGTGAAAAGGGTAAATACCAGAGAAGGAACATATAAGTCCATAGTTTTTCAGTTGTAAATGACAACTCAGACAAGCTCAAGTGTAAAGGGGAATCACGATTGGTTCACATGCTAGGAAGTCCAAGGAAGTATCTGGGCATTAAAAACTGCAGGATCTAAGAACTTAATGGATACCACTAGAGCTTTGTCTCTCCCTCATATCCTTTTTATCTCTGTTCAACTTCGGTTTTCAGATAGGCCTTCCCTAGGTGGTAAGCAAGATGGCCATCGATAGCCCCCACCTCAAATCCTCCCAACTTAAAAAACCACTCTCTCCCAGTGTCCGTATATATCTCTCAGGGAAAATTCTGATTCTCTACTTGGGTCATGTGCTCCTCTCTGACCAAACACTACAGGATAGAGAGATGGCATGGAATGATTGGCCAAGCCTAGAATAGGCACTAGCAGAAGAAGATGGAGGCTCAGACACTCTTTTTGGTGTTCTGAGCACCCAATTCCAGTGTAGGGGAGGGGGAGTTCCACCCGACACCAACAAGCAATACTTCAGACACCAGCTGTGTGTCCTACAATTAACCTCAGTTCTGACACTGTTGACCCAAAGATAGCATCAGACTCCACAGGTCCTACAAGACTGCCACCCCCGCTCCTACTTCAGATGCCAGTCGCAAGTCCAGGTTGTTACCTGTACTTCTGACCAACAAGCTGTAAATCAGAGGTTTCCATGATTCCCCCCCACCCCGCCCCTCATGTTTGATAAATGTGCTAGAGAGGCTCACAGAACTCAGGAAATCTATTTACTCACTAGATTACCGACTTAGTATAAAAGGATACAACTCAGGAACATCCAAATAGTAGAGATGCATAGGGCAGGATATGTGGGAAGTGGCACGGAGCTTCCATGCTCTCTCCAGGCATCCCGTTCTCCCCAAATCTCCATGTGTTCAGCAACCTGAAAGCTCTCTGAATTGTGTCCTTTTGGTTTTCTGATGGAGGCCTCATTACATAGGCATGATTGATTAAATAATTGATCATTGGTGATTGGACTCCAGCTGCAACTCCTCCCCCCTTCCCCAGAAGTTGGATGTCCAAGGACTGAAAATTCCAGTCCTCTAATCACATGGTTGACTCCACTAGCAACCAGCCTCCAGCCTTAGGTGAGTTCCAAAATCATCTCATCAGCATAAAGAAAAGACACCTTCGTTGCTCTCATTATTCAGGAAATTCCAAGGGTTTTAGGAGCTCTGTGCCAGAAAGAGAGATGAAGATCAATTATATATTTCTTATTATAAATCATAATATCTAGACTTCCCTGGTGGTGCAGTGGTTGAGAATCCACTTGCCAATGCAGGCGACATAGGTTCGATCTCTGGTCCGGGAAGATCCCACATGCCGTGGAGCAACTAAACCCATGCGCCAGAACTACTGAGCCTGTGTGCCACACTACTGAAGCCCACACCCTAGAGCCCGTGTGCTGCCACTACTGAGCCCACACACCGCAACTACTGAAGCTCGCTCACTCTAGGACCCGTGTGCCACAACTACTGAGCCTGTGTGCTGCAACTACTGAAGCCCACGCACCTAGAGCCCGTACTCTGCAACGAGAGAAGCCACTGCAATGAGAAGCCTGCACACCACAATGAAAAGTAGCCCCTGCTCACCGCACCTAGAGAAAGCCCGCGCACAGCAACGAAGACCCAACGCAGCCAAAAATAATAAAAAATAAAACAATAAAAAATGAATCATAATATAGACACCATGATTGACAGCTCTACCAGGACCACATGGAATAGGGGAAGGAAGAATCCCTTAAGGAAGACAGGGTAGCAGATCCAAATAACTGACATCATAGCCCCCATGGAGGGCTACAATTGATATTGGAGATGGGAAGACTGGGGGGTGCAGAATGGACTGAGTAGCAGGAGAGTGTAAGGATAGAGTCTCTCTCTTATTTAGAGTGTCTTATTTTTCTAAATAAGACCAGACTGAACCAGGTTCTGGAATGATAGAGAAATTTCTTGTTGGGGTGGGTGTGGGGGGATGAAAATATGAAACTCACATTAGCCTCATATGGTTAATGTTACATCTGGGGATGAGATAGTTAAAAATCTCCCACTTGTCCATAGAGGGATTTTTGAAGGTTGAATATGGATTAAAAACTGGTGATGGAAATGCTGTAATTTTCTCAGGTAAATTGTGAAATTGAGTGCCATTAGAAAAACATCCCGAAAATAGCATTGGTTTTGTTGGCATGTGACCAAACCCTGAACAGCTCAGATTAGTATAAAAGAGATTCAAATATATGTCTTTCACATATGCTTAAGAAACTGAGCTGAAGGAAGAGAAAAAAGCAGCACATGCCATCTGTTTAGGAGGTAAGAAAGCTCCGGAGAGAGTTTGGAAAGAAAGGGAGGCTTCAGTCTTCTAAGACCTGTAGGCAGTGAGAAAGGCAGAGACGCAAAGAAACAGAAACAAGGTCAGGACCAAGGGCACATACAGAGCCTGAGGCCCGTAAAGCCAGCAGGAGCGCTGTGCCTTCTGCTGTGTACCACACCAAATTCTTCCCATCGAAATAGTCCACATACATCTCTAAGAAATCCTGCAACGTGTCTCAGCGGCAATGAGCTATTACCATTAGTGGTATGATCGATCATGCATAGGACTCATTGGCCTATGCCCCGTGCTTGCCTGTTAGGAATGAAGGAAGAGGTTTTGATGACATTGGGCCAAAGAATCAATGAAACCAACCGTGTAGTAGAAACCTACTATGGCTCAACCATTGTTCTCCCCTGTAAGGTTCATGAGCAAGCAATACATTCAAGAACCATCTATAGGTGAGAAGTCAAAATATTACTTTATTTCCACCTGAATAGGTGCCCAATTTCTTAGTGCAGGGTTCTCCTGTAAAAACAAGATTGGAGAAAAAGTAAAGGCCAATAGTAAAGGCCTACATGAATGCTTCCCTCCCCATTACACATCAAAATCTCACCCTCTGTCCTGCCATACTGGGCCAGAAAGAGAAGCAATAAAAAGTATGGTTGTCTATGCATTTGAGGAAGAGAAAACAAGATGGCGAGATCCCAAGAGGAGGCTCTAGCTCAGCTTACCTATTCCTGCTGCACGAAATAGAAGAGGAAACTGCATGGAGGTTCAGAACCCTGCCCTTGTGAAATGTGGACCAATTAATTTCCTGGAATCTGCCCAATCTAATGAACAAGTCTTCTCTGGGAGAAAGCAAAGACCAGGAGAGAAGGGGAGAGATGGAATGTCCCTTGCCTTTAAATACTTTCTCCCCAAAATGTGGGCCATGGACCAGCAGTATCATCATCTACTGGTAGTTTGTTAAAAATACACATTCTTGGGCCCCACCGTAAATTAGTAGAATCAGGAAATTGCTTTTTTTTTTTTTTTTTTTTTTTGAGGTACGCGGGCCTCTCACTGTTGTGGCCTCTCCCGTTGCGGAGCACAGGCTCCGAACGCGCAGACTCAGCGGCCATGGCTCACGGGCCCAGCCGCCCCGCGGCATGTGTGATCTTCCCGGACCGGGGCACGAACCCGTGTCCCCTGCATCGGCAGGCGGACTCTTAACCACTGCACCACCAGGGAAGCCCAGGGAATTGCTTTTTAATAAGATCTCCTGTGGAGTCACATGCATGTTAAAGTTTGAGAAGCACTGAGTTTGTGAATCCTAAATCCATGCCCAAATTGTCTGTCGTTTGGATCTTCACTCGCTGAAATAGTGCTCTGCATATAGTCAATAGTTAATGAAAAGATGTTTGAGAAATTCCCTTTGGCACCTAATTAATTCCATTTGAAGGGAGGAGGCCATTTCTGAGAAACCAGCACACACTTACCAATGAGTGGCTTAGACAGAGACAGAAGCATACTAGAAACAAGCAAACAAAACTGTTCTAGACATACACACACGGCTCTGCAGTGTGGGACAGATGGGCATAGTCAGTTTCCTCTCACACCATCCCCCCCGCCCATAATATTCCCTCCCTTCCTCACTCATGCTCTCCTTCATCCAAGCTAGTCTGAAGCTCTTATGTTGAGCTCTGTTTCCTACACAGGATAGTACCACGTGTGTTACATGTCTTTTGCAGCTCTGTCCTCAAACCCAACATTGAAGAATGAGACACTGTACCATTAAGCCAGGACACAGAAGGAAAACAAAAAGCAATTGGGCACATCAGTACTTCTCACATTTAAATACTGTGACCATCACGACCCAATTCACATCTTATCTCTGACCGTAGCCAAATCCCAGGCCTGGATGTTCATCTGATATTTGCTTTCAGTGGCTCTTCCTACCTAAGTAGGAAGGTAACAATAAAAATTCAGAGCACCCAACTCCCAGTTTCTTCTCTTTGCTCTACCTGACACAATACCCTAAAGTGAAAAGGGCCAGGGGTTGGCAAATATGGACTGAGTCTGCCGTAACATTATTATGTAATCCAATAACGATAAGATTTAATGAGTCATAATTAAAGTCATAATGTGTTGAGCACTTACAATGTACTTCACAACAACTCTGTGAAGTAAGTAGTAACCCCGTTTAATGAGTAAGGAAATTTGAAGTTGTCAGAAGTTGAATAACTTGCTCAGGAAGCAGCAAAGTTAGAATTCCAACCCACACCTGTCTAAGTCCAAAGCCTCTTAACCACTGAACTAGTATGATCTCTCACTGATCAGAAACTACTCTAAACTCACTGCGTGAGTAGAAAATCATTTTCCAGTTCTGAAGAACCTAGGGGCAGGACAGGAATAAAGATGCAGACATAGAGAATGGACTTGAGGACATGGGGAGGGGGCAGGGTAAGCTGGGATGAAGTGAGAGAGTGGCATGGACATATATACACTACCAAATGTAGAATAGATAGCTAGTGGGAAGCAGCCGCATGGCACAGGAAGATCAGCTCGGTGCTTTGTGTCTACCTAGAGGGGTGGGATAAGGAGGGTGGGAGGGAGACGCAAGAGGGAGGAGATATGGGGATATATGTATATGTATAGCTGATTCACCATGTTATACAGCAGAAACTAACACACCATTGTAAAGCAATTATACTCCAATAAAGATGTTAAAAAAAAAACATTTTCCTTCTCTGGGGCTATGAGGAGGATTAGATGAGAATAAAGATGTTCAAGCACTTAGAAAAGTAAGGTGCTGTAACATATAAGGTACAATTTAGTACATTAAGGCTGTGTCCAAATAAAAACCCTCAGTACCATACAAATGGTAAGTACACGTGTGAGAAGTGTTCACCCTTGAAATTAGAGATATCCCAGTTTGTTCGATACACAGTTCTTATTTATCAAATTAGAAAATATTTTTAAAAATTTAATCCTCCATGGTGGCAAGGATGTTGGGAAACTAGTACGTTGCTGGTGGGAGGTCAAGTTAATACAACCTTTCTAAAAAGCAGATTGAAAGTATGTTCCGAGACATTTTTAGACATTAGCATAATTTCTTGCAAGGAAAAACAAATTAGGACAAAAATTTAAGTATAAATATAGTTAGTTAAGAGCATAGATACTGAGACCAGATTGCCTGGATTTAAATCCCAGCTCTACTTCTTATTAGCAGTGTGACCTTGGGCAAGTCTCTGTGACCTGGTGTCCAAAATAGGGATAATAATAGCACCTATTTCACTGGATTGTTATGATATAAGTGGTATCTATTATTTGTATTATCTCAGTGTTTTTTGTAATACCAAACAATTGGAAATCAATCTATCTGACCACAGAAAAATGATTAAGTACGCTATGCTGTAGACACAAAGGGAATATTATGAAGTCATTAAAAATAAGGCTTTAAAAGACTATTTCATCACATTTAATGTAAAGTAAAAAGAGCAGGAAACTGTATATATCGTCCCATACCACTCATGTTCATTAAAAGAGCACTTTGTACAGATACAGATGTATAGAAAACAACCAGTAGGAATTACATCAAAATATTAACAAAGAATATATCTGGGTGACGGTGTAGGGTTGGGGGTTTCTTTATACGTTTCTGTACTTTGCAAATCCTCCAGAGCAGTGTTTTTCACACTCTTCACAGGCATATGAATCACCTGGTAATCTTGTTAAAATGCAGATTCTGGGTCAGTAGGTCTGGGATTTTGCAGATTCTCCACCTTTAACAGGTTCCCGGGTGATGCTGGTGCTACAGGCCCAAGGTCTCCACTTTGAGTAGCAAGGTTTTGGAGCAGGGGTCCTCAAACGTGAGTGTGCATCTGAACCAAGTGGGGGTGGGTGGATCCCATGCCTAGACTTTCTGATTTTAGTAGGTCTGGAGTGGGACCCTAGAAACTGCATTTCTGTTTTGCAGGTGATCCTGATGCTGCAGGTCTGGAAACCATGCTTCAAAAACCACTGCTGTAGACTATATATACATATACTTTTTTCTCAGCATCATAAAGGAGGGGGGAGCACTAAAAAACAGGCCAGCCTTCTCCACTGTTTACAAAATCAAATGCAAACGCTTCATCCAAATGCCTCCATAATCTAACCCGATCATTTCCAGTTACTTTTGTTTAGGCCATAAAAATCACACCACTAATGCCCTAAACACACTCAAGATTCCGAACATCATGCCCTCTGCTGTTTCCTCACTCTGGTTGAGATGTCATTTCCTTCTATCTCCTCATGCCCAGATCTTACCCATCTGTCAAGGCCTTCGAAGGCCATTTCCGGTACAAAGCTTCCCTTCCTTGGGGCTCCACGGGACTTTCTGTTCCCCCCTGATGACACTTACCAATCTCTGCCTGGCAGAGTGACTCTGCCGGTGGGTGGTGTATCTCCCCCAGTAGACTGGGAGTTAGTTAATGGTGAGCAGGGCATCCCTTCCTTGACTATCTTTGTCTGCCCCCTGATCTCAGCAAATCCCCAGTAGACAGCCGCCGCTCAGGGCAGACTGAAAGAATGAATGAACGAAGGGATGGAACCTCCCGAAGCAGGGCAGAACTGTCCTGTAAATGGAAATTCGAATGCACGCCCAGCCTTGATGACCAACAGTAACAGGTGTTTTCCATCGCTGATGTCTGATTCATTCTGCACAACTGCCTGCACACCCAGGCTTCGGCACACGGCGGCTCCTGGAATCCAGTGCCCTACACGCTGAAGTGCCCACTGTGTTCTGGGCGCCTGGGCAGCCACACACGGAGACACACCTCAGCGACAACCTGCATCCACAAAAAAAAGAGGCCCTGCCACCTTAAAAATATTAACGCCTCACTGCAAAGAACACGCGCGCGCGCGCACACACACACACACAGACCCCCTCCCCCGTGTGCCTCTTTCAGACTAGGCGCGTCTCCGAGGGCTGGATTGAATGGGAAAGAAAGGGCCAGTCTTTGTCATTAATCCTCCCCTCCTTCAGGCGAGCCAAGCTTCTTCCGGGTCAGCGACAATCACCGCCAACCCCAGCAGGCCCTCGGTCCCCCTCACCGCTAGCCCCGGAGCGCGCGAGGGCCAGGTCGCCACCGCCCGCAGGTTGAGGGAGGGGAGGAGGGCGAGGAGGAGGGCGGGCGGCGCGGGAGGAGGGGAGGGAGGGAGGGAGGGAGGAGGGAAGGAGGGGAAGGCAATCCGAGGAGGAGGAGGAGAGAGCAGCCTCCCGCAGCTGGCGAGGAGAATGGGAGTGCGGGACGACAGACCGCCGCGGGGTGTCACGGCCGCGGCCAAGCTTGCCAGGCGTGGGGCAGGCGCCCGGCGCTTTTAAACCCGGGAGGGCGCGGCGGCGGCGGCGGCGGCGGCGGGCGGATCGCGGCGCGCGCTGGGCGCCGGGTGGCGGCCGAATGGAGAGGAAGGGCTCGGCGGCCAAGGGGAACCCGAGCCCGCCGGCAGCCGGCGAGGCTCAACGGCCGCAGCCGCCACTGTGCGTCCCGGGCGGCGGCGGAGGGACCCCGGCGCGGGGCCAGGGTGGCGCGGCTGCGGAGCCAGCCGAGTTCATCCGGCGAGCGCATGAGTTCAAGAGCCAAGGGGCGCAGTGCTACAAGGATAAGAAATTCCGCGAAGCCATCGGCAAATACCACAGGGCGTTGCTGGAGCTGAAGGGGCTGCTGCCGGCCTCCGGGGAACGGGAGCGGGACTCGCGCGCGGCCTCCCCGGCCGGGGCCCCCAACCCCGGGAGCCTCTCGGAGGAGCAGAGCAAGACGGTGGAAGCCATCGAGATCGACTGCTACAACAGCCTGGCAGGTGAGCCGCGCCGCGCCCCCGACCCCTCCTCTCCCTGTCCTCCCGATCTCCCGCCAGGCGCCGGTCCCCATTCCCCAGCCCCGGGCCTCCGGGTCACAGCCGACCGCCGCGGCGCGCCGCGACGCACACGCCCCCGCTGGGACCGTGCCGCTCTGGGAAGGAGAACCTGAAAGGGGGGCGCTTTGGGAAAAGTGTGACTTTTAGGATTATACCTTCCAAAACTCGTTGTCATTTCGCATTCCTCCTCCGCATCCTCGTAAATCTCGCCTATAAATAACTGGACCGAGAGATGGGGACCCAGCCGGCCTGGCGGCGACTGCTACTGCTACTACTGCTCGCCAGTGGCCCTGGGTCCAAATGCGGGCAGCAGCACCCAGGGTGGGCCACCCGCACCCACGGCATGCCCAGTGGCTGCTTGCCTCAGGGATCGTTAGCACCAGAGCTCGCCCTCACCTTCCCCGCAGCTGACCGCATCCGTCTGAGTCAAGTCCTTCCCCAAGTTCCTTTGGCCCCAGTAGCAAAGGGCAGTTTGCTACGATGCCTTCAGCATCTCAAGCAAAATGGATTCCAAAATGCACTTTCTTCTCTCTGAGCTCTGCTGGGGCCCGGGTTGCCAGGTGAAGAGAGCGATCTCAACGGAAAGCTAGTCCAAGGTTGGGCTTGAGCTGTGCTGCATTCTAGCTCTTCTCCCTGCCTTACTCCGTGTAGCACTGGTTCTCACACCAGCTAGCTGCTAGGCTTGAGGAAAACGGAGTCCTTTTATTGGGATAAGAAAGTGAGGTATACATTCCCGAGTACACTTTGGGGATTAAGGTCAAAGGCGGGCATTTTAAAAATTAACTTTGGCACAGAAAATTTTAAAGTCTCTAAAACCGGAGGAGTCGGGGTCACTCCAGGGGCTTCATGTGAGAAAGTGGAAGATGTTGGCAGAGGCAATAGCCTTATATTTGAAAAACACTCTCTCTCCTCTTCTCCCACCCCATTTGGTGGGATCTGGGCATGATGCAGCTCCTCTGGCCAGATAAAGGCCATCGCTCCTAGTTCTTAATCCTTGAAGTTGCCTAAACTAGCTCTGGACAGTTGTAGCAGAGTCAAGTTGGAAGAATGGGTGTGGTTGGGGACGGTGGATTTGTCTAGGGCCCAGACAGCTGGGGATGAAAACAAATGTATGGACAATTCTGCTCTGTTCCTAAGTGCCAGTCAGCTCAGTTCCCTTTGAGATCTCTGGCGCCAGCCTACCTCTGCCTTCCCATAACGCCACGTCCAGTGTCATCTCTAGTCAGGCAAAGCCCAGGCACTTTGTAGATTGTTAAGTAGTTTACAAACTTAAAGGATTAATGATAATAGTAGTAGTAGCAATTGTGGAAATGGTGGTGATGATAGCAGTACTAGTAATAACGGCAGCAGATAAAGTAGTAGGAATACAGCATAGATGGACTATTTCAATCCATCGCAAGGTACACCATGACTCCCTTTATTTCCCGTAAGTCTCTGGCATATTCGTTACTGCCTGATGAATATAAAGGGCAGAGTGGCCATGGGGGAAGGAGGGGGCACTCTGGATCACTGATGCAGTGATTTCAGAGTGGTAATAGAGTCTTATATTCAGTGTTTTCCATGGGCATTCTAGAGTTGCCCCTCACCCCATGCTTTGGCTGCCGGCCGATGGCTAGCACTGCCTACTTTCTACCCCAGAATTGGTTACATTTCCAAGGTGAAACCTAAGCTGTGTCCTTGGTCAGGCCAGCCCACTCAGGGCAGGGCTAAGATCTGGACGGTTCCTCCACTTCCATACCCACCCCTCCACACACTTTGGAAAACTTTAGTGGCGAGAGAATGGAAAGTAGCAATGGCAGATTTCCCCCTCTGCTGCCTTCTCCGGTGCTCACCACTTATTAATATTAATAACTTGTGGATTACAAAAGTAATGCTTACCTATAAAATGTATTTTCGTTTAGAAAATACAGAATTACCTTTAATCCCACCAACCTAAAGAAATCCATTGTGATATATTTCCTTCCTGTATTTTTTTCTATACCTAAACATAAACTATTTACAAAGCTAAGGACCTCCCGTGTCCTGTTTTTATTCCCACTTGGCATCATTGTGTCAGAGCATTTTTACATTTCACTAAAATATTTTTGTGAAGATTATTTTAAATGGCAACCTAAAATTTGTAAATGTGTGTTTGCAATGAGCATTTGATGGAAAGAGAAAGAAAGATGATCGCTGTTATTGCTTTTAGAACCAGAACAGTGCAGCGTGGCCCATAAGATAATCTACCCCCCCCCACCCCACCCCCGTGCCTGATTAAAGGGAGGAGACAGCAACTACAAGTTTGTTCCAGCAAAAAGGCAACTGGCCCTTCCACTGGGGCTGCAGTGCTGGCTGAGCAACCCAGTGGGCTTCAGGAGAGAGCATCTGAAGATGTTGGTTCTCTCAAGGACCTGTCCTTCCACACAGCTGTGCATAGAGGGAGAGGTTTGGGGTTTAGAAGCAACATGAACTAGCCCAGAAACACCTGGAGGATTAGGCTGTGTTGCTAAGGGCATCTCAGCACCAAACAAAAGACTATTATGAGGCTTCGGGAGGAAACCTAGGTTCAGTGGACCCTTGCACTCTTAATGGAAGACTCCAAGAGAACAGCAAGGGGGCGGTTAGAATCTGTTAAGAGATGTTAACCTAAAAATCCATTTGGATGACTTGAGGTGCCACTTGAAGGGTGTGCAGGCAGCGTGCAAAGTGCCTGTGGCTGTGGTCTGTTCTGCCTCGGAGTTCCTTCTGATTAGTAGGGATCTGGCCAAGGGTGCAAGACCCCCAGATTTGATTTTGTATGTCTTATTCTCTAAGAAATTCAAGGAAGGAAATGAGAAGCATCTTCTTCCTTCAGAATTTCTAATGACTTTGATACAATGATTAGAAAAGATATTCTGCCTGGGAAGATGTAGACATGTGATTCTTAGCAAGGCTGCAAAAGAAGCATGTACTGGCCTGTCGATCAACTCCCACTGACCTTGAGCAAGACACAGGACTCCCCTGGGGCCTTGGAATGTTCTGTGCAAAACCTCTTGAAGGACAGAACCTTTTGCTTTACAGCTGTTCCTGTGGGGCTGTAGTGGCCCCAGCTGGGTTTGATCAAAATGTTGCAATGCATGACTCTGTTGGTATTTTCAAATGATGTTCAGGACTCAAATGCCCACAGTGGAGATGGGTGCTGACAGGCCATGGCATTGGATCTGAAGGCTAGACGAGAGTCAGCTTATGTCCCTATTCCTGGCATACCTCGTGACTTTGTAGAAGTCCCTACCACATCATTTTACCTCCATTTTCTCATCCATTTAGAGCTATGTTTGGGCGGGGGTTTTTTTTGTTTTGTTTTTTACCAGAGGGGCAGATAATATCCATTGATGCCAACCGAAAGTCGCAGGACAGGGGAGTGACAAGGCCTAAAGAAGTCACGCAAGAAAAAGGCCTGGATGGGAGCCAGCTTTATGAGTGCTTGTGGACGTGTCTTGAAGCCATGGGACCGGGCCAGCTACATAATTTGTGAGGCCCAGAGCAAAATGAAAATGTGGGGCTCCTTGTTCAAAAAAGCAGGAAAAAGTTGTCATTAAAAGTTTTAAAAGATAAAGTTTTTCCCCTTTCTTTCATGGTTTCTCTCTCGACTGGAATGGTGTTTTTATCTGCTATTTAATGTCATTTCAAGAAAATTACAATTTTAAATTATTGGCATGAATTTACTATTCATCTTTATAGTGTGCAATGCCAATTTTAAGTGGAAATATAAAAACACTTAACTGGTATATGAAATCATGTCAGTTACACAATTCACGTTTCGTAGCTTGTACATGCATATGTAGTTTATTCTTTTTTTTTTTTTTTTTTTTTTGCGGTACGCGGGCCTCTCACTGTTGTGGCCTCTCCTGTTGCGGAGCACAGGCTCCGGACGCGCAGGCTCAGCGGCCATGGCTCATGGGCCCAGCCGCTCCGCAGCATGTGGGATCTTCCCGGACCGGGGCACGAACCCGCGTCCCCTGCATCGGCAGGCGGACTCTCAGCCACTGCGCCACCAGGGAAGCCCTGTAGTTTATTCTTACTGGAACCATGGAAATGCGGACAAAATGAACTCAACTGCTTTTATTTCCCTTTTTATATGCATACTTTATAGGTGCCCTTTCTACCAGTCTTGGCTTTCTGATGAATAAGGAAAGGAAAAGGAGCTATTCCATACTCCTACCCTAGTCTTTCCTCCTCTGTCATCATTTTCAGCATAAGTGGCTGGCTAGTACAGGGCACTTAAGCAAGAAAGGATGTGATGGGGTTTTAGGTTATTTTTGTTTCTTAGAACACCATTGCTCTCTTTCTGCATTTGAAGCAATTTCTGGGTTGAATGGAAAGCCTGGCCTCTTCGGCTGTCAGCGTGTGTGCTTACTTAGTTATTGACCTAAGCCTCTTGTTTGTTGCTGAACTCCCCTGCATTGTGGATCCACTGGAATTCCGTGCTCATGGGGTATCGTGAATGCTATATACTACATGGGCCTGCAAAGAATAGTTGTACCTCTGTCTTCTGCTCAACTTCATGCTCCATTATCCAATCAGGCTTCACTTCCAAAACACAGTTTCAAAGGTAAAATAATTAGAATTTCAAGAAGTCAACAGCAGAGCATTAAACCAAATACAAGGCCCTTCTGAGCATGGGTCTTATGTGACGGCACCCTTAAAGCCACCCCTGCAATGGGACACCAGAAGATGACTGAGTGTATACATCTAAGGTGGACAGAATTAGATATAGACCCTGAGGCAGATTCTAAGACAAAAGGTACCCCACAGAAATTGGTGTGGGAACCAGAGAACCAAGCAGGAAGATGGATAAATTACAAATGCAAGAACTCAGTGAGAAAAAAAAAAAAAAGAGGTCAAGAGCTAGAGACAAGCAGTAACCTGGTAGCCAGAAGATGAATTGTTGGGATAAGAGCTGGCAAAGGAGGGGAAAGAAGAGGGGCTTCATGCTAAGTTGCTCAGTCAAGATGCTGCCATCTGGATGGGAGAGTTTGACTGGCCAAGCCATTGTTAACCTGAGGCTGTTCCTCAGGCAGCCCCTTGGCCAATAAATCTTAAGCCTGTAAATGTGGCTTCAAAGATCATCTTCCAAGAAAGGATGTGAGAATTGAAACTTGTAGAATGCTTTCAAGGAGAGAAAATTCTGAATGTGGACTTTGGGCTGAGTTTCTAAAGTGGATTCTGAAGTTCCTTAGTTTACCTGCAAAAGTAATGAGTTGGGTGGCTCGTAGCCAGAAACTGTCTAAGATATCTTGAAGTAAGAGTCCCTACAGCCAAAAGGCATGGGAGTGCCCCATCCAAGGCAAGGGGACTTGGCTGCAGGATGGACAGGAGGGCCAAGGTGTGGAGCAGCCCAAAGCTTCACAGAGCTTCACAGGTTGGGAGTGACCTTCAGATGGGACATCCTCTCCTGCCAGCTCTTCTCTTTCTTCACTAGGTTGTGCCTCCTCCAAAGAGCTGGGATAAAAGCCAAATGTTTCAACCAACCAGCCAACCAGCAATTTCCTAATTCCCAGATATTTGGCTTTGGGAAGTCAGAGGTCCATGCTGGGACCAGAGTTTGCCATTATCACCAACGCGATTAGTGTGGTCCATTCCTAATTACATAGCAGCAAGCACAGCTCTAGCACAGACAGTGGTACCAGACATTTGAAAAGCCAAAGATAGGGGCTTCCCTGGTGGCGCAGTGGTTGGGAGTCCGCCTGCTGATGCAGGGGACGCGGGTTCGTGCCCCGGTCCGGGAAGATCCCACATACTGCAGAGCGGCTGGGCCCGTGAGCCATGGCCACTGAGGCTGCGCGTCCAGAGCCTGTGCTCCGCAACGGGAGAGGCCGCAACAGTGAGAGGCCCGCGTACCGCAAAAAACAACAACAACAACAAAAAAACTGCCAACGATAGGGGAATTCCCTGGCAGTCTGGGACTGGGCTCGGTGCTATCACTGCCGGGGCCCTGGGTTCGATTCCTGGTCAGGGGACTAAGATTCCGCAAGCCACGTGGTGCGGCAAAAACAAACTTTAAAAAAAAGCCAAAGATAATACGACAGAAGATTAAAAGAGTTTAGTCTTGGCGTTCATATGGCCTTGAAATGATCATAAGCAGTGTAAAGCTCATTATCTTCCTCTTAAACATACATACACATTTTCATATCAGCAATGAAATGATGCCATGTCTGGTAGGACTCAAAACCAACAGTTCCCAAATATTTTTTAAAAAGAAGCAGGATGTAGGAGCTATACTCAATATTTTGTAATAACCTATAAGGGAAAAGAATCTGAAAAAGTATGAGATTATATATAATATATATATATTATATATAAAACTGAATCACTTTGTTATACACCTGACACTAACACAACATTTGTAAATCAACTATACTTCAATTAAAGAAAAAGAAAAAAAAAGGAAGGGGAATGTGTAGTGCCAAGGAGAGCTGACTTGAACTAAAAGAATCCTGGGTTGAAATATATCCAAGTGGACCTTCTCTTCTCTTTCAGCCAAAAGGATTTTAAAACAGCACTGAAATTACAGACAGTGTTTACAGAGAGGAAGCTTGTGGAGCAAAGTTTCCCTGCCACAGTGTGTCTGTGGGAAAAGAACAAAAGTGCTAAGGAAGTGCTAACTAGCTAGCTCGAGAGTTATGGAAAACCAGAATTACGATTTCAGATTTGGTTATGACTCCATACCTTACAGAGGTGTGTGAATTTCCTTGTCAACATTACCACCTTGTTATCAGCGTGAGCTTAGGCATTTCCAAAAATAAGGATACTCACCACTACCTATAGTGACTTATTTAATAACCACCACCACAAAACAACAACTATAATAATAATAGCAGTAACAATCATGGTAGTAAAGACTACCGTGAGGAGCCCAGCTCCTGGCACCCAGTAGATGTTCCACAAATGTGTTTGAAAGGAGTGAAAATGCTTATCCCAGCATCTGTCTCATTAAGGATCCAAGAAATTCAATCATTTCATTAATATTCATTGAGCAACTAATAGGTGCTAGACGCTGGGCCTTAAGGGCTGGGAACACAGGAGTAAACATAAAGAACAAGGTCACTGCCTTTCATGAATTTGCATATGTACCTGTATAACTTTGTGAGAAAGAAAACTCAAGCTGGAGCAGTTAAGTCCCTTGCCCATGGTCACACAGTAGTATGTGGCAAACTGGGATTTCTCATCTGCCAGGTCTGTAATTCCAAAGCCTATAGTCCTAACCATTCACCCCACAACCTCCATCTTTAGAAGTTTCTTCCTTAGGTACTAAAATTTGCCTCCTTGAAATTTCTATCAATCCATCCATATTCTATCTATCTTTTGAAACAACAAAAAATACAGCTCATCACTGTAACCAGGAAAAGCCTTGACATTTTTAGGGCAACTCGCTTGCCCATCCTCCAGTCTTGTCTTCTGTAAGTTATTCCTTTTACCGTGATTGTGCCTTGTGTGATTAGGATTCCCATTCCATGACCATCCTGGGTGGTTAAGGGGAAACTGTCCTGCTCTCTGTAACCAGGTTCTATGTCACTAGGAAGGTGACCTGAGGGGAATGAGAATCTGATGAGTCATAATTTCTAATGAGCCTGGAGGCTTACAGAAGCCTCACCCATACCTCCCCTAGTTTTTATCCCCTTTGCTCCAGAGTGTGTGAATTCCAGTTTAGAGGTCTTGAGAAATTTAAGTGGATGTGGTAAGAGTAGGAATTCATTTCAGCCATTAGTTTTCAGTAACCAGTTTGTGGATACAATGACGGGAAATGACCCATTAGAAGAATAACATCTGGACTTGTGCAGATGCATTACTCCAGACCTGGTCAGTTTTAATGTCATGAGAGTGATGATACCATCATTTAAAAATATGTTCTGGTTTAAGTGCTAAACGAGATTGGACACAGTATTATTCTGTGTGGCATGGAACATTTTTCTCTCCTAACATCCTGTAAAGTAGTATTTATTTTTTAGTTTGTGTTTTTATGACTGGCTGATAAGTTCTAACTTTGTGAGCCGAAACCTCATCTCCCAAGAAACAAAAATAACCCCTCCCCCAAACCCAGCAGTAAATAGACCAGTTGGCCCTGTGTCTAGTGGGACGGGAACTAAGGGAGACTCGTGTGACAGCTGGTGGCACATTCGCTACATATGTGAACTTAATCTGGTCTTGAGTTTCCTCACATATTAAATGGGTATAATCATGCCAGCCTGACTCGCAAGATAAGGGTGAAAAGCAAGAAGATAACGTATGAATGTACTTTATAAACTACAAAGTATTAGAAGTGTAAATTATCCTTTTAAGTGGGCAGGGATATTTAGGAGAACAAAAAAAAGAATAGAAATAAGAAGTGGGAACTGAGGCTTCCCTGGTGGCATAGTGGTTAAGAATCCGCCTGCCAGTGCAGGGGACATGGGTTCGAGCCCTGGTCTGGGAAGATCCCACATGCCGCAGAGCAGCTAAGCCCGTGCGCCACAACTACTGACCCTGCGCTCTAGAGCCCGCGTGCCACAACTACTGAGCCTGCGTGCCACAACTACTGAAGCCTGTGCGCCTAGAACCCATGCTCTGCAATAAGAGAAGCCACCGCAATGAGAAGCCCGCGCACCGCAACGAAGAGTAGCCCCCCCTCGCCACAACTAGAGAAAGCCCGCACATAGCAATGAAGACCCAACGCAGCCAAAAATAAATACATTAAAAAAAAAAAAGTGGGAACTGCCCAATGAAGGAAATTTTCACCTTTAATTCTAACAGTTTTAAGACAAAAGAGATACTTGAGTAGTACCTACTAGGAAAACTCTCTTGATGCGTGGTTTCTGCATTAAATATCTATTGATGCTGACTCTCCCATTTTGTTTCAAACGCACACAAAAAAACTGCTCCCCAAATGCACGTACTCCACCAAAAAAAGCACTTGCTAATACAGTAAAACAAAAGCGTTTCTGATGAGCAGAATGCGAGGGACGTTCTTTGAAAGTCTTCAGACGTCCCCATCAAAGACACAGCGGAAGCGTGACTTGGTAAAGAGTGACGTGGACAGCAAGTTCTGTCTCTAACTCACCAGCTGGCTTGGGTCAAGGAATTTTACCTCTTGGGCCGTAGTTTTCTGATGTCTAAAAACCGAGGGTTGGAGTCCAGGATCTCAAAGTTCCTTTCCAGCTCTGGAAAGAATAATTCTCCATTCTTTCTGAACTGGGTGGCCATTACCCAGAATGGGAGAGTTCCATGTGGACTGATAGAGACCAGTCTACAAAATCTGTTATTACGTGAAAAGGCAGAATGCAAAACAGTGTTTATTTGCTTTGTGTCTGAAAAAAGAAAAAAGATATAAACTAGCATCAACATATACTCTAGTACAATACTTGCTTTCAAGAAGATTATCTGAAATTATGCAAGTGGAGCTGTTCACTTCGCTTGAATAGGGACTGGGCAGAGAAATTGGGGAGAGACTTTCACTTCTTTTTTTTTTTTTTAAAGATTAAGACTTGATTGTTTTTAGAGCAGTTTAAGGTTTACAGCAAAATTGAGGGGAAGGGACAGAGATTTCTCATATACTCCCTGCACCCATACATGCCTAGCCTCCCCCGTTATCAGCACTCCCCACCAGAGTGGTACATTTGTTACAGTTGGTGAATCTGCACCGACACGTCATGATCACCAAAAGTCCACAGTTTACTTCGGGGTTCACTCTTGTGTTGTACATTCTATGGGTTTAGACAAATGTATGATGACATGTACCCATCACTGTGGTACCATACTGAGTGCTTTCACTGCCCTAGAAATCCTCTGTGCTCTGCCTCTTTATCTCTTACGCCCCACCCTTGGCAACCACTGATCTTTTCACTGTCTCCATAGTTTGCCTTTTCCAGAATGTCCTATAGTTGGAATTATACAGTGTGCAGCCTTTTCAGACTGGCTTCTTTCACTTAGTCATATGCATTTAAGGTTCCTCCACGTCCTTTTTTAACTTTTTATTCTAAATCTTTCCATAGTGCATGACTTTTCTAAGTATATGCATTATTACTTTATGTTTTACAAAAAACGATGACAGGATTATCTGTGTAGAAAGATTATGGGTAGTTTTGCTTTCTTCTTTTATATTCCCGAAGAAAACCTACCTCAAACACATAATTTTTAATGCCGTTCTGGACATTATCTGTGCCTTGTCTAATCCTGTCAGACTGTAACACCAAAGATGTCAAGCAAACTTATCCCAAGCCTCAGACTTTCTCTTAGTTTCCCATAATATGACTTATCCTTTCTGCAGTGCCCACCACCCCCATGCACACATAGGGCTGGATCCTGGCAGCATGGTACCCCACAGTAGGGAGACGCCCCTTTGGACTCAGTAGCACGTGAGTGACGGTTTGCATCTGCTGGTGAGGCAGGGAAGAAAGTTGGGTCAGAGCTTGTGATACAAACTGGTCCTGAGCATTAGTGATGTGCCGCCGGTGTGGAGGAAGGGACCGTATGGGTGGTCCATGTCCAAGATGCTTGTTGGCCCCTGAGTCTAGGAAGTCCTGCCCATCGATAGCTCAGACACAGCACCCAGAAGGAAGCTCACTCAATCATCAGATCTTTATTGGATACTTGCCATGGCTCTTCACAGCCCAAATCTCAAATCCACTGTGTTCTCCTCAAAACATGGCATGCGGTTGTGGGAACAGGGTTCTAATCTAGAGTCTGCCGTCAACTTGCTCCGTGACTTTGGAAAAGTCACATCACGCTGAGCCTCAGTTTCCTCATATGTAAACAATCGGTGTTGGGTCACATGCCCTCCGAGTCCCCTTTCGGAAGTGCTGAACTGTCTAGGAGTTTGAAGACCCTCTAGCTCCCCTCTCCCCCACCTTCTAGCCTCTCTCTCTGGAAGCAACCAGATTTAGGAAGGAAACAGGAAACGAGCTCTCTTTTGTTCCCGTTTACTGATATGTGTTGACAAATAAGCATAAAGATCTCAACTAAGATTTCCAAGGTAACCTTGCAAATCTGAGGGGAAACCAAAGTAAATGGCAGTCTCCCCGGACGATAGAGTCAGACAGAGGGTCTCAGAGAGAAACCGGAGTAGGGGTTGGAAGCCTCTATAAAACATTGCCTGGGCCCTGGAATCTGAATCGATGGCACCAGAGATTACCTACTGCTGCTACACCTTCTCAGATTATTCCAAAATTCAGACTTTGGTTCTAAGCAGGCAGTCGTTCACCATAAGAAATCTGGCAAGACTAGCTGTATTAGGCCAGGAAGTTCTGATGGAGGGGAAAAAAAAAGCTGTTAGGAAATGAACTGGCAGCGGCAGGGCCAAGAGTTTCAGGGAGCAGTTGCTGGCTAAGCTATAGCATCTCAGAGAGTTGCCACCATTGACTCAAGACTGGAGAGCCCTGAGGAGTCTGGGCCAGATCTGAGGATTTGGGGGATTTGGGGGATGTGATTCTAGGCCAACTGCTCATGCTGAGTCAGAACGGAGCTCCTTTCTTGAATGGACCTGAACCTCAGGCTGTAGGTGCCACTGGGTCATTGGAACTTGTGTGGAATTCTCCCTGATACCTCGAGAGAGAGAGAGAAGGGCTGTGTTCCTGTGTGTGCCAGTGAAGATGGGAGGGAAGAAAGGGAGCACAGAAAACCTGTAGGGCAAGGTGGCCTGATGGAAAAGATCTTTACTTAGTGTAAGAGGATCTGGGTTTGACTCCTGACTTCCCATCGACTCCTCCGTTAACCTTGGGATGGTCCTAATCTTGACAAGCTTCTGCTTCCATTATAACATGGGAGTAGTAGTATGCACCAAACAGGATTGTGATGGTGATTGAAATTAAAGGATACATGCACGCATGCCTAGCACAGTGCCTGGCACGTAACAGATGCTTAATAGATGATGGCTACGGGGACTTCCCTGGTGGCGCAGTGGTTGGGAATCCGCCTGCCAATGCAGGGGACACGGGTTCGATCCCTGGTCAGGGAAGATCCCACATGCCGGAGCAACTAAGCTCGTGGGCCACAGCTACTGAGCCTACATGCCACAACTACTGAAGCCCGTGCACCTAGAGCCCGTGCTCTGCAACAAGAGAGGCCACCACAATGAGAAGCCTGCACACCGCAATGAAGAGTAGCCCTGCTCGGCGCAACTAGAGAAAGCCCGTGCGCAGCAATGAAGACCCAACGCAGCCAAAAATAAATAAATTTCAAAAATAAATAAATAAAATATAAAAAAAATAGATGATGGCTATGTGTAAATCTAACTCCTACTCCGGTAGGAACTATGGCGGGAAAGTGTGCAAGAGGGGAGGAGAAAGGACTCAGAAAAGGAGGCTATGGGGGAGCATGGGAAGCAAGTGAGCAATAGAGGGGTCACACCTTGCTCGCCTCCCCTGCACTGTAGCCACTTAAGAGCAAGTTTCAGCTCTTAAGTGCAGGGGAGGCAAGCAAGGTGTGAACCAACAGTCTTTGGTATGGATGTTTCCTACCTGGGCCCACAGGGCTGGATGAACAAGTAGCCCATCAGGCTTCCTCTGAAGGGCAGCTGAGCTCCAGCAGAACCAAGGACCTTTGGGCCCTGAGGTCTATGCCTGCTTCCAGCTTCTCAGGATATAAGGCGGTCCAGAAAACACTTAGAAACTGCTGAGTTGGGACTTCCCTGGTGGTGCAGTGGTTAAGAAACCACCTGCCAATGTAGGGGACATGGGTTCGAGCCCTGATCCAGGAAGATCCCACATGCCACGGAGCAACTAAGCCCGTGCGCCGCAACTACTGAGTCCACGTGCCACAACTACTGAAGCCCACACGCCTAGAGCCTGAGCTCCGCAACAAGAGAAGCTACCGCCATGAGAAGCCCGCGCACTGCAATGAAGTGTAGCCTCCGCTTGCCGCAAGTAGAGAAAGCCCGTGTGCAGCAACGAAGACCCAACACAGCGAACAATAAATAAGTAAATCAATAAATGAGAAACTGCTGGGTTCTAGGCAGACATGTCTCTGGCCTGAGGTTGTGCAAGCGAATAAGCCTCAGTTAGACGGTGTCTGTTCTCTGCCACTTTCCATCCTCTGCCCCAGGATTCTCTGACCCGTTCTTTGAACTGAACTAGTAGGGAAAGAACTTCGGATTCTCTCACAAGTTAGACCAGTTCAGAGTCTGAGAGCAGAGAGCAAGGATGTTCCAGGAAGAGAAGATATATGCTGTGATCAGCTGGGTTCTCCGGGCAGCTTCACAAGCAAGAAAGTTGACTGGTGCTCTGGGGAAAGGAGGCTGTGGAGGAAGGCAAGGCCCCTGCAAGAGGGAGAAGCTGCTAAGCTGGCAGCCTCATGCCTGCTCTGCCTGTTCTCTTGTGTCTTATGCTGGCGCCAGTTTCCTGAGCTGCCTTCCTCATGTCGGATGAAGAAAGCGCCTGGCTTGATCAGGTGTCCTGGGAATAAAAGCACTAGCAGCCATGTCCCTTGGAGCCTCCTTTCAATCCCGCCTTACCGGCACTCCTCTGCCACAATGCCTGGAGTCCTCTCATGACCCTGGGTCTCTCCAAATTGGTGCTCCGTGAACAGCCAGTGCTTTCTGCTCAGTAAACCCTTCAGAAGCCTTTCCTGCATCTCTCTCCCAGGTTCCCCCACTTCTCTCTTTGAAGACATAATGGGCAGAGGCGATTTTTTTTTTTAATAAAATCACAGTTGATGAGGGTATTCTAGAAAAAGATAATTGCTTCCCTAAGAGGAACTCTGATGCCTGTTATCACACATTCTTCACCCTGATACACACACACTCACACACACACACACACACATATTTATTTTTCACAAGATTCAGGTTGTACTGCACAAACGTTCACAACTTTTTCCACCAATATTTTACACTAAAAACATTTTTCCGTGTCATTATTTTTCTACAGCATGATTTAATGTACGCGTCATGTTCCATTATACCAATGCCCTGTTATTTATTTAGCCAATCTCCTACTGATGGATCTTCAAGTTATTTCCAATACTTTGCTAATACACACAGTGCTGCCACAGAGAGGCCACAAAGGTGCTCTTTCTGCTACATGTGTGCCTGTTAACTAACTTATCTCCAAACATATCTGGTTACGTGGTATTTGCCCTGTTGGCATGGAAAGATGGCAGGAGAGGCAATAGGAACAGGAGAGGTGTTGCTGGGGTCACAGAAGGATGGAGGGAGAGGTGATCAGAACAGGAGAGGTATTTTTTAAAGTCTAAAAAGAGAACAAGATGGCATTTTGGCTTCTGAGATTTTCCCCCATCCTGGCTCAGAATTCCTGCCAATGGGCATGACATGTGTCCTTGGCCAGAGCTAACAAGGTAAAGATACTATCAGGCAGTGGGTTTCTTCTGAATGTTTCTGGGTATATACTCATTGTCATATTCCAGATGGCCCAACTGGCCCTTCCAAAGTCCCACTTCTAACCCAAGAAAGGGTGTTAATGAAGACAAACAGTAATCCTGTCCTACCTTCTTCCTACTACTCCACTTCTCTCTGTGTATATACCCCAATGAAGTCGATAAGAGTTGGGGGCCGTGGATGGGATAACTTGTAAGTATGCTGCTGTAGCACCCAAGTCTGCTCCTTCCCTCATGAACAGGAGCATGTGACAGGCACCAAAAGGCTGAGCTGACCTCAGGCTTTGGCATTACAACTCTCTTGAGCAGATTTCGATATCCCTTAAAGGACTATCAACATAAGCTTTTAGCTTATAAGAGTTTTAGACTGGTTTTTCACTTGAGCTCTTTCAAATGCCACTTTCACAGCCAAGTAGTGGCCAACAGAGGGTGAATAAGAAGAATATAAACTCCTTGAAGATATCAATATCTTTTGAATGCTCTCCATTTCCTTACAAAGCCCCGGCACAGGCCGTGATGAATGAATCCTCATCGAATACGTTTACGAAGAGCCTGTACCCAGGATTGTGTGGTGATGGTGAGAGGGATGCAGCAGCCCTTGAATGCTGGGGACATCCATGTGAAGAATTCGAAGGGCGGAAAACAAAGGGCAGCTTGGGAATGGTGTAAAGAGACCTCCAAGAATAATGTCGCTAAAACAAAACAAAAGAAACACTTCGCAATGTTTATTTGAATCCATGTTAAGCATGTGCTAGATTGGAAAAATAGAAGGTCAGAAATTCATGTGAATGGAATCAGAGGAGATTTAGCCCATGAGACAAAGGCAGACGATCCCTGGTCATGGGAACAGCATCAGCAGTGATGGGGAAACTCTATCTAGGCGCCAGGCAGGGCAAGAATGATGTGAATGAAGATACTGCCACTTGAAGGGTGCTGGCTTCCTGAGTCAGCAGGAAGTTGTCATAGCTTCCCAGTGCCTTAGACTTGGAAAAGACCTTCAGGAATCAGTGAGTCCAGGTCTCTTTACCCACCAGCTCTGCTGGAGGGGAACCAATGTGGGCTTGGGCTTAGACAGTCCTGGCTCTTTCCCTAAAACTCAAATGGCCTTAGCAAATCACTTAACTTCTTTAAGCCTCAGCTCTTGGAAGCAGGACTACTAAGACCTATTTTCCCAGAGTCACTGTCAAGGTCAAGTGAGTCATGAAACGCTATATAAGTGTTTGGTATTGCTACTTCCTGAGCATACAATGTGTGTAAACCAGTATGATGTAGCTTTGCTGTGTGAGGGTTTACAGATGCCCTACAGATGCTTGTCTGGAAAGCAAAGAAGGTATGTGTCATAAATAGCTACCATGATGGGCATGAGCTGAGTCTATGGCTGTGAAAAATGATTTTATTCATTGGGAAACAAAAGGGCCCACCTGATGACTGTACCTGTAGATCTGGCCTCATTATAAAAAGACCACCCTACATGTTCTGTGAAAGTGTTCCCATCAGGGAGGGTTGTACTATAATTCACAGGTATTAGAAAGATGGTAACTTCTCAGCAAATTAGAAATAGAGGGAAATTACCTGATCTTGATAAAGAGCATCTACCAAAAAAACTAAAGCTAACATCATACTAATGATGGTGAGAGACTGAATGCTGTCCACAACTCTTCATAGCAGCATCATTCATAATAACCAAACACTGGAAATGGCCCAGATGTCCTTCAACAGATGAACGGTCAAACAAACTCTGGTATGCCCATACCATGGAATACTACTCAGCAACGAAAAGGAATGAACTGTTGATACTTGTAACAGCTTGGATGCATCTCAAGGGGATTATCTCAAGATTATGCTAAGTGAAAAAAAAGCTAATTCTCAACAACTTCATACTATATGATTCCATTTATGTAACACTTTGAAATGACAGAATTTTAGTCATGGAGAACAGATTAGTGGTTGTCAGGGGTGAAAAAGGAGGTGGGGATACAGGAGAGACATGGATGTAGTTATAAAAGGGCAACAGGATCCCTCCTGTGATGGAACTGTTCTGTAACTTAACTTTGGGTGTAGACACAGGAAACCACGTATGTGATAAATGGTATAGAATTAACACACACACACACACACACACACACACAAATGAGTACAAGTGAAGCTGGAAAACCTGAATAAGATCTGCAGATTGTATCAGTGTCAATATGGTAGTCAATATATTATACTATAGTTTTATAAGATGTTATCATTGGGGACACTGGATAAAGGGTGCAAGGGATCTCTGTATTATTTCTTACAACTGTATGTGAATCTAATATTATCTCAATAAAAATTTCAATTAAAAAATAATACTGTTGGTGTTAGTCTGGCCAGCAGCAGCTAAGATGGATGTTGTTTCAGGAAGAAACCAGAGATGTGTCATGTCAGCCCTATTAGGATCACAGCCGACTCTCAATGGAATTGGAGATGCAGGTGGTTTTAGGACTTAAAAAAGAGAAGCCTCGGTGGAAACTTTGCACTTGGTTTTGTTTGTTTGTTTTTGTCTTTGAATGCAGAGACATAAGAGGGGTAGAGGGTCCCGGAGAGTTATATAGGAAGCTTCCAAATGAGATGTATACAGATAAAGTATACAAATAAAATGAGCACAGTTTGGTACCGACAGAGTCCCACAGTTGCACCTGGCAAGAAGCAGAACTCAAGCCTCAAAGCTGTCTAATGAAGGAACTGAATTAAAATTCATTATAGGCAGTTGAACATTCTAAGACAGCACTGTGGGTAATGCTTAAGATCACGGTCTCAGGTGACAGATGGCTTAGAATCAAATCCCGGCCCTGATGCATATTAGCTTTGTGACCTTTGGCAAGTGACTGAACTTCCTTGGGCCTTAGTTTCCCCATCTGGAAAATGGGCAAAATACTAGAACCTACCTCATAGGCTGTTGTCCAGATTAAATGGGTTAATGCTTAGAACACTCCCTGGCCAATTCATGCTTGATCAAGGTTACCTGCTCTTACTCTTACTACCCTTCTGGGAGGATAGATGAATACTGCCTATGGTGCAAGGCTAGATTCTCCTGAGCTCATCAGGAAGCATCTCAGCGTGCTACCCTGTTTCTTCATTTCCTTGGCCTGGGCTCCTATTTACCAGTCAGAAGTCTCTAATCACTAAGAAGGAAAGAACCCAAAATGTCACATGCTGACTGTCGGAGAACAGCTGTTTGCCTACATGTGCGGATTTCCTGGCTCTAGGGCATGGCTTTCTGGGACCTGTTTGCCCTTGTGGGTAATCCTGGGGCCTCCCATGGTTATCCTGGGCTCTCATGGTTTAACCAATAGATGATCCTGAAGAAACATACATCGAAAATGGTAGAATGTAAAGTACTAGCTCAGGTGAGGCGGCCCACCTGCAGGTGCTCACTGGGGACTTTTTAAAAATGTGGATTACGGGGACTTCCCTGGCAGTCCAGTGGATGAGACTCCACGCTTCCAATGCAGGGAGCGCAGGTTCGATCCCTGGTCGGGGAACTGAGATCCCACATGCTGTGCAGCTCAGCCGAAAAAAACAGACTTAAGAAAAAAATGTGGATCACAGAGTTCCAGAATCTCCATGTTAACTAACGACGATCAGTTAGCGTGGATGATTTAATGAGAAACACTGTGGGGTTCTCATCCGATGTCAGGGAAACCCTGACTTTTCTCAGCCCGCTCACAAGCCTTCTAGGGAGCAGCCATAATTACCTTCATTTTTACCCACTTCAAAACTGAAACTCTGAGAGGCGAGCCGTCTGAACCCAAGGATGCCAGGTGAATGCTAGTGCTGGGGACCTTGTCTTCTATCCACTAACTCAGAGGCACTGAAACTGGCCAGCAACTTCTCCGTAAAAATATTTCCGTCTTCTCTCGAAGGCTCTTTCATGCCCTATAGAGTCGGGAACAAGGCCTATTCATTTTCCTGCCACAGCTGGCTTTTAGAGCTCCTAGCTTTCCCAAATTATTAGGACTCCAGAGGAGCCCAGCAGCTTTGGGTCTGTCTGCCACCCCATCCAAAAAGCTGTCAGTGGAATATCGGCGGTGGTACCCAGTCATCCACTCGTGATGAGAGAAGGGCTGAGAGCAGGCAGGAGGCAGCATTCACGTCTGCAGTTTAGGGATGGAGATGGGTGGGAGGAGGGTACAACTAACTGTTGACTCAGAGGCTGTCTAATCTATAAGTGAAAAGAAAATAGTCCCAGAACCCTACGCCATTCTTTCCCTAAGCCCCCTTTTCTGGCTGCAAAGCTGCTTTTATCATGTTCTCTGCACATACCCACCCACCCCCGATAGGAAAACACACCTTTGAGCACACTTTTGAAAGGAAAACTGGTAAGTAAAACCAAGCGTCAAACCTAGGTGTGGGAAACATTTGTGGCAAGTGTGAGTTTATGTACATCCGAGACCATGAAAGGAAAAATGAGAAATCGGGGATGGGCTCTGCCCTCGCTGCACAGGTTTGGGGGCGGAGCATTTTTGCTGATCTCTGAATCAGCTCATGTCCACGGAGCATTTGCTGTGGGCCCAGCGCTGCATCCAGCGTTGTGGTGCACTTTCTCACTTCATCCTCAGAACAGACCGGTGAGTTCGATAGAGTTGCTGTCTTTATTTCAGAGACGAGGAAACGAGTCTTAGAGAGGGCCAGTCACTTTCTAAGGCCGCATAACTGGCCAGGGGCAGTCAGGATTAGAACCCAGGTCTGCCTTACCCCTAAATTCTTCATCTCCCTTAGAAAGTAGACATCTCTTTGTGCAAACTGGGGTTTGCCCATCTCCTTCCAGCTGTCTTCTTTGCCCTCCCCACAACCCAGTGAAATAAAAGCAAGCCAAACATAGATTATTTCTGAAATGAAGATTCCTAGGCGTTTGGGAGGGCCCAAGGCTCTAAGTAAACAGCCGCTGTCAAGGGGAAAGATCTGTGTGTTACGTGGCAAAGGCCACGCAGACAGTCACACACCCTGACCTAGTAATTGTAACCCTGGGATTATAGGTTATATTTAACATAAACAAAACCTCCATGAGTATATTTATCATAAAGTTACTCCAGTATCTAAAATGTAGAGGCAACATAAATGTCCAGAAAGAAAAAAAAAGAGAGAAATCAAGAAAAGAAAGTTGTTTTCAGAACTCTGAGTGTAAGCATTCGTGTACAAAGAGAGGAAAATCAGTACTTTTATGGAAAGGTAAAATTGGGTGGGTCATAGCAGTCCTGGATATGAAGCCTAATAAGTAAAAATACCCATCATTTCACTGCACACACTACATTCCCATTGCTCTGCCACAGAAAGACCCTCTGTCATTTTGCAATATATACAAACATCAAATCACCATGTTGTACACCCGAAACGAACATCATGTTATGTCAACTTTACCTCAACCTTTTTTCAATTTTTTTTTCTTTTTTTATTTTCTTTGGCCACACCGCATAGCATGCAGGATCTTAGTTCCCCGACCAGGGATTGAACCTGCACCCCCTGCAGTGGAAGTGCAGATTCTTAACCACTGGACCGCTAGGGAAGTCCCTACCTCAATTTTTTAAAAAAAGAATCAAGATGCTAAAAAAAAGAAAGAACCTCTAAATTACCCTCCAAAATATATCTGACCTATTCTTGAAAATTGGCTTTAAATTAAGCTGTAGTTTCCTGCACTGTGTGTAGGATTCAAAATGGAAATTTCCTCTGGTTAACATAACACGTTGCTGGGGAAACCACATTCGACTAGTGATTTCCTAAAGAACTAGCATTTATGAGAATCAGTGTTTGTGCCTAGCGCTGTGTGGGGCCTATAACATACATTAATTACTTCATTTTATCATCACAAGAGTCTCTACAACATAGGTATTATTATCTTCATTTAACACATGAGAAGAAGGAGACCGAGGGAGATGAAGTAACCTGCCCAAGGGCCAGGGCTAGTGCGCGCCAGAGCTTGGATTCCAGCCCGGGACCGTATCTCCAAATCCAGCACTAATGCAGCCAGAACACCCCAGAACCAGCACAATCCCATGTGCCTATTCCGTGTGGTTAGGACCTATACCAGTTGTTAAATATCCTGAATGTCACCTCTATCCTGATCCAAGCTCTTTCCACTTGACTCCTATGCCAACGCCCCTTGAAATCAATTTGAAAATGGGTCAAATAATTTGGTTTGGGAAAATCTCCCCCAGGAACGTCATAGCCAATTCCTGGGCCCACTTCCCAAAGAAATGACCAGCAAGGTGTATTCGTTTCCTAAGGCCACCATCATAAAGCACCACAAACGGCATGGCTTAAAATAACAGAGAAACACTGTCTCACAGTTCTGGAGGTTAGGAGCCCAAGATGAAGGTGTTGGTAGGGTTGGCTCCTTCCGAGAGCTGTGAGGGAGAATCTGTTCCAGGCCTCTCTCCTAGCTTCTGGTTGCCTCTGGCATTCCTTGGCTTGTAGGGGCCACCTTCTCCCTGTGTCTCTTCACATCGTTTTTTCTGTGTGTCTCTGACTCTGTGTCCAAATTTCTCCTTTTTATATGGACACCAGTCGTACTGAATTAGGGTCCACCCTACTGACCTCATTTTGACTTGATCACCCCTATGAAGACTCTCTCTCCATATGGGATCACATTCTGAGGTGTTGAAGATTAGGACTCCAACATACCTTTTTGGGAGGACACGATTCACCTCCGAACAGGGAGCAGCCTCGTGAAGCAGGTTCCCCCTCCTCACTCCTGGCCCCAGATGGGTCTCTCCTTCCCTCCCATCCAGCCCATGCTTCCCTCCCGTCCAGCAGGTAAGGGCAAATGGTAGTGAATCGGCTGTCAGAAGAAAACCAATGGCTACATGAACTTGGCCTTCCTCCTCCCATCCAGTTTCCTTTCATCTCATGCCAACAAGTGGCGTTTTGCCCGGGCTGTCACCATGCCCTGCATGCACCAGGAAAAACAGAAACAAAACAGGTGGCAGAGCCAGGAGAGCCTGACGTGTTTTAGCCTGAGGTCTCAGTGTGGTTGCCTTGGGGAACATCAAACTTAAGATTTCCTCTGTCTCTGTGTGTGAGTGCTTGGGGCTGTTTAAGTTTCTGATTCTCTTTCTCCTACTGAAGAGTCCTCTGCGGAGTTAAGAAAGCCTGCCAAGCTCTTTCCATAAAATCATACCGTAACCACCCAAGGTTGGCAATGGAAGAGGAATCTCCACATGCGAGGAGCGACTGAGGACTTACCGTCCCAATTTTGTCCTCCAAATTTACCTTTCTCTTGTAAGTTGCACTGGCCACTACTGCTGCCCCCACGGTAGGCTCGGGCAAGGCAGTTTCCCTTCTAGCACTCCTCTCCAAGTATGAATGGAAGCTTGTCCTAATTCTCCACAGCTTGGTCGATTCCAGGATGCAGCATTTATTCAAACTTGTCAGAAGATCCAGAGACCAGAAAGTTCATAGTATTTCTCTGAAAAGAGCTTCTAGATATGGTGGTCTGGGAGCCCGGGCCCATCTCCACATGTCTACTTTGGACATGTCTCCCCACCGGGCATCTGCTGCTTAATAACTGCATCTTGGAAGCCAAATATATACTCAGAGCCAAGGCCATGGACAAGAACAAGCTCCCTTTCCATCTAGCCTGAGCCCTGCCTTCCCAAGTCCACGGTCTCCTAAGCTGGGACTGGCCAACAGCGGCGGTGCTTACGCCCTGCAGGGAAGATCCTGCCCCAGAGCCTTGGCTTGGGAAGACCACATCCGAACATAGTCCAGTCTCTGTGCCAGAACAAATCTCCACGTGGCAGGACTGTCTTAGACAAGCCCTTCAATCGCTGCCCCCCCCCATTTCTGATTGTCATCTGCAGCAGAAGATGCCTTTTACCAAAAGTAATAGAAGTCCTTTTGAAGAAGAACCAGTGAAACAATTTCATCCTTCTATTAAGTGGCAAACATTGATATTCACAGGCTGTTAGGTATGGTAGAGATGACTCAATGAAGTGTGGGCCCCTCGTTTTTACTGAGGTCCCGAAAGGGAAAGTGATTTTCCTAATGTTGGCTAGTGGCAAAGGTGGGACGAGGATCCAGCTCTTCTGATTCCCAGCCCAGTACTCTTTAGTATAGTGATCTGTGCCATACAGTAGAGCACAGAGACTCATATTTTAAACCTTATTTCAAACGGAGACCAGGTTGCTACAATGTGGAAGAAAACTCGTGGATCATCAGTGGATCCAAAATGGCAATCTAGGATCTCCCGGGATGACGGGATCCAAGCACGTGAGTGTAACAGCAGAGGGAACATACGTCAGGGGTTCCCTAATGCTAGTCAGTTCTGACTCCTGGGTGCCGCTTGAATGAATCCCTTTCTTCTGCCTTTCTGCCTCAGCTTGAGTCAACCGAGTCACCATTATTTTATCATCCAAATCCACTCTTGCCCTAAGAATAAAGTCCCAGATCCTCAACATGAACCAGGAGGGTCTGTGTGTCCTGGTTTCATCTTGCTTCTCTAGCTTTATCCCCTTTTACCCTTCCCTTCAGTCTCTCTGCTCCAGCTGGGCTTGGCTACTCAAACCTCCTCAAATAAGCCATAATCTCTCTTTCTATCTTCCTTCCTTCCTTCCTTCCTTCCTTCCTTCCTTCCTTCCTTTCTTTTCTCTCTTTCTTTCCTTCCTTCCTTCCTCCTTTCTCTTTCTTTCTTTCTTTCCTTCTTCCTTCCTTCCTCCATCCCTCCCTCCCCCCCCCCACATGGAAAGATTTTTCTCCTTTCCACCTACATCAACTGTTCTCACACAAGCGTGATTCCCCCCGCCCCCCACCAGGGGACATCTGGCGATATCTGGAGACATTGTTTTGCTTGTCACAATTGGCATCTAGTGTGTAGAACACAAGGATGTTGCTAGACATCCTACAATGCACAGGACATCCCCCCCCTAACAAACAATTACCCAGCTTAAAATATTTATGGTGCTGAGGTTGAGAAACACACAACCTTTGGAACCCAGCTTAAACACCGCTTCTTCCAAGAAGCCTCCCATGATACTTGATCTTGGTTTAGGACCCTCCCCCCTCAGGAGGCTGCCACTCATCACTTCTCGTTCACAGCTCTTGGCACACGGGGGTATTTGAGATAACGCACCATCTGCCCTCCCCAGCAGTCCATCAACTCCAGGACGGGGCAGGGCGTTTGGTTCACCACCTCATCCCAGTGCCCTGTACAGTGCTCTGTGCAGTTAGTTTTTGTTTTGTTGACCCTGGGACCCAAAGGAAGGCTGTTTACACAGGTGCCCTGTCTTTTACGAGGGGTGATGTGGTTTCTAAAGGCTTCACACGTAGACCCACAGGTACCCACGGGCAAGAGCACAGTCTTGGGAGCCAGGCAGAAGTGGGAGGATATCGTAATTCCGCCACCTCCTAGTTGAGTGACCTCCAGCAGGTTACCTACTTTCTCTGGAACTGGGTTTCATCATCAGTAAAAGAAGCATAACGGAGAACCTGTTTCATAGATTTGCTGTGAAGATGAAAAGACATAGTATATGTAAGGTACTGAGGTAAGGTAAGGTATCCTCTGACACAAGGTAAGGGATTAACGACAGAGAGGAAGAAAGGGCAATGGGACAAAATGACCTAGTCTCAGGGTTTCCTGCAGCCCCCAGGCCCTGGGTAGCAGGCAGAGAAACATGGAAGAAACATCAAGAGACTGCTGGTCAACCTCTCCTTCTTAACTTCTTCAACTCTAAAATGTGCCTACAAACATCCCATTTTACTTATCCCATGGACTTGTTATATGTACCCCAGATAACTCCCCACCCAAACAAGAGAGGTACCTAAACATCACCCGCAGGTAGGGCTGAGTGCAGCCCAGACTGTCTCTTGCCTCCTCCACCCTGGGCCTTCTTAAGAGCTCTGGCCTGCCACCCCTTGTTTCTTATCTGGATTCCCCCTCTCGGTGCAGAGTTTTGGGAAGGCAGCCCATCTGGACCCGAGCTAACTCCAGATTTCTCCATCTCCCTGGGCTCTGCCTCTGGTGCCAATAGGGCCTCCACACCCTGTAACCTGCCGGGCCCCACCTCCCCTGCGGTCTGAACCCAGGTCCACAACCAGGTCTCACAGTTCACACCAGATCTGCAGGGGAATTCCAGACATTTTCACTGAATGAGTCCTAGAAATCGACTGCTATCCTTCTTTTGCCCAAGGTGGGGGGATGGTGTGTTAGCGGGAGGACTTCCCCATTTCCAGGCCTTTTTGTTTCCCCCCCCACCCCAGTTTTAGACATTCAAACACTGTTTTTTTAAAACAAACAAAGATCCATTTCCTAGACTGCTCAGGTCAGCAAACAGAAGTGTCTGAGGATGGAGGGCTGGACAGGAAGAGGGCTCTCAGCTGAGAACAGTGGACACGAGATGGCCTGTGGAAGTTTGGACAGGAAACCCTTCAGTTCTGGGGGCAGCTGTTAGAGCCAAGTCCCACACAGGTAGCAGCCAGTGAGGTTCCCAGGCGGGAACCTCATGACAGAAGCCCTCCCTGTCCGCAGAGCTGTGAAAGCACCAAGGCAAACTCCAGCAGCAACGGGGTAGGGCAGGGGGGCAGGGGGGCCTCCACCCCACAGCTGAGGGAAGAGAGGGCAGGGAGCTGGTGGCATCAGCTCGGCAGGGTGGACCCCTAGTGTGCCAGCAGGTCTGCGTGTCTCTGAGACCACAGCCACCCACGCCCATGCCCACGGGGTTAGCAACCTGCTGCTTCTGTCGACTTGTTTGGCTTCCTGCCCTGTAGCGAGTGGAACGTGATGGGTCAATTTCCAGATCTGGGCTGATTCTCTGCCACTTCCTGGTTGTCATAGCGCCAACTCAGCCTGCAAAAGGATGTTTTTTGTTTGGGTTTTTTTTGTTTTTTTGGGTCTAAAATGCCCGATGAAAGATCTGGTCTCTTAATCAGCAGTTCACATCCCTGGGAAGTTATTTAAGGAATCAAAGCAGCAGAAGTTAGACCCCTGAAGATTAAAATCAGTGACTTGACTCTATCCCGAGGATGATTCTTCCAACGTGGGAGAAACCTGGGTGCAAAGGAGCAGCGCATCAGCATCCTCCCACGTCCCACCAGCCAGGTCTTGGCAGGAAGCAGCAGTTTGACCTGCTAAGTCTGTTTTCATTCACTTTGAAGAAGCAGACAGGTGCCCTTCCGCCACCGCACCCCACCCCCTTTTAAAAAATTCCTCCAGTGTGTTTGACACCCCTCTTTGCCTTTAGTCAACGCCTACTGAATGCTTGAGGGATGGAATGGAGGCCGAGGTAGCTCAGCAGGGCTGGGATTAGGGTGAGGCAAGTGAGGCCCCTAGGGCACAGTATGTAAGGAGGTGCTCACTCAAGGGTACAAGCTTCCTCACCCTCGCCCTAGCCCTGGCCCTGTGGCTGATCGCTGTGAGAGAAAGCTTCAAGGGGGAGACGGTTTACTCAGAGATAACTGACTCTGGAATAGGAAGGAGCCCCACATAGGCAGCTGCCAGCCTCAGCTTCCTCTTGCCTGGGACCCCCAGGTCTCTCACGCCCAGAGGTGTGCTCTGTATAAGGCTGGTCACTAGCCCGTCAAGAGGCCCCTGCTCCCAGGGACTGCAGAGACAAACGTGTGGAAGAGAACTTGAGGAAAATAGAGGCAGTTGTCACCACGGGATTGCAGGGGCTGCAAAGAATTATAATGACATGAAGTAACAGTGTGGGTGTTTACTATGTGCCAAGCCCTGTGTCAAATACTGTGCCACCATTTCATATAATCTCTTCAACAGCTCAGTGAGGAACCTGGTCTCTGGAGCTGGACAGTTTTGATTTAAATCTCAGCCTTGCCTCTTTCATGTTGTGTGTCCTTGGGAAGTTACTTAAACCTCTCTGGGCCTCAGCTTCCTCATCTGTAAAATGGGAATAATACTTGGACCTTCGTTATAGTATCCCAAAGATTCTATCAGGTGAGACAAGTAAAGCAACGAAGCAAGCATCTGGCACAAGGGAAGCGTTTGACAAATATTGGCCAAGGTTAGTATTGTCATTGTCTCTTGTGGCATGTCCCTACAGTAGCCACAACAAAAGTGTCACAGACTGATGGCTTATACAAGAGATACGTTCTGTCTCATGGTTCTGGAGGCTAGGAGTCCAAGATCAACGTGTTGGTAGGGTTGGTTCCTTCCGAGAGCTGTGCTTCTCTCCTAGCTTCAGGTAGCCCCAGGCATTCCTTGGCCATCTTTTCCCTGTGTCTCTTCACATCGTCTTTCCTGTGTGTCTGTCTTGGTGTCCAAACTTCTCATTTGTCTTAGTCTCTTTGGGCTGCTGTAACAAAAGTATTGCACAGTGGGTGGCTCAAACAACAACCACTTATTTCTCATAGTTCTAGGAGCTGGGAAGTCCAAGATCAAGACACCGCAGATTCAGTGTCTGGTGAGGGCCCACTTCCTGGTTCATAGATGGCTGTTGTCTCACTGTGTCCTCACATAGCAGAAGGGGTGAGGGAGCTCTCTGGGGTCTCTTTTATAAGAGCACGAATCCCAGTCATAAGGGCCCCACCCTCAATACTTAGTCACCTCCCAAAGACCTCACCTCCAAATACCGTCACTCTGGGAATTAGTTTTCAACATGTGAATGTTCGGGGGGACACAAACATTCAGTCTATTGTACCCTTTTTATAAGGACACTGGTAAGATTGGATTAGAACCCACTCTAATGACCTCTTTTTAACTGGATTACCTTTGTAAAGACCCTATTTCCAAAGAAGGTCACATTCTAAAGCACTGGGACTCAGTGAGGGGGGCGGGGGGCACAATTCAATCCATATTACAAGGTCAGGTAACTTGCTCAAGGTCACACAGCTTGTTGAAGATGAAACAGGATCCTAGAACCCTGGATTATTTGATGACCAACTCCATGGCATAAACCCCACCGTAAAGCCCCAGCACTCATAAACCTTCTCCAGTCAGAGAGGAAAAACCAAAGGGAGACATTCAGAGCCTGCTGCTGTTGTGGTGATGACACCATCCCTTCTTTCTCCCTTCCTCTGTAGCCTGCCTGCTCCAGGCTGAGCTGGTGAACTATGAACGAGTCAAAGAGTACTGCCTCAAAGTCCTGAAGAAAGAAGGGGAGAATTTCAAGGCCCTTTACCGGTCCGGCGTGGCCTTCTACCACCTTGGAGACTACGACAAAGCACTCTACTACCTGAAAGAAGCAAGGACCCGACAGCCAACAGGTAAGGCAGCAACTGCTCTTTCCTTACCACCAGCCCCCTGGGGCAGCTCCCAGGCCGTCTCATTGCCGTGGTCAGAGTTCCTGGCCGGCAGGGCCAGGCAGGGAGCGAAATGGCAAATGAAGGGTCAGGTGTGTGCTAGGTCCTGGAACAAGGAGAACACAAAGTCCATGCCTTTGCCTGGGGTCTGGGTTCCAGGGAGCTTGGGCATCTCTTCTTTTCAAATAGAATATGGAATTCTTCATTTCTCCAACCGAGAATCCAGCCCTCTTTACTTATTCAATGGGTACATATTGTATTCTTACTATGTGCCAAGATTTGTGCTGGGTGCCAAGGATGGAGATGAGAAGACTTGGTCCCCACTTGTGAGGAGCTCACATTCTGGTTGATGAGACAGAATACAAATGGATAATCTGGGGGCTAAGCCCAGCATCCTCCAGGAAGCATGCTCCAACTCCTTCAGTCAGATCCTAGTCCTTAGAGCAGGTGTCATCTGTACCATTTGCTTAAGTCACATCCACTAGCCCCGCCATTTATTCATGCCACAGGTATATATTGAGCAGGTACAATGGGCCAGGAACTCTTCTAGGTGCTGGGTAAATAGCAGGGAACAAAAAAAAGTTGCTACCTTCAAGGACTTTATGTTATAATGGAAGGAGATGGACAGTAAACAGACAAATGGATAACGTAATATTTAGTAGTAGTAAGTGCTATGAAGGAAGTAAAGCAGAGTCAGAGGATCAAGATTAAAGGGGGTGCTATTTCAGACCAGGTGGTCAGGAACACCCTCTCTGAGGAGGTATCATTTATTTATTTATTTTTTAATAAATTTATTTATTTATTTTTGGCTGAGTTGGGTCTTTGTTGCTGCACAGGGGCTTTCTCTAGTTGTGGTGAGCGGGGGCTACTCTTCGTCGCGGTGTGCAGGCTTCTCATTGTGGTGCCTTCTCTTGTTGTGGAGCACGGGCTCTAGGCGCACAGGCTTCAGTAGTTGCTGCTCACAGGCTCCGTAGTTGTGGCTCGCGGGCTCTGGAGCGCAGGCTCCGTAGTTGTGGCGCACGGGCTTAGTTGCTCCGCGGCGTGTGGGATCTTCCCGGACCAGGGATCAAACCCGTGTCCCCTGCACCGGCAGGCGGATTCTCAACCACTGCGCCACCAGGGAACACTTGAGAAGGTATCATTTAAACCATGACTTTGACTTGCTGTTGCCGTGGTTGTTCATATGGATGATTTCTTTTTAATGCAATTCTCCTTCCAAGGAGTCTTGCTAGGATGAATTTGCAAATACCCAATATGCTTTTTTCTTTATTTTTTTAAAGAACACTAATATCTTTATTTTTATGTGTTGTTGATTTGTTTTCTGTATATAAATCGTGTTCCCCCAGCTCTACTATAAGCCACTTGAGGACCAAGAATGGGACTCATTCAACAGAGTTTTCTTGAGCACCTGCTATCTGCCAGTACTGTTCTGGGTGCCCTGCCAGGCATTCTGGAATATTATACAGCATTCATTTGTGCTTGTGGAAGTAAACATCTCAGGCAGCCTAATTCATATTTTGGTGTGTGCAGGGCTAAATAGTTGTTCTATGTTTAGAACACTCACTAATTTAAGGGCTGGAACTGGGGGGAAATTCCCCAGTTTGTGGTGAGGTGGTTGCCTAACCTTACTAGTAAGAACGAGATAAGACAATGAAGCAAATTTCTTCTAAACTCTCCAACTGAAAAACATTACAGGGGCTTCCCTGGTGGCGCAGTGGTTAAGAATCCGCCTGCCAATGCAGGAGACACGGGTTCGAGCCCTGGTCCAGGAAGATCCCACATGCCGTGGAGCAACTAAGCCCGTGAGCCACAACTACTGACCCTGCGCTCTAGAGCCCGCGAGCCACAACTACTGAGCCCACGTGCCACAACTACTGAAGCCCGCGCGCCTACAGCCCATGCTCCCAACAAGAGAAGCCACCGCAATGAGAAGCCCGCGCACCGCAACGAAGAGTAGCCCCCGCTCGCCACAGCTACAGAAAGCCTGCGTGCAGCAACGAAGACCAACACAGCCAAAAATAAATAAAATTATTTTTTTAAAAAAACCATTACAATCAACTAATATTTATTGATCATTTGGATTAAGCCCTTTTAGACATATCTACTTTGGTCCTCATAGCAATTTTATGAGGAAGATATTATGATCCCTGGGAGAGGCAGCCTTTGGATTCAGATGCAGCAACTATGTGTGTCTCCTTGGGCATCTGACTTAATCTCTCCGGGGCCCAGTTTTAACTTTGGTCACAGTGAGGATGATGAAACATACCTACAGGATTATAATGATGGTTCAGTGAGACGATGAAGGTTAAAAACATGGCATAAAGTAGGCACTCAAAAACGGAGGTTGTTTCTTGCAGACGAGACAGGAGGCTCAGAGAAACTTCTAAGTTGCCTGAGGTTAAACTCCAACTAACTGTGCTGACTCAGGACCACTGGGGTTTGCTGCTCCATAGACATAAGGGGAGAAATTCCCCTGTCTCTCCTCTCCTTGCCATCTGTCCTCTGGGTCACAGGGACCTGTCCACGTGGAGACGCGGAGCAGTCAGAGAGAGGAACCACATCCTGGTTGCCCTTCAGCCACACTGGACCTTGGCTGGGTGCGTCTGGCTTGTCCATGGTCTGCAGATACAGCTTTGGTCTGATTCTCCACAGACCCAAGAGTTCCCCTCACCAGCTGTTCCCTAAGGTGTGTTTCTCTCCTCACAGACACCAACGTGATTCGATATATCCAGCTGACGGAGATGAAGCTCAGCAGATGCTCCCAGAGAGAGAAGGAAGCCATGTAACTGGAACACCTTTCTAGAGCCGAGCCTAACCCGGGACATCCAGGCACCTGCTGGTGGAGAGCTCTTCCCAGAGTTCTGTTCCTTTCTCCCCACTTCCTCCTCCTATTGCCCCTCAACTCTTTGTCTACTCCCAGTGTGAAAAGAAGGAGACGTGCAGATTTGGAATCTGGTGGGTTGCCCTGACAAGGGACATCCTCTTTCCGGTAGGGCAGCCACTGAGAGGGACCTAACTTCAGCGGGAACAGCCGGAGAGGACTGTCACAGGTTGGGAATGCCATTGCAGCTTTGACTTGGGCCAGTGCTTCCGGCAGAGGCAGAGCCTGGCAGGTGCACCATCCCAAAGGCGTCGGGCACGGAGCCCACGGGCTGGACCCCTCCACAGCTGCCTGACAGACTGCAGCATCTCAAGGCAACTGTGACAAATCCAGGGATGAGACAGACACCAGAAGCGTTGGTTAAGCCAACAGAGTCTGAGAGTCTGTGCACTGGATTCCTGCACACAGACCCGCTCCCCACCCCCAAAACCTCAGGCCCTGCCTCCCTCCCTCACTCGTTGTCTTGGTGTGTGCTTTCTCCTCTCCCACTTGGGGATCTGAGACTCTGCCAGGATTCACATGCCATCGAAGCCCACTCTCAGTGCCCTCTGGTGACCACACATACCATTCTCCCAGACTCCCAGCCAGCAGGCAGCTGTGACAGCAGAAGGGCAGGGTAGAGTGGGCCAGGGGCTGACCACATAGGGACGGGGAGAGGGAGAGATGATATCTAGGGGAAAGAGCATTGTATAGACTGGGAGACTGAACTGCGGACGAATGAAGTGTAAATAAAAATAAATTAACAGGCAGCAGTTCCTGTCATTTCTGTTGAAAGCGGCCCACTCCCTCACTTTTACTCCCTCCCGCAACCCTCGATCAGAGCTGCTTGCAGCCAGGTAGGATGGGGCTTCCCCCAAAACAATGGGCCATTTGCGCAGGGGTCTACAATGCTGGCTGCGCCTTTGTGCTTTTAGAGTAGGCTGGCATTGTGGAGACTGCCCAGGGATTTGGCTATGCGGGAACCTGTAACCTCTCTTTTGATGAAATTACCTGGACTCAATATCTAGCACATAGAATGTGTTCAACAAATATTTGTTGAATGACTAAATGATGACTGCAGACTGGCTCTCCTGCCTTAAACTAATTTTATCCCAGCCTAGTCTCCCGATACCGATGCCCTTTTTGCGATGCCATGTTGCTTCAGTCAAATCAGAGACGCTTACTGAGGGCTTCTTGTTTGCCTGTCATTGTGCAGTTTGCCCTGGGACGTAGGATGTAGTCCCAGTCTTCAAGGAGTTGGAAGAGTTGAGAAATAGTCATAGGAGATTATTACCAATGATACCTTTAATTTATATGATGCTTTAAAATTTTCGAAGCACTTTCATGTATTTTTTGTGTGATCCGTGAGATAATATTGTACAAATTAAAATATATACAGATGCAATAATATTAATAGTGAGCATTTATTAAATGCACTATCCTCAGATCTTTACATGTATAATCTCATTTCTTTTGTGCAATTACCCTACTATTCCCATCTGATGGATAAAAAAACTGAAAAAGAGGAAACTAGCCCAACGTTGCATGGCCTTAAGTGGCATAGCTAGGATTTGAACCGAGTCTGTCTGACTCCAGAGCTTCAGCTGTTAACTACTCTGTAGTTAGTTGCTGCCCTAAAAAGTATAATACTGAGTAGTTACAACCATTCAAAAGCAGGACAGTATGTGTGACAAACCTTGACTACGTCAATGATGGTACGTGGGCTGCCTTTCATATTTAGCCCAAGGTGAAAAATTGTCCCTAACACTTGACTCCCTAGTGGCGGAAAAGGCAGCTGAGACCCAGCAGTTATTTCTGTGTATTGTTTATTCTCCTTGCTGACGGGCCAGCACGTATCCAAACAATCCACCTAGCATTCCTCACCCCATTCCCAGCTTTGGGGAAGAGTCACAGTTACAGGTAGAGATTGAAAGGAAACACAAAGTTAATTCTGGCTTATTTGTTTAATCAGAGGCTCCAACACTGCAGGATCCAATCACTTCTGAGGGGCCCAGAAGCCGGCAGCACAGTTTATATTCACATAGCTCCTCAAACGCTTCCAACGGGGGCTGCAAGAAGGTGCTAGAAATATCCAGGGGCCCCCAGTTGGTTGCCTATAGCTCACCCTCTGGAGAAGGGATAAAGGGAAAAACGCTGATACTGCTGCCACATCCTCCCCCACCCCTACCGTGTCCTCCTCTCTGCCCTCTTCCCTCAAAATGATTTCACATGACCCCAACTCAAATCCGCCCCGCAGCACGCATAGTACAGGCAAACGTGCAGAACTCCCCTCTTCCTGAGGCTCCAGCCCAGAGAGTTTGCGAGCTGGCAGACTGCTTGTTAGGATCTGAAGGATGAAGATGAGGTCAGAGGTGGTGTGCAGAACCAGTTCAAATGGGCAGGGTCTTCCTTTGGTCTTAGTGCCATGAAGAAGGACTCAGAGTAACTATTCGCAGCGTGGAACAGGAGAGGGGTCTTGCCTCACCAAGTGAGTTGGGGCAGAGCTGGACAGATGGGGATGATAAGATTGCTGCCATCCTTCCAAAGAAAACGGTTGAAAACCAGAACTAGGTGAGGACAACCTCATGGGACCTCATAGAACAAGCAACCAGGTCTTCTGCTTGTCTGGTAACGTAGGTACGCGTGCTGGGAACTCCATTCACTGTGACCCAAAGTTAAATGATCCCAAAGAAAAAAGCTGCCTGGGACTTGTTTGAGATGGTGGGACTGAACTTCCTGTGCGTTTGTCCAGAGACTTCAGAGAGCCGGTAGGCAACATCAGCTCTGTTCCCCTTAACAAACCATCAGCTTCCTTCTCCTCGTCCCTCCCCCAAACAGGGACTGGTATTTAATTATACGTTTTGTTTGCAGATATCACTGCTGAGCTATACTTGGAGCGCTCATCCTGGATCTGACCTGCTTTGCCATCTCCCGCTTGGACTTTTGTGATAGACTCTTTGGGGAAAAAATATTATACTTTTATTGTAATTATTATGAAAGCCTCACATGTGTATTGTAGAAATATTAGGGGAAAAAAAAGATAAATTCCGCCCCATAATCCTACTACCGGAGACAGATATTGTTATCCTTATGGATGTATCTTTTGGTTGTTTTTGGTATAAATGTACACATGCACATGCATTTTTTTAAACAAAGATTGGATCATACTGTACATACTCTTTAATAACTCACTTTTCAAAATGTGTATTTATATTGTAGAATATGTAATGCATACACAGGTACAAAATTCAAGAATTACAAAAAGATCTGGAGTCGGAAGTAACTCTCTTTCCTGCCCTGTCTGCCAGCCTCTAGTTTCTCTCCAGCTACTTGTATATCCTTTCAGAGACAGTTACGCATTTTCAAATGTATGTATCTATTTTGTCACAAATGGTAGCACCTGGGACACACTTTCTGCACCTTGTGCTACTTCACCCACTATAACACGAACGTACCATTTTTTGCTGGTCTCGCAAACTGTTTCAACAGCATCCTCATTATGTGGGTGGACCCTCATTTGGTAACCAATCTTCCAATAGTGATTATCTCATGCGTTCCCAATCTTTATTGTAAATAATATTGCAACAGACATTCTTGTAGCTAAATTTTGCACATATCTAGCACTATTTCCTGAGGATAAAATCTGAGAAGGATGTCGTTTGGCTATCTTTAAGAATTTTGATATATTTTACCAACTGCCCTCTGGAGAGTTTGTACCAAAGCACTCTTCTACTTGCAGGCTTGAGAGTGCCCTGTTCCCTGCACCCTCACTACAGGTGGGTATTATCACTTACCAAATCTTTACCAATTTGAGAGGAAAATAATAGTATATCAATGTTATATGAACTCACAATTCTTTATTAGTGAAGAGCATCTTCATATGCTTATTGACCATTTGTACCTCCTTCTTTGTGATTTTTCTATTTATTTGATATTGGTATGTTGATTATCAATATGTAATTTTATTAAGAGTATTATTTTGGGCAAGAAACACTGCCAAGTATGCTTTCCAAGTGCTTTGTTTTCAAATTTTGTTTATGGTGCTTTTTGACATACATAAATTCTTAATTCTGCAATTCATTTGTTTCTCTGTTGCCAGCTTCTTCTGCCTACGGTTCACCTTTTCATTTCTAGCAGAGTGGCCCTTCTAAAACACCATCTGATTATGTCACGCCACAGCTTAGAAATCTTTAGTGGCTGCTCGTCACTTTTAGAATAAAGGCCAAACTCAGCATATCACACAAGGTCTTTCATGTGATTTCTCCCACTGACACCTCCTGGTCCTCTTCCCAAGGTTCCCTACATTCTACTGCTGCCTAGCTTCTTGTGATTCCCCGAACCCATTGTTCTGGGGTCTCTGGGCCTATCCATGCTGTTCCCTCTGCCCAGTTGGCTATGCCTCACCCCTCCAGTCCACTCTTTGCCATGCTAACTCCTATAGGACTTGTTCAAGTCATCACTGCTGGAAAGCCTTCCTTGATCCCTTAGTCTGCATTCCAAACAACATGAGTCTACCTCTGCCTGGCATCTGCTACAAATAGGAATCAGAACTTCCTATTTCTATTCGTCTGGTCCACTATCCGGATGTTCCTCAGGGCAGACACTGTGGTTTATTCATCTTTGCAGCTAGAATGCCTAGTACAATGCCTGGCACATACTAAGTGGCCAATAAACGTTGAGCATTGAACCTGGAATGAATGATGGATCCAGCGGCAAATGTTACTTGAAGTAAGTGCAGGGCTCACTGGATCTTGGCTTCTGAGGACTGAAGAAATCCTACGAGACTTGGGTTAGAAGAGAAGCTATGGGGCTTCCCTGGTGGCGCAGCGGTTGAGAGTCTGCCTGCTAATGCAGGGGACGCGGGTTCGAGCCCTGGTCTGGGAGGATCCCACATGCCGCGGAGCGGCTGGGCCCGTGAGCCGCAACTACTGAGACTGCGCATCTGGAGCCTGTGCTCCGCAACAAGAGAGGCCGCGACAGTGAGAGGCCCACGCCCCGCGATGAAGAGTGGCCCCCGCTCGCCGCAACTAGAGAAAGCCCTCGCACAGAAACGAAGACACAACACAGCCAAAATAAATAAATAAATGACTAAACTCCTACCCCCAACATCTAAAAAAATAAAAATAAAAAAATCACTTCTATCATATAGTCACAAGCCCAACCAGATTCAAAGAGAGGGGATATAGACCCCATCTCTCAGTTAGAGGTGTGTCAAAGAATCAGTGACCACGTTCTAAAAAAAAAACCACCTAAAAAAAAAAAAAGAAGAGAAGCTATGTGCTCCAGTGCTGTGCTTTTTCCAAAACATCAGAATCACTTGAAGCAGCTTTTTAAAAATACATAATCTCAGGCTGTGCCTTAGATGCATTGAATCATGGGGATGATGCTCAAGCTACTATAGTTTTTTAACGTCCTGAAAAGTTTCCGCTGACCAGCCAGGTTAAGGAGCCACTGCTGAGGTAGACCAGCAGGCAGTCGGAACACCCAGCTCCATTATTTCAAATCCTGGGATCTTTCGGCGTGGACAGATGGAGCTTTGTTTGAATACCAGCTTTGATGTCTACTAGCTGTGTGACCTTGGGGCAGTTGCTTGACTTTTCTGATCCTCATTTTCCTCACCTATACATGGCATAATGTCACATTTCTTAAAAGGCTGTTGGGAGGATTAAGAAGTACCTGTCTCCTAGCTCAGTACTTGGCACAGAGTAAGCATGGAATAAACATTCATTTCTTCCTCCCACCCTGCTCAGCCTCAGTTTCCTCATTTATAGTGTGGCTACTAATACCTGTATGTTTATCTTCTGTATTTCCCTACACTGCACTCTAGAAGAAAGTGAACTTCCAGCAGGCCCCTGGGTTACTCTCTGATCAAATAGAACAAGTATAGATACTTGGGGGTTAGGGGAGTAGAGGAAGCCCCATACTCCATCGCATGCCTTCTGCAAGCATATATCAGACTCCACAGCAATCGGTTGGAATAATTCTGATGGTTTGCAGAACCAGGTGTTTCCTAGTCACACCCAAAGATCAACACAGTTTTCTTGCTGCAGTTGTTCCCACAGGCTAGCGGCTTCTGCGCTGCAAGGAGAAGGCAATCGTCAGGGAAGAGGATAGCCATCGCCCACTCTCCTTCCAATGCCATGGTATCCACATCCTGGGCCTCAGAGCAGGAAACACAAAACTGGCTGCAAGGCCAAAACAGCTGATCTGCAGCTGCTTAGATTAAAGTGCCCCTGCTTCCCACTCCCAATGCCTGCACTTTCTCTTCCCACCAGCCCAGAGCGGGTAACACAGGCAGGGAAAATGCATTCAGTCCATCAGGCATGACAGAGTTCAAATTACCAAGTCAGCATGAAAAGTCCCCCTCTAAATGGACTGAAATTGGATTCTGTAAAAAAACCACCCTCAGTGAGGCCCTCGGCTATTCATATTTGCTAAGACATGGAGAAGGGGGAGAAGGCAGAGGACCCTGCAAAATGTTGGGAATCTCAGCTGTTCTGTTGAATTGCTTGTCTGGAAGTAAGCCAACAATTGAAAGCCAGATTTGCTCTGTCTTCAGCATCTCACAGAATATTAGGGCTGGAAAGGATTTAAAACTGAATACTTCAACCTCTCAACTTACAGATGAGGGATCAAGTCCAGAGAAGATAAGTGACTTCTTCAAGGTCACACAGCTAGTAAGTAACAAAGCCAGAACTAGAACTCACATTAGTTTTCACATCAGTTTTCTAACAACAAATTTAACTTCTACCCAGTGAACCAAAATACACTTACAAAGCATCTTTCTTTTTTTAATGTGATGCTGTGACATTACTCTCTTCTAAAGAAAGAAGGAACATAATACTCAGGCAATCATTCCCTCACTCAATATTTATCACTCCCATCACTTCACTGTAGGTGGTTAACAAGGTATTACACAAATCTGTGTAATAAATATTACAGAAAACACCAAGGGCACAGCAAGAAGGGGCATCTATAGCAATCCTGAAGGATCAAGGAAGATTTTCCCGAGGGAGTGCCAATGAGAGGAGCAGAAGTGGTAAGAGGGGTCAGCTTCAGACCAGGGTCAACGGCAAAGCTCTGTTACTCCCTTTACTGGATACCACATGAAAGGATTTGAGGCCGTCAGCATGAGCTGTCTTTTCTCACCCTTTCCCTGTTTCCTCATGCCTGAGCTCAGGCAATGGCAATGTCACTTTACTACCCTTATAGGCCCAAGGGCTGAGAAGTCACAGAAAACTCTGCAGACTCTTATCTGATTAAATCCCCTCTGTGCAGAGTAGGGACAAGTACACCTATTATCTCTGAGTGCAATCAGAAGCTCTTCAACACTTGTGATTTCCATAATAGGTGAAAATTCTACACTAGGTTTCACAAATGTAGCTCCAGAGCCATCACGGCATGCATACTTTTGATATATTCCATTGTTTTATGTTCCTTTTTTCCTCTAATCTCAGCCTCTTCATTCTAGAACAGCACTGTCCATAAGAAATATAATGTGAGCCACCTGTATAATTTTAAATTTTCTAGTAGCCAACCTTAAAAAAGTAAAAATAAACAGAGAAAATTACTTTTAGTAATATTTTCTAAACAAAAATAAGATTAAGAAAACAATCAAAAAATTAAATCATCAGGAATAAATTTAGCAAAAGCGCAAAACTGATACTCTGAAGACTACAAAACATTGTGGAATAAAATTAAAGAAGACCTGAATAAATGGAAAGACTTTCCATATTCATGAATTGAAAGTCTTAAGATTGTTAAGACAGTAATATTTTCCGGGACTTACCTGATGGTCCAGTGGTTAAGACTCCACCCTTCTACTGCAGGGGGCAGGGGTTCGAACACTGGTTGGGGAAGATCATGCATGCCTCGTGGCGTGGCCAAAAAAAAAAAAAAAAAAAAAGTAATACTTTCCAAGTTGATCTATGGATTCAACACAAACTCTATTAATATCCCAACTGATTTCTTTGCAGAAATTGACAAACTGATCCTAGACTTCATATGGAAATTCAAGAGACCCAGGATATCCAAAATAATCTTTAAAAGGAAGAGCAAAGTTGGATGACCCACACTTCTTGATTTCAAATTGACTACAAAGCTACAGTAATTAAGACAGTGTGATACTGGCATATAGATCAATGGAATAGAAATAATAGTCCAGAAATAAACCCTCTCACTTGTGGTAAATTCATGTTCGACAAGGGTGCTAAGACAATTCAATGGGGGAAGAAGAGTCTTTTCAACAAACAGTGCTGGGACACCTGGATAACCATATGCCAAAGAATGAAGTTGGACTGCTACTTCACATCATATACAAAATATTTACTCAAAATGGATTGAAAATCTAAATCTAAGAGCTAAAACTATAGAACTCTTAAGAAAAGAACTTTGGCGTAAATCTTTATGATCTTGGATTAGGTGATGATTTCCTGGGTATTACACCAAAAGCACCAGCAACAAAAGTAAAAATAGATGAACAGGACTTTTTATCTATTAAAATTAAAAACTTCTGTGCTTCAGAGGACACCATCAGGAAAGCAAAATGACAATCCATAGAATGGGAGAAATTTTTGCAATCATCTATCTGATAAGATAATTGTATCTAGAATATATAAAGAACTATTAAACCCTATAATAAAAAGACAATGGGCAAAAGCATCTGAATAGACATTTCTCCAAAGAAGGTATACAAATGGCCACTAAACACATTAACAAATGCTCAACACATCATTAGCTACTAGAGAAATGCAAATCAAAAGTACAGTGAGACACCCCTTCATACCCACTAGGATGACTATCATCAAAAGACAGATAACAAGTGTCCCGATGCAGGGAATTAGAATCCTTATACACTGCTTGTAGTAATATAATGTGGTACAGCTGCCATGGAAAACATTTTGGCAGTTCCTCAAATGGTTAAACATAAAGTTACTGTATAACCCAGCAGTTCCGCTCCTAGGTATATACCTAAGAGAACTGAATACATATGTCCACACAAAAACTTACACACTAATATTCGTAGCAGTGTTATTCATAAAAGCTAAAAAGTGGGGAAAATCCGGATGTTCATCAACTGATGAATGGATAAATAATATGTGACATATCTGTACAATGGAATGAAATTAAGTAGTGATACATTGTACAACATGGGTGAACCTTGAAAACATTAAGTGAAAGCAGCTAGTCACTAAATACCACATACGTACGATTCAATGTTTATGAAATTTCCAGAATAGGCAAATACTAGAGGCAGAGAGGAGATTACTGGCTGCCCAGAGCTGGAGATTTGGGCGTGGTGGTGGGAGGATTGGGGGGTGATGCCTCAGTGGTGCAGGGTTTCTTGCTGAAACGTGATGAAAATGTTCTAAGATTGATCATGGTGGTGGATGCACAACTCTGTGAATATACCGAAAGACTTTGTCAAGTACATTTTTTTTTTGGCTGCACTGCCCGTTTTGGGGATCTTAGTTCCCCCACCTGGGATTCAGTCTGGACCCTCAGCAGTGAAAGCGCCAATTCTGAACCACTGGACCCCCAGGGAATTCTCTCAAGTACATTTTAAATGAGTGAATTTTATCCCAATAAAACTGTTTACGTAATGTATTTTATTTAGCCTAAGATATCTAAAATATTACCATTACAGCATATAATCAATATAGAAATTATTAATGATGTATTTACATTCTTTTTTCATAATCCAGTGTGTAATTTACACTGACAGCACATCTCCATTTGAACTAGTCACATGTTAATTGCTCAATAGTCATGCGTGGCTAGTGGTTACTGTATTGGACAGCAAAATTCTAGAGCTTCAAGGACCGTCCTATGTCATCAGGGGCCTTCCTGGTTATTTTAATCTTGCTCTTTCATGGAGTTTCCATGTCCCCCAACTCCAGACCCTTCCGTAGCTGCTGCCACTGAACCAAGGCAGAGGGGCAAGGATTGCAACATTGTAGGAGAGAGGGCAGCAGGGGAGAAGAGAGCGCAGTCTTCTGCTCCCTGGGCCTCTACTTCTGACCCCACTCTGGCTCACACACCTTTTGTAATGTGAGCCAATCAGAGTTCAACTTCAGACTTTAACACTTATTTGCTGTGTGTCTCATTTCCGAAACTAAGGATAATAACAGTATCATTCTCAAAGATTTACTGTGAAGATTAAATGCAATAATGGGGGTAAACTGCTTTGGATGGCGTCTGGTACAAAGTAAGCATTCTTTAGCATTAGCTAATTATTTAATGATAATAATAATAGTAATAAGATGAGAAGGAGGAAGAAGAAGGAGCAGAGGAATATTTTTTAACAGAATATATAATTATATACATTATATATGCATATTATATATAAATATATAATATAATGTAGTATATTCCTTATCCATTCATCCTTATCCGCATCTTTGTCATCCGTTCATCCATTGATGGACACTTAGGTTGTTTGCATATCTTGGCTATTGTAAATAATGCTGCAATGAACGAGCAGAGGAATATTATCATTCCTAACGTCTCTAGGTTTTAGCAGAGTGCCTGGCATATAATAGATACTCAGGAAACCATAGCTCTCCACCCTGGAAGCTTATGACATCCCCAACAGTTGGTTCTCTAGTCTCTGCGTGAATGCTTCCAGGGAGTTTCATATCAAATAGAGCCCATTCCATTTTTAGGTACTTCTACTTGTTGAAATCCACCATCTTATATTGGACTGGAACTTATAAAATGCACAGATCTCACGTCTTACCAAGTATGAAAACTGATAAGTCCTAATAATGAATACTCCCCTGTAACCAACACAACAATCATGATATAGAACATTGCTGTCATCCTAGAAAGTTCTCTTATGCCCCATTCCAGTTAATCTCCTCCCGGAAACCCTAGAAGTAACCACTATTCCAATTTCTACCCCATAGATTGGTCTTGCAAAAATAAAAATTGTTTTTAAAGTTCATGTAAATGGAATAATACAGTATCGTCACATTGTATTTTTATCTCAATGCACAATTTTATTCCTATTGCATTTAATCATATTGATTTCAGTCTTCCCTTACAGCTTGTTGTGAGCATTTTCATCTTGATCCCATCACCCATATCTGCTCATTTCTCCCACTTGGTGCCACCTACAGATTTGATAATAATTCTCTCTTGTCCTTCGCCCAACAGGACACAAGAACAAAGATGGAGTCCAGCAGTACCTGACTAGAAATCTCCACTAATTTGAAAACGTAGGAGATGAGAAGCATTGTGGAGGTGCTGCCAAAAAGGGGGCATGGGGAGAGGCTCCATGTTGATGGAGAAGACTGAGTTCTGCCTGGATTCATGGAAAGAGGGCAGTGCTGACATGGCATCCTGCTGGGGAGAGTGCAGGGCTGCAGAGGAAGGGCTGAGACTCACATGCATAGAAATGAGTGCTGAGCTGGAGGGAGGAAAAGAGCTTGGGGCGGGGCGTATGGAGAACGGAGGACCCATCACTCACCCATAGTTAGAGGGCCACGAAAGTTTCCAAGATCATCTCGGAAGTCCTGAGCTAAGGTTATTGTTTGGTCTGGTTTTACGTTTGGTTTTATTTGTATTGATAAGTCCCAAATGGAGTCTGGCAGCTTATAAGAAAAATTATTTTCTTGGATTTAGAATCTACTGAAATTGTTAAAACCATGGAGCGCTCTTAGTCTCTCCCCAGCTTCAAATCAGCGAGGCTTTGGGTACCTGCTGAGTGCAGGCTGGAAGGTGGAGCTGCGGGAAAGGATGTTTGGGACTTGTTGGTTCTTTTCATCTTTCAGTCAGGGGATAATTCTGGTAAAGTAAAGCCCACCTTATCAAGATGTTCTTTAAACTTTTACTTTTTGATTACTTTTGATTCAGCATCATAGGGGCTTCTGTTTCTTTGACACACATGTGAACTCAGAAATGTAGATAAGTGCATGACCTATAACAAAGGAAACCTGAACCTCCATCTGCCATCATTGGCTTTGGTACCTTGAACGTGTGGCAGGCCTCATTTACCTTATCCTCAACTATAAATGGGTGAAGGTGAGTCAGAATCCTGTCTTGGTATCAGGAGCACCCAGCCAGCATTTAGGAAATACAGATGTGGGGTCCTGGAAACTGCATTTTTTTAGAAGCTAAAATTCTGATAGAGGTTCAGAGTCATATTTGGGAATCGCTGAACTATTGAGGTCTCTGGCAGTTCTAATAGTCTATAAATATGTGGTAGGAGATCCTAGCTGACACCAAACAGAATTGGTCCTTTCTGGTCCATGTATTTATTTCGTTTATTTGCACGCATCAATATACATATTGGTCAAAGTTGAGAAAACGCTTTTTTTTTTTTTCCCAGAGATTTAGAGAAGATGGAGAGATAGACATAAAGACAGTAGGGATGGAGTGTCTGACCATCAGGTCTGGTTATAAGTTCACGGTAGATTGACATTTGATGGAAACTTCTATGATGAGGAAATGAGGAGATTAAAAAGGTATGCCAGGGGAGTTCCCTACTGGCCTAGAGGTTAGGATTCCAGGCTTTCACTGCTGTGGGCCAGGTGCAGTCTGGTCGGGGGAACATAATTCAGCATAAGCAAGGTACTGACACCTCATCCCCAGTGGACTGAACTGTGAAACCTTTGAGCATGAGGTTACTTAGGCCTCTTAGGTACCATGAGAGCCGTCATTGAACTTGTAGAAGAATTAAATTCTTTCACTTCCTCCATTCTCCTTCTGCTCCTTGTAACCACAGCTACCTTTTAAGCCACTGAGTCCCACTTTCCTAGACTGGGTCTAATCTTACACCTGCCCAGGTTTGCACCAGTTTCCAGTTAAAAGAAGCCAAGGTCTTAGCCGAAGCGTGTTCTGAGATCCAGAAAAAGGAACGGTAAAACAGAAGAGGAAAGGGAGCTGAGAGAAGCTAAAACTCTTTGTCAATCATGTTGCTCACTTTGCAGTTAAGAAACTGAGGCACAGAGCACTCATGCACAGCAAGAGCGTTGCTAGCCTGGTCTTCAGTCTTTCTGGGATTCACTGTACAGAGACTTCAAAGTCTCTCTTTAGGACTGCTGGAGGTTGCTTAAATTGATTTCCTACATCCCCTGGCAGGTGGCAATAGGGGAATTTTGAATAAGACTATTAATAGAAGGTATGCATTAGGGAATGTCTAGTGAATCCACTAATAGAAGAATTATGTCTGGTGACTTAAAAAAAAAACCTCATACTGAATATTGCTGGTGTTAAACTCTGAATATATGCCGAGGCCAAGAATGTTTGATGTGGCAAAGGCGTACTGGTGATGTGGCTCCCTCTTGCTACTGGTCTATATGCAAAGACTTTATTCAAAGACGAGCTCACTAAAGTATAAAGTTAATTTCAATATAGAATGTAATCCAGTTCTTAGCACACCTGATGGCATTATATCCTGGCTTAGAGTTTAAAAATCGTAGCAGTTCACACATTCCCTATGGAGAACCTGGGACCTAGATGTGTGAACAGCAGTGCTTCTCAAACTTTGATGTGCCCAAGAATCACCTTGGAGATCTAGTTAAAATGCAGATAAACTACTGAATGGGAGAAAATATCTGCAAATGATATGAGTGATAAGGGGTTAATATCCAAAATTTATAAACCACTCATACAACTCAATATTGGAAAAGGAAAACAACAAAGAACACAATTTTTAAAATGGGCAGAAGACCTGAATAGACATTTTTCCAAAGAAGACATCCAAGTAGGCAACAGGCATATGAAAAGATGCTCAGCATCGCTAATCATCAGAGAAATGCAAAGCAAAACCACAATGAGAGATCAACTCACACTTGTCAAAATGGCTATTATCAAGAAGTCTACAAATAACAAATGTTGGTGAGGACGTAGAGAAAAGAGAACTCTAGTACACTGTTGGAGGGATTGTAAATTGGTGCAGCTGCTGTGGAAAACAGTATGGAGGTTCATCAAAAAATTAAAAATAGAAGTACCGTACGATCCAGCAATCCTACTCCTGGGTATACATCCGAAGAAAACGAAAACACTAATTTGAAAAGATACGTGCATATGTTCATAGCAGCATTATCTACAATAGCCAAGATATGGAAGCAACCTAAGTGTCCATCGACAGATGAATGGATAAAGAAGGTGTGGTATATATACACAACGGAATATTACTCAGCCACAAAGAGAATGAAATTCTGCCATTTGCAAGGACATGGATGGGCCTAAAGAGTATTATCCTTAGTGAAATAATTCAGACAAATACTCTACATTATCACTTATATGTGGAATCTAAAAATAAAACAAATGAATGTATATAACAAAACAGAAACAGACTCACAGATATAAAAAGACAAAATAATGATTACCAGTGGGGAAAAGGTCAGGGGAGGGGCAAGACAGGGGTATGGGATTAAGAGACACAAACTGCTGTGTATAAAATAAATAAGCAACAAGGATACGCTGTACAGGACAGGGAAATATAGCCATTATTTTGTAATAACTTTAAATGAAGTATTATCTATAAAAATATTGAATCACTATGTTGTATAGTTGAAATTAATGTAAAATGGTAAGTCAACTATACCTCAATAAAAAAAAATGCAGATTAGGATTCAGTAGGTCTGGAGGGAGGCCCAAGATTCTGCCTTTCTAACAAGACGTGGGAGATGTTCTGCAGCTGGTGTTTGGGCCATGCTCTGAGTAGAGAGAGAAGAGAGTAGCCTGACTCCTGAGCAGAGACAGCCAGCCTGCAGAGTCAGCTATTCCTAACCCTGCATCCAGATACTCCTCTGACCATATCTTTATCTAGCTACATGTTGTTTATAAATAAACTGCTGTATGCTTAAGTCTCACTGAGACTTTTGGGTATTCCAGCACTCCAAACATCTTGGGAATCAGGATCTGAACCCCACAAGCCACCTCTACTTCCAACCCCTTTTGCTAACCTCTAAGTTCTTCTTTGCGCAGTCACCCTAATCCAAACCCTATAATCCATACTCCCCAATTTACTTTATTTCCCTGTTTTCCTCCCTGTGAAATAATTTGCTTCTATAATAGGAAACGTCAATTGACTTCTATGCGCCAGAACAGTGTTTTACGGTCCTATCAGGTTTGTAAACATCATTTTATGAGACAGTTATTATTAGAACAACTATTTTACTGACAAGAAACTTGAGAACCAGAAGGGTTAAATAAACTGCCCAAGGTCGTGGAATTAATAAGTGGAAATACCGAGATGTGATCCCAGACCATCTGACTCCAAAGCCCACATTCTTGGCCACTGTAATGTGGGAAGTTGTCCTGGGAGCGTGAGCAATCCATTCTCCCTGGGATGTCAAAGACTCTTACTGCCTCTTCTCAGCCAAATTGTATCTGGTCCTAACCCACTCTGGCTGCTTTCATCTCTCGTTAGCCTGGAACAAAGTTACATTAGGTCCTGAATGTCCGGGATCAAAGTCTGGGTTAACCTTTGAGCCTCTTCAGCACTAGAGAAGTTGGCCAGATTGATGTCTGAGACCCCCAACCTCCTCTTCCTGACCCTCCCTGCTGGCCCCCACGGGACCACCTTTCAGTCCGCTCGTCCCTCTCACTTCAGGAGCCTCTGCTTTCCTTTGTTCTCTACTCTCCTTTCCTTCTACATCAAAGGTGGCTTTTAGAGAAAGATCTGAAAAGATTTCTCAGTGTCTCCACATGCATGAGTTTTTTGAGGCAGTTTGCATTTTAAGCCTTATCACTTCATCAAGGGAGAAAAGTTCTGGGGCGCTTAGGTCAGAAGGATACATGGCTGTTGATTAGGCCCAGGCTGGAAAGGGAAGTGGGCAAGGAAAGGGCATTCCAGGCAGGAGGACCTAAGCTTGCATATCGTAGTTACTCAATAAATGTTTGTTGACAAAACACTGAAGAAGAAATGGATACGTTTAGGTCCACTGGAACCAGAGAGGGATCTCCCTGCAAAAAATCTGGCCTCCCCTCCTGAGCCTTTATCCAACTCTAAGAGAGTTGGACAGAATATGCTTAATAGATAGGGTTTTCCCCCTTCTCTTGGCCACATAGGTTGATTTTTCCTTTAATTTAGTATTCTAACAGTAAAAATAATAATTCCACCAGGTACCACTTAAACAAGAGGAAATCTCTGACATTCAACCAAAGGTACTTGTTATGATGGAACGGGCTGGAATTGCCTCCTTTACCTTCCCACTAGCTCATTTGGTTATTCGGGCCTCCACAGTTTCTCCTTCTAGAAGAGTGACAATAATCATTAGGAGTCTGGCCTCTGACCTTTGGAGCCTCGTCAGGAATAGGAACCAGAACCTAGAACTTTGCCAGGGAGGCTACCTATCAACCCAGTGCATGAACTGGCAGCTCCACCCATTCTTTCGTTTTTCTGGCCCTCGCTCTCCAGCCCCTTGGCTTGTCTGTCATGAGGACCTGTGACCACTCCTCTAAGAGAGCAGCAATCAAGAAGACAGCAGCGAAAGCAGCTTTAGGGTAAATTTCAGGCAGCAGGAGGGCTCTACCATTAGTTGATGCCTGTGTACCAATGAATAGAAGTGTATTAGACTAGACTAGAATGGAAGATAGAAGTGTGAGGAGTGGGGACCTGGGGACGCACTGGGATCATATGTACAGGCCAAGGAACAAGGGTCCAGACAAACCGTCAACTTCTTATCATCTGCTGAAACATCTCCCCATTGTCTCTTGGGTTGAGAACCAGGGACACTTGGCTGGTAAGGGTCTACTTATAAGAACAAACAGCAAGATGAATGTGTTAGCACAGACATTTAGAAGGAAAATTCTGAGCTTTTATATTGTCAAGTGTGGCATAAGAGATGTTAACCAGTAGAACATCTTGCTAGAAAAACAGAAGAAAGGTTCTCATCCACAGAACGTTTGGGCAGCGACCTGGAAAAGAACTAGCTTATTCTAGGAACAGCCAGGTTAAATTTTTTTAAAGTTATCTCTGGCTATTCAGTGAAGGTGATCATCTAACCATAAGTCTTCATGTTTCTGTCCCCCATTAGACACAAGTTCTTCAAGGGCAGAGACCATGCGTCATGCTTTCTTTTGCATCCTTGATGATAGCCATACAATAGTGTGGGTAATCCACCGACCTTTAATAGCCAGGGAAAAGAGTTCACAATAAATATCAAGGGCAAGAAAAAGAAGTTGAATAGTTAGAACCACTTCTGCATCACCTACTTCTGCCCAAAGCTAAAGGCAAGGGAAGACCTAGGCCCTAAATTTGCCCTAATGGAAATGCAGCCTTCCCTCAGCCTCTACTGCTCTCGTGTTGAATTTCACCCACGTCACTGTTTTTTGGGGTTTTTTATTTTATTATTTTTGGCTGCACTGGGTCTTTGTTGCTGCACGCGGGCTTTCTCTAGTTGCAGAGAGCGGGGGCTACACTTCATTGCAGTGCACGGGCTTCTCATGGCAGTGGCTTCTCTTGTTGCGGAGTTCAGGCTCTAGGCGTGTGGGCTTCAGTAGTTGTGGCACATGGGCTCAGGAGTTGTGGCGCACGGGCTTAGTTGCTCCGCGGCATGTGGGATCTTCCTGGACCAGGGCTCGAACCCGTGTCCCCTGCATTGACAGGCGGATTCATAACCACTGAGTCACCAGGGAAGCTCTCACCCGTGTCACTGTTGCCTAAGCATTACAGCTTTTCCCCGTCAAAGCAAAAACTTCTAATTCTGACCACTTTGGTCACTGAGTCTCAGTCGGGAAAAACCAACTATATGGCATGTGACTCCTCCTCCGATAACCCCATAAACAGTCACCGGCAAACCAGTGTCACTCGTTCAAGCGTCATTTAGGAAACATAGTCTTAAGGGTGATGGTGACCAGTTCAGAAAGATCAGAGGGAGAATTTGGGCTTTCCCATCATTGGCTTGAAGGAATAGCTCCCAGGCTGGCTCCAAGACAGCTGGCAGGCTCTGTGTTGCCACAAAAGAAAGATTCCCCCCTGTCCAAAGCTAGGAGGGCTCAAATTCTTTCTCTACAGCCCCTCCTACCAGGCTGATGACCCCAAACAGAACCAGTTAGAGAAGGGTGACCTGGTGACACCCAAGAACGATGGGCCACTTCACATCTTCATGCCTTGTCATGCCTATAGCCCTGGGGCTGACAGAAAAATTTCATTTGCTTTCTGAAAGACAACACACAAGAAACGAGAATAAAGACACCTGGCAACAAGAAAACTAAACCCTGCTGGCATCACCTTCTCTCGTCCCTCCTTTCTCCTGACTTATTCCTTCTTGCCTCAAAGATGAGCATCTTCCACTCAGGCTGCCAAGCGAGGCCCACTGACAGGAGGACGATGAGCTCTCCAAGCCTTAGCCTGGTGATCTAGCTTGAAGGCATCCTCTCTGTCGTCAGGCCATTTTGGAAAACTGTAATTCACCTAGCTATCCTGATTTGTAGGAGGCGAATCGTAAAAGAATGAGGACTCTGAAGGAGTCATGGCCAGAGAAGTCACTATCTCAGTTAACAAAATGCTTTTATTGCATAAACTTCACAGGCCTTTAGAACTTAAAAGAAGCTCATCTAATTGAACCCTTTATAAACAGACGGAGGCCCATGGTGACAGGGCTGGGACTCAAATCCATTTCTTTTGGAGCCCGAGCTCCATACTTCTTAGTGGCCCTGGACCTTCCATGTACTTCTAGATTGGCAACTTGTTTCCTGGGTTGGGAACTCCCTCCTGGAACCCCTCAATGTGTACCTTAAAACTAAGAAGGGAAGGAAGAAATGACTTTTGGGCTTCACCGTCAGGTCCCTGAACTGAAAGAGAGTTGCCACCATAATAAAAATCCTTCATGCCTCCTGTGGGAGTCTTGGCTTCAGAGTTTCCCAAGCACAGGAGCCATGGCTGTGACCTTAGAGATCTTAGCAGTTCTCTATACCTTGGGTTGCCATGGAAAGGGGGTGACCCCTGAGCATATTTGACAGAGATGTGCATGGGAAGGATTGGCTGGCAGGAAGGACCATGTGCCAAGTTATACTTGAGGGCCTGGAATTGGAATTTACGTCACTGCTAGCAAAACACAGCAGTAGTTAAGCTGAGCAAATCCCATCACTTCTACTTTCAAAATATATCTAGAATCTGACAACCTCTTTCCACTCCTACTAGTACCACTCTGGTCTGAGACATGATCTCTAGCCCCCTTAACAACACCAGTTGGACCCAGTACTCCTGTGCTTGACTCCCCCAGTCTATTACAAAGTGATTCTGTAAAACTTGATTCCAGTCATGTAACTCCTCTGTGCAAACCCTTCCACGGCTTCCCTCTCACTCAGAGTAAACGCTGAACTACGAACCACTTACTATGAACAACAGGATCCAACAGGATCTGGATCTGTAGTCTCTGACTGCGTCACCTACTGCTCTCCATCTTCTCCAGCAACACTGGTCTCCCTGGGACTCCTTCTTGGTGCCCACCTCAGGGCCTTTACACTGGCTGTTTCCCCTGTCCGGAATTCTCTACCCACCCCCTCACCCCAATAACATGACTAGCTCTATCACTTCTTTCAAGGTCTTTAATCAAAAGACACCTTCTTAGTGAGGCTCTCCCTGACTAGCCCCCTTTAAAATGTTAACACTCATCCCAGCCGGCTGACATTTCATACATCTCTTTCCCGTTTTATTTCTTCTCCTTCACACCTGCCAGTGACACATTACATACTTTACTTATTTATCTTATTTGTTGTCTTCCTCTCCCACTAGAATACAAACGCCATGAGGGTTCACTGCTGTAACTCCAGCAACCAGAATGATATCCAGCACACAGTAGGTATTCAATTAACATCAGTTAATTGTTGAAAGGCCAGTGGATTACCCCCACTATTGTATGCTTATCATCAAGGATGCAAAAATGAGCCTGACACATGATCTCTGCCCTTGAAGAACTTGTGTCTAATGGGGGACAGAAAAATGGAGACCGATAACTAGATGATCAACTTCACTGAATAGCTAGAGATGACTTAAAAAAATTCAACCTGTCTGTTCCTAGAATAAACTAGTTCTTTTCCAGGTCACTGCCCAAACATTCTGTGGCTGAATGAAGGAAAGTGTGGTTTGGGTGCCCATGACATGGTAGCACTGACCTGCGCCTCAGCTGGGAATGAGGAGTCAGGCCCCCTGAAATAGCGACATTTGAGCATCCCCATCCCCAACTGTTTACAACTCTGTCTCCCCCTGTAGGCAATGAATAAAGACACGCTCCCCAGGGACTTCCCTGGTGGCGCAGTGGTTAAGAATCCGCCTGCCAATGCAGGGGACACGTGTTTGAACCCTGCTCCGGGAAGATCCCACGTACTGCGGAGCAACTAAGCCCGTGCACCACAACTACTGAGCCTGCACTCTAGAGCCCGCGAGCCACAGCTACTGAAGCCCACGCGCCTAGAGCCCATGCTCCGCAACAAGAGAAGCCACCGCGATGAGAAGCCTGTGCACGGCAATGAAGAGTAGCCCCTGCTCACCGCAACTAGAGAAAGGCTGCACGTAGCAACGAAGACCCAATGCAGCCAAAAATAAATAAATAAATCTATTAAAAAAAAAAAAAAAGACATGTTCCCCATATTCCCAAATCCCATCGCTTCAGCCTGACCCTCCTTTCCTACCCAGGCCCATCCAGGCTCAGAGATCCTCCTGCCAAGTCCAGTGAACCTCAACTTGAATAAGAGCAGTTGTTCAAGGGGCAGCACTTACTGTGTCAGCCACAATGATAAGCACTTTTCGAACAGTATTTCATTTCATCCTCATGAGGTAGGTAATATCATTCCCATTCTCATATGAGAAAACCAAAGCTTAAAGACTGCACTGAACACCCAACTGAATGATTTTCCACTTCTTTCTCTTCTTTGAGGACCTGCTATCTACCCACAAAGGTGGGTCATTGCTGGCATGCTGGTACCAAGCATGCCCCACACTCCTCAGGCCACGGTGGAAACTTGACCCCAGAGCAGCAGGTTCAGGTTTTTTCTCAGAAATGTAGATGTGGATATAGAGACATTACTGTAAGGCCCTTCATGACGGGGGGACTGGAACATCAGCCTGTGGTCATGTGTACCATGAAGGCTAAGCCAGAAAGAAGAAAGAATCAGATGCGCTGAAATTCAGGTGCACAGAGAACTTTGCAGCTCCAGGGAAGAAAGAGGAGGAAGAAAGAGGCCACGCCGTGGTCCATGGTGACTCTTCCACTGGCTCCCAGATTTTCTGAGACTCTTTCAATTAGGTACTCCATTCTGATTAAGACAAACCAGGTGGCTTTCAATTATTTGTAACCAAAGGGGCATGACTCAGAGAAGTTAAGTAACTTACCAAATTCCACATAGCCCCAGAAGGATGAAGCTGGACCTTCAAAGCCCATGCATTTCCATAACTGCCAAACCACTCGGGCTGTGTCTTCTCCCAGAGGCTGGCAGGGTAGCTGTAGGGCATTCTCTGCCAGGTCACACTCTCCTTGTCCCTCCTTTCACACCCAATACATTGTCCCAAGGAAAACTGAGGTCACAAGAACCTCCAGGGCAGCCTCAAATGAGATGATAAGAATCTGTAGCAAGTAGAAAAGAGCAGAACCGTATTGTGGGTAGGGAGGGGACATCATGGGGTAATTGATGTTTTTACCAAGTCTCAGGTCTTTGGGGGGAGCAGGTGAACCGTTTCCTTCCCTCCATCAGACCCAGCTAAGCAGATGGCTAAGGTGAGGAGGGGAGAGCCCAGGAAGGAGTATGGGGACAGTCTCTGGAGAGGGGACTTTGTCCATGAGGATTCCAAGCCCAAATCCCCCATGAAGAGAACTGCATTCAGACTTGTCCCCAAATACGCAGTCAAGCCAGGTGAAGCCCAAAGAAAAGTGGGCCAAAGGCTTCTCGGGGCAGATCCATCAGAGGTAGCCGCTCCCTCGGAGCCACTTGAAGCCTGCAGCTCCTGGAGCTCTGGTTATTGACTCTCTTTATTTCTCTAATTTGTCAAGTACTGTCTGCAAGCATGTGCTTGCCTCCTAAGTGCTCAGCTTCTATCCTGCCTCCCAGGCTTCTCCAATTTGATTAGTATACTCTGCACTCCATCTTTTGAGTCATTAATGAAAACACTGATGAATATTGGGCATAAGTCAGATCCCTGGGAGGCCTCTCCTCGGCTGCCATGTCTTCTTGACTTGCTAACAACGCGGCAGGGATGACCCCTCTTTTCAGACAGGCTTTGCCTGTTGTTCAAGGGTTTTTGCCTCCTATTTTCATTTATCCATTTATTCAATCACTCATTCGTTAATTGTGCTAGGGCTAGAGACTTCCCACAATTTCTGGCAAGTGCAAATTCATGGAAAATGCTTAACAAATACTAGTCATTACTACTATGAAATGCTGTGGGGACACAAATATGCATGGGACAGACCCCAGCCCTCAGTAATGAGAATGAGGATAAGAATAAGAGCTGACACCCGCCAGTGCCAGGTTAAGTATCACACAGATATTATCGAGCCTGTGCTGGACATTATCCACCCTAGGGGGGCAGCTGTTGGTAAGGATTAAGAGTAAGGATTCTGGGCTTCCCTGGTGGCGCAGTGGTTGAGAGTCTGCCTGCAGATGCAGGGGACACAGGTTCGTTCCCCGGTCTGGGAAGATCCCACATGCCGCGGAGCGGCTGGGCCCGTGAGCCATGGCCGCTGAGCCTGCGCATCCGGAGCCTGTTGCTCCGCAACGGGAGAGGCCACAGCAGTGAGAGAAAAAAAAGAGTACGGATTCTAATCTTATAATAGCCTATAATGGAAAAGAATCTGAAAAAGAATGTGCATATATATATATATATAACACACATATATATTTATATATCTTTGAATCACTTTTCTATATATCTGAAACTAACACAATGTTGTAAATCAACTCTACTACTTCAATAAAAAATAAAAGTAATAAAGAAAAGAGTAAGGATTCTAAAGTCAAACTTTTTATTCTGGCTCTTCCACTTACTGGCTTAAACCTTCTTTGTCTTAGATTCTTCTTCTGTAAACTTACTAAATCGGGTTGTTATAAAGGATTTAAATTATTAAGTAAGATAATACAGAAAAGTTGCTTAGAGAACAGCCGAGCGCATAATAAGCATTCAGTAAATGCTAGCTATTATTATTACTTCATGCCATACAACTACCTGATATGAACTACTATTATCTGGGTTTTACCAGCAAGAAAACTGAAGATTAGAGAGACTAATTTGCCCAAAGTCCTACAACCAATAACAGAACTAGGATCCAAGTTTGATGCCAAATCCCATTTGCTTAATTATTATAACCTAGAAAGGACAAAGACGTGCATAAATAACTATTCAACAAGATAGAAAAGCAGATGAAACTGTAAGGCACAGAATATTGTCATGACACAAATAGATTCTCAATAAATACTACCAAGTGATGATGATGATGATATAATTATAAGTGCCACACTAAAGTTTTAAAAGAAAGTGTTGTAGGGTGTCAGAGGAAAGAGAGATCATCTCTGGACAAGGAAATAGTTGGGGACTTTGAGGGAGGAGGTGCCGTTTGAGTAGGACTTAGCATATGGATAGGAGATGGACGCAATGAGAAAAGAGAAAATGATCCCCCACGTAGAGGACACTGCATGAGCAAAGGCAAGAAGATGGGGAACATGTCGGGTGTGTCTGAAAAAAAAAATAGCAAGAAGTTTCCTTTAGATAGTATGTGGTATATGCAAGGAAATAGTTGGGAATGAGCCAGAAAGGAAAACACACACACACACACACACACACACACTACCACACCAGTGGCCTCATTAAATAAATGAGGCCTTGAACAAAAAATTGGCCAAAGCAGAGAGATTCGCACATTCCAAGAGTCTCCTGGAACTCATACTGGGGAAGGAACCATAGTGGGGATTTGGGAAGGAGGAACGGGATTTCTTTGATATTCGGGCAAGAGTAACTTCCAGGACTCCTGTACAACAGGGCTTAAGTTTGAGGTGGAGGCTGGGCAGGGCTGACATGCAGCCAACACACGTGCCTAAATATGGGTCCTTAAAAGATCAATGTGCTTTGAACGTCGAGGACAAGATGCCAGGTGAAATGAGCCAGTCACAAGAGGACAAATACTGTATGATCCCACTCCTATGGAGGATCTAAAGGCATCCAAATCATAGACGTAGAAACTAGAAAGGTGTTACCAGGGGCTGGGGAGAGGCAGGAGGGGGGAATTCGTGTTTAGTGGGTAGAGAGTTTCAATTTCACAAGATGAAAATGTTCCAGAGATCTGTTGCACAACAATGTAAAGATACTTAACACTACTGGACTGTACTTTAAAAATGGCTAAGATGGTACATTTAATATTATGTGTTTTTGACAATAAAGAAAAAAAACGTGAATACCACCTCCCTCAAAATAGTGTTTCCCTTTTAGACGGTAAGTGGCACTGCCCTGCGCCTCCTTCCCCTGGACCTCCCTGACATCCTGCTATAAAAGGATTCGTGTCTGGCACTATTTTGAAAATCACCCCTGGGGCTAGGGGACTTGGCTCAAAGATGCTTTTGCGCTGCATTTTTCTTAAGATGGAAAAACACAACCATTATATTGATGAATGGGGGAGGTGGGCAGGGCTGCTGCTGAAGGGTGTGGAAAAAGCAAACAGACTCAACCACTATACTCTGGCCTCGGATTTTCCTGAGGCGGGATCCCTGCAAAAGCGAGTGAGCACTGCCTGGAACTCTCTTCCTGCTGAGTCACCAAGGCGGTAACCCCACCCAGCCATGCCACTGTGTTCTTTAGGCGTCTGGAGGTACAGACCCTGAGATGGTTCCTTCCTGAGCCCAGGATGATCACGAGGACCATATCAGGACATGAGGCATCGCCACCCCGCTGGGCACACACCCTGACTGTTCACCTTGCGGGCACCTGGTTTTCCTGATGCTCCCAGCATCAGATACCCCTGACCCCTCCATTAGCTTGGAAATGCTGTGGAAGGTGTCAGAAAGCAACAGTCCGGAAGAGTTTGTTCTTGGCAGCTCTGCCGCCATCATTTCTCTTCCTAATGAACCAGTGGAAAGCCGGATCTGTCCGCGCATCACAGCTCCTTGCCCGGCTCCCAGTTCATCATCTGTCAGGCAGGACAGGAGGGGAGGGGAGGTGAAAGCTTAACGCCCTGCTCTCACCTCTGCTCTAACTTCCTCCTCCTGTCCTGAGCAGCGGCCTCTCTCAGTCCTGCGTGTCAATCTGATTCCTCCGACTTCCCACAATCACCTCCCACCAACCCGCAGTCCTTCACAAAAAGAGAACCAAGAACAGGGAGGAAGGGATCCTGAGCCAGAGTCCCTGACTGGCCAGGGTCCGAGGGGTGATGCCAGAGGTCAGATGTGAGTGGTGCTCCAGGATGGACGGTGTCCCCAAGCCCTGCCTTCCGGGGGCCGTGCATGCCACATGCTGCTCCTCGCTTGGGAAGCAGTAGGAAGAAGCCTAGACCTCCAACATCTGCCCTCCTGCTGGGTGACGATATTCTTTCTTTAATAAAAGTCAAGGCCTTCCAGTCCTCCCATAGAGAAAACTTAGAAGACACATAGAAGACCTTATCATTCACCCTCAGCTATGGCTGCTCTCAGGGCTTTTCCAAGGGGTCTCCCCTGGGAGGGGAAAGGAGAGCCCATGAATGGCATTGAGGACCTGAACAAGGGAGAAAGGGCACAGGAAATGGAGGGGAGGCAGTTGTGACAATTAAAATGGTCTTTATTACAGTATGGAAGCTCCTCAAAAACCTAAAAATAGAACTACCATATGACCCGGCAATTCCACTCCTGGGTATATCTTAAAAAAAAAAAACCACGAGAAACACTAATTTGAAAAGATACATGCACTGCAATTGCATAGCAGCATTATCTACACTTGCCAAGGTATGGAAGCAACCTAAGTGTCCATCAGCAGATGAATGAATAAGCAGATGTGGTGCACATACACAATGGAATACTACTCAGCCATAGAAAAGAATGAAATTTTGCCATTTGCAGCAACATGGATGGACTTAGAGAACATCATGCTAAGTGAAATAATTTAAACAGAGAAAGACAAATACTGTATGATATCACTTATATGTGGAATCTAAAAGATACAACAAACTAGTGAATATAACAAAAAAGAAGCAGACTCACAAATATAGAAAACAAACTAGGGGTTGGCGGGGGACTGCAATATAGGGGTGGGGCTATGGGCGGTACAAACTATTAGGTGTAGGATAGGCTCAGGGATGTATTGTGCAGCACAGGGAATATAGCCAATATTTTGTAATAACTGTAAATGGAAAGTAACCTTTAAAAATTGTATAGAAATTAAAAACAAATTTTAAAGAAATAACAGGAAATAAAGGTCTTTTTTGGCACATCAGTCCTGCTTACGCAGTGCCTCCTGCCTGCCCGTCTCCAGCAGCTTCCTAGGGAAGCATATGTGTTTTCCATTTTGGCCATCCCTTCCCCTGCAGTGGCACACACTCTCTGTTCCCCAGCCCACTGCTGGCCTGATGCTCCAGTGAGTGCTGGAATGACGTCATCCCTGCCCGTGCAGAACCCACCTTCCATTCCCTACCTCAGCTCCCCTTCTCTACGGCAGTCCCCACGTCTCAAGACGACGGTGCTGATTTGGGGAATTGGCTCAGCCTTTCCTGGGCATCACCAATGTTGGCTTGGCCACTCTGATGGCAGCAGACACTGATCTGTGCCCCCCCCCCCGCCATATCCTGGTCACCCCATTGTGTCTCGTGATTCAGCTCGTCATGGCTGGAAGGCGACCTTTCCTACACACAGAAGAACTCTTGTTGAGCTATGGTACTTCGATTCATATTTATACAGATAACACCACCTAATTTTTCTAGAACTTCTCAAGTGCCAGGCACTACCCAAAGTGTTTATATGTATTATTCATTTAATCCTTCAGCTCCGCAAGTTCTATACTGTTGTAAGCCCCAATTTATGGACTAAGGAAACTGGTGTCTAAACGTTTGCTAATATACCCAGAGCGGCATGTAAGGAAGAGAGCCTGGATTCCAACCCAAGCTATTAAACTCCAGAGTGCAGGCATTTTCCAAAACATCATGCAATGAGGCCACCGAAGGTACAGAGGACTGGTACCCAATTCTTTCCTCAAAACAGGTGGCGATGCGGTGGATGGAGAAGCGTACGAGGAGGCAGATACCTGAAAGAGGGAGGGGAAAGAGCGCAGAAAGGGGATTGGAGCCAAAGGCCAAAGATTTAGGATTTGCTTTCCTGTTCCCCAAGACCTGGCTCCCATGGCAGATGGTAAGCTGTGGGGTGGGAGTGAGGAGAAGAGGAAATTAAGGACCTGGAAAGAGAGTAGATGAGCAGAGGGGGCCTAGAGGCGAGGAACGCAGGCAGGCTTGCCTGAGACAAGCGGTGAGATGGATACGGCACATCCGGGAAGCATGATGGGAAGAGGGGCTGGGGAACCAGTGCTGACCCTTCTGTCGAGATCGTTGATCCCGGGCAGAGCCAGGCAGTCGCTGACTTTAGCTGTAAGCCATGAAAGCAATCAGTTTATCACTACAGCCCTCTTATTGACCAAATGTTTCCAAAGGCATGAGACACCAGTGACCTCAAAATGGGTCTTGGGGAAAGGAGGGCCAGGGATGCAGAAATGGAGACCAAACACTAACATTTCTGCCAGCAGGGCTCAGGGCCCGCCTGGCAATGCTGGTTCCCTGGCCCTGAAGCAGGCTGCAGGCTGCCAAGCCAGGCCAGGGCCTAGGAAAGGGAGGAAGGCCACCCCCCAATGCCCTTGGGATACCTTGTCAACGGGCTAGCGTCCTTTGGAAAACAGTCCAGAAAAAACAGCAAAAGTGAGACAGAGGATTTCCTTCCTCCTCTGACCTGTCAGAAATTCCCTTAGGGCTATTCCGGCAGCCACGGGTCTGTCTTTATAACAATCCTAGACACTGGTCAAATGTTTCAATCCACCCTGCAAACAGGAAATGGAGAAGGAAGCAAGATGGAAAAGACACGTCAGAGTCTGTCACTGTTGCTGGTTCCTGTCACGGGGGATAAAGCTGAGGAAACACAGATTTTTCCGAGTTGTACTTGATGGAGGTGGAAGCTGAGACCCACAGCCTAGAACTGGGGGTCAGGGGGAAACAGAGCAGACCTTTACAGAAAGGGGTCAGCAGGAAAGAAAGAGAGTACCAGAGGCAGATGGGGGAAGGGCTGCAGGGAAAAGAGGGAAAAGGGAAGGATGGGAAAGGAAAGATGGGCAGAGGAGGAAGGGGAGGGAGGCGGGGGGGGGGAGGGGACGGGGTGGGGCAGGGAGAGGGGAGAGGAGAGATGGAATCCTCATTGACTAGCCTGTCTTTACTTCTCGCTGCCTCTCCCATCTGCTATATGCTCTCAGTCAGCAAGTTCTTGCCATGGACACTTAAATTCTCTTCACTTTATCGGCCCCACTGCCCAACCCTCCAGGTCCTTCCTGCCTCTCACCTGGACCTTGTCAGTGGTTTCCATTAGTCTCTTAGTTTCAGTTTCTCCCATCTCCAGCTCATCTTTCCACCCCTCTAGGCTTACCTTCCTAAACTAATTTTTTCATGACTTTCTTACCCTACCATATCATTTTTTTCATAACCCCCTCTTCAACTTTCACCACCCAATTTGGTGTAATGGAAAGAACATGGGATTTTTGTAGAACAGACCTCAGGGGCTGTCAGTCTCAGCGCTACTGACGTTTGGGACCCGATCATTCTTTATTGTGGGGGGCTGTCTTGTGCATTGTTGAACATTTAGTGCATTCCTATTACCCAGTAGCACACCCCTATCTCCCCACCTCCAACTTGCTACAACCAAAAGTTTCTCCAGGCATTGCCAAGTGTCTTCTGGGGGACAGAACTGCCCCCAGTTAAGAAACACTGACCTAGATCCAAATCCTGACTCTGTTACCTACTAACAAGATTCCCTTGGTGATGTGATGGATGGAGAAGCATATGAAGAGACGTAACTTATTTGAACCTTTAGTTTCCCTGACATTAACACAGGGCTGATAATAGCTACCTTACTGAGCCATCGTGAGAATTAAATACTTCTAACACGTAACACATACGTAAACCTAACACAATGCCTAGTACACGATAAGCACTCAGCAAATATTTGTTTCTTTCCCTAATCTCCATTCTCTCACCCAAAAGATTTTAGCAGTTATCATTGTATACAGTCCAAACCAGAGGTCCCACCAACATTTAGCCCCATCCTGTATGTATCAGTTAGCCATCTGTCTGTTATTATAAGGTACAAACAACAGTAGATTAAACAACATAGGAGCTTCTCTCTCCAGTTACAGTCTAAGCGAGATCCGTCCAGGCCTGACACAGCAGCCACGTGTTGTCTGCGTCCAGGCTCTGTCTATCTCGTTCCTGCCATCTTCAACATCTCATGGTTTAAGACAGCTGTTCCAGTGCCCACCAGCACATGTCCACTTCCAACCAGGGATGAGGAAAGAAGGGTGAAAGGGGAGGGTGCACTTCTTATTTTAGACAATTTTACAATTGGGAGGTTGGCCGCATCACTTCTTCCGCTCACATTTTATTGGCCAGAACCGAGTCACATGACCACACCTAACAGCAAAGGACATGTCTGGCCAGAGAGCCAAGTGCTCAGCTAAAGCTTCTATTAGCGTGGATGAGAGGAGATCTCGGGAGGACCTGTGGCTGTCAGCGTCTGTGGATAGCCCCATCCTCCACAGTTCTACCGGAGGGGCCGCATCTTCGGCCAGCCTGCACTACAGACTATCTCCCTCAACACCTCCCACTTTCTCCTCTCCACCCCTTTGCTAGCCTTGTCCCCCGAGGGGGGCTTGCCTTCCCTTCTGCCCTGCCAACCCCAATCCTGTACATGCTTCGAGGCTGAGCTCAATCGCACCTACTCCTTTATTATTTCTTTTTTTTTGGCCGTGCTGTGTGGCATGTGGGATCTTAGTTTCCCTGACCAGGGATCCATCCCATGCCCCCTGCATTGGGAGTGTGGAGCCTTAACCACTGGACCACCAGGGAAGTCCCCCACCTCCTCCTTTAAACGTCCCCCACCCAGAGCAAGGGCTTGCTTCTCTAACCTCCAAAAGGGTTTATTGCCAGCCTGATTACCCAAATCTGAGTCATACTGGCTAGAAGGGCCAGTTGCCAATCTCTGTGCTTCTTCCCTTCCTAAAAGACTTCTAAGTTCTCTGAGAGACTTAGCCCGTGGTGTTTGCTTTTTCAAATCCCGATGTACAGCACTGTATTAATTTGCTAGAGCTGCTACAGACTGGGTGGCTTGAACAACAGAAATCTATTTTCTTACAGTTCTGGAGGTTAGATGTTGGAGGTGAAGGCGTAGGCAGGGTTGGTTTCTTCTGGAGGCCTCTCTCTTTGGCTTGTAGATGGCCATCTTCTCCTTGTCTACACACGGTCTTCTCTCTATGCCTGTCTGAGTTTTAATCTCCTCTTCTTATAAGGACATCAGTCCTGTTGGATTAGAACCCACATATACGACCTCGTTTTACCTTAGTTACCCCCATAAAGTCCCTATCTCCAACTACAGTCATATTCTGGTACTAGGGTTTAGGGCTCTAACATATCGTTTTGGGGGGACACAATTCAGCCCATAACAACCATACTGTAGATGCTCAGGAAATATTTATCTATCTGATTAAAAGACACAGAAGGAGAAAGAATAATCACACTGTTAACTAACTCCTGTGTCCAGGACCTCTCAGTAATGTTCAGCGTGGTTACTTCTCTTGCCTCCTCTTAGAACTCAATATTCTTTGGCTTCTATGACTCCACTCTCTCCTAGGTCTCCTTCTTCTCAGACCACTCCTTCTTCATCTCCTTTGTGAATTCTTCTACCTCTATCATCCTCTAAAACGTCAGTGTTTGCTGCTGTTCTTTTCTCCTAACCCTAAGCTCTTTCCGTGGTGATCTCAGGTACTCCATTGCTGCAGTCATCTTCTGCATCCAGATGGTTCTCAGATCCATAGCTTCCACGAAGACCTCTTCTGAACAACTCATTCAAAGCACTGTTGCAGAAAAAAACTGGGGCACAAGGGGATGGTTGTGTCCCAGGTCTCGAGTGAGTCCCTGGGATGGGCTGCTAGGTGAGGGTCCTTGGCTTCCAGCAGGAAAGAATTCAAGAGCGAGTCATAGTAAAGTGAAAGCAAGTTTATTTAGTGAGATACACACTCCATAGACAGGGTGTGGGCCATTGTAGAAGGTGGGAGCAGAAGGCTGGAGCCACAGCCCCAGGGCATGGGGTCATCTGGGAATGTGAGAGCAGTGGAGGTGTGGGGTGGTTAGTTTTTATGGGTTTAGTAATTTCATAGGCTAATGAGTGGGAGAGATATTCTAACTATCTTGGAGAAGGGGCGGGGACTTCCAGGAATTGGGGCACCACCCACCTTTTGGCCTTTTATGGTTGGCCCTGGAACTGTCATGGCGCTGGTGGATATGTCATTTAGCTCGCTAATGTATTATAACATGCATATAATGAGGCTCAAGGTCTACTAGAAGTAGAGTCTTCTGCCATCTTGGGCCTAGTAGGTTCTAACCTGTTTTTGTCGTATCCTGTTCTCAATGGTTGTGTCATTCTTTTTTTTTTTTTTTTTTTTGGTGGTACGCGGGCCTCTCACTGCTGTGGCCTCTCCCGTTGCAGAGCACAGGCTCCGGACGCGCAGGCTCAGCGGCCATGGCTCACGGGCCCAGCCGCTCCGCGGCACGAACCCGTGTCCCCTGCATCGGCAGGCGGACTCTCAACCACTGGGCCACCAGGGAAGCCCTGTCATTCTTTTACTGGTTGTGCCTTGCCCCCTTCCTTCCAGTCTCAGCGCCAAGCTCTGTTTGGCCATCCTGCTGGTGCCAAAACTGGATTATTTATTAATTCCTTCTATCTTCTCCATCATGACACACTATCTTCCCCAACACACACACACACACACACACACACACACACACACACACACACACACACACACACACAGTCTTCCTTCTCTAAAGATCCTTATCTCAGTGAACTGTATCACCATCTCCCCAGGACTAAACTCTCCCTCAAGTTTTACCTTCTTAATACTCCTTTTCATTGCCTCTTCTACCAGTTGACTTTAGGCCACTGTCACCTCTCACTTAGATTACTGAAAGCAGCCTTCTTTCCAATCTCCCTGCCTTTAATCCACTCTCTCCTCTTCAACCAAAGCGATTTTTCGGAAACATAAATACAATGATATCACTCCCCTGATTAAGACCTTTTAGGAACTTACCACTGGCCTTAGACAAAATTCCAAATTTGTTAGTCTGGCAAGAGAATTCTTCATGCTGTGAGCCCTTTTCAATTCAGCTTCATCTCTCACCCATCCCCCCTGACACTATTATGTTACATTACTTTATCACATTACATTACCATATTACATTACTTACAATTTCTCAAAGAGGTCTATACTCTCCTTCAGCCTCCAGCCTTTATACATGTTTTTCAGTCTGCCTGGACTCCTTTTCTTTTTTTTCTTCTTCTGGTCAATTCTTATTGATATTTCAGGTCTCAGTTCAAGATACTACTTCCTCCAAGAAGCCTGATCATCATTTGAGAAACAGTTTGTCTGCAAACCCCTTCCCAGGAACCAACCACCTCCCCCTACCTTCACACACATTAACACCCTCCCCCGCAGATTTCATTTCCTGACCCTGAGCTCCTCCTGTCCTTTGCTCATGTCTTTGTTAAAGCATTTATCACACTGTAATTTGCACTCCTGTCTCCCCTTCTGGTATGCAAGCTCCTTGAGGACGGAAGCTGTGCCTGATTTCTGAGCTAGAAATCTGTTTGTCGTTCCAGATCCCCACTCTGCTCTTCTCTGCCCTGCTGTGAACCCCAAGAGGCTGACTCATACCAACTATATCAACAGAGTTCGGCCAATGGAGGGAAGTGAAGGAGGTCAAGGTTTTCACCCCACCAGCAAGATAAGTCCTTCAACCTAAGGTCACACACAGCTCCTGCCAGGTGGCCCTCTCCACGTGGCTCTCTCTTTTTGGATTCTGGGAATGTTCTCTCCTTTTACCCCTTCAGCCCAGGGTTGATAACATCATCCTTATATTACTAGCTCCAGGGTACTACACTACGCCTTGTTTTTCTACACTCTATCCACCTTTGAAAAGTCCCTTTAGTAACTCTCCTCAAATGACTAATTACCCAATTTAAGTTTGCCAGGATTTGACTAGTTTCCTCTCTGAATCCCTTGCAAATAATCTAGGACATAAAAGTTGAATGAATGAATGATGAGTAAGTGAATGACTCAGTGAGAACAACCCAAGACCTCGGCTAGCGCGGCTTGATCAACCTCCATGTCACCTCCATTTCACAAGGAGGGGGAAGAAATCCCAGTTCAGAACTTGGAACTGAAGTGAGACAGTTCTAGGGTTGGCAAATAAGGGGATCCCGGGGGCTCTTTTGGCGGGACGTGTGGTGGGAAATCGGAAAGGGGCTGTTGGGCAGATGAGCTTTTACAAGCAGTGCCCAAGCCCTTCTGCAGAGCTTCCGGAGGGCTGGGCATATCTCCCCCGTGAGCCCACAAAGGAAGTCCATTTCCTGCAGTGATGCTGTCCCAGGCAGTGACTATGGGTGGGAAGGGCTCTCAAGCCTTCCTTTTATTTCTCTTGGTCTCACCCCTAGAGAAGTGCTTAGAAAATCACTAGATATGTTGCTTCCTCCATCCTCCCCCTCAAATCCAGCAGCCAGAAATTCAAGCTCTAGAGGTGTGGGAGGGGAAAGGCCAGCAACTGTCAGAACAGGATAGACTGTATTATTGAGGAGAGTGGGGTTAAGGCCACAGCCTGGGGGCAGGATCTTCCGTCATGATTCATACACCACACAACCCGGTGGTGTCCTCCACGGTCCTGAGGGCTGTTTCGAGCTGGGAGAGACCTCAGTGCTCATCAAACCAGTAGAACCTGGGGCCCAGGGAGCGGACGTGATTACCCAAGATCACACAGTAAGAACAAACCTACTGTCTCCTCTGCTACATTTACCACGATGCCTCCCGAGGACAGGCGAGGCTTCCAAGATGTCAAGTTTCAGTGGGAAGGACAGGTTCGCAACAGAAGAGCGGGCAGACGGGCCACAAGCTTCTTACGCTCTGTGACTTGGAGAAGGGAATTAGCCCTGGCCAAGCCACGGCTACACAGCAGGCCCTGTGCACGATGCTGTCAGGGTTAAGAGTGCTGGCTCTGGGCTCAAACAAATATGGACCTGCATTGTGTGTGACCCTGGATAGATGACTCAACTTCTCTAAGCCTCAGGTTCCTCTTGTGTAAAATGAAGATAAAACGAATACCTCATAGGATTTGGGGGAGGATGAAACCAAATAATCCCCATTAAGCATTTAGCGCATTTGAAAACTGGCACTGAATAAGCAAGTACGAAATATATGTTGGCTGTTATTTTTATCTACAGCAGTTGTCTTACTTAATTCTCATACCATCCTTTAAGAGAGGGAGGACATAGGCTCAGAAAGGTAAGTGACTTTTGCTCAAATTGATGTATCCATTTGTATTTGTTAAGTTCCTACCAATAGTCAGGCACTGTTCCAGACACTGGGGTTGGAGCCCTGAACAAAGCCGACGAAAATCTCTGCCCTCGTGGAGCTTACATTGTAGCTGGGGGAGACGGACAATAAATAAGAAATATAAGTGAATTGTACAATATGCCAGAGGGTGATAAGTGCTGTGGAGAAACAAAGCAAGGAAGAAGATGGAGTGAGGGCGTGGCGGACTGCAATTTTAGAGAGCGGCCGTGAAAGGCCCCCACCCGATCACATTGGGCAAAGGCTTGAAGGAGGCAGGGGTGTAGGCGTGTGGATCTCTGGGGGAAGAGCATTCCAGAGAAAGGAAAGCACACGTGCAAAGGCCCTGAGTCAGGCACCAAGGATTAGAGTGGTAACCTGGAGGCTAATGCGCTGAAACAGCCTTAGAAAAGGGTTGTCCATTATGATGCTGGAAGCTGGGGTTTGAACCCAGAACGGATTCCCAACCCCAGGCTCACAAACACACTCTGCCTTGCTGGGCCCCGTCCCAGGCTCCCTAGATAATTAGCTGGTGTGATTGTGAGGGCGGGGTGTTGATTCTGTTCTTTGTGTGGTTCAAAGTCAGATACCAGGAAGGGGGTGAAGAATTCCACTTCCAAATAAATGTAATGTCTCTATCTTTAGAACCAAAAACGGGAATGTAAATTTCGGTTAAGTACATGAACTTATAAAGACAGAATATTTGAAATCAGGGCATCCAAGACATCCAGGACATGGTCACCGTAAACAAACAAAAATGCTTTTCAATCCCAAAGATCCTCAGCTATTTCTCCTTTATCCACCCCTAATAAAGAGCATATGAGAAACTCCTCCTTCACTGGCCCGGGGAAGGGGAAACTGGGTCTCGTTCAAATCCTCTATCTGCTGCGGTAGCAACAAGGTCCAAATAGGCAGCATGAAGGAGGGGTGGCTGCGAGGCTCAGAGACCCCGTCCTGACCTCTGGTCACTCTCGGGACCTTCTGTGTGCCTTCCTTTTCATCCTCTAGGAAGAGGCCCTCCATCTGCCCCCACCCACCCACCCACATTTCTGAGCGCATTGCTAGGAAGGATCGAAGAGAACCTCTTGAAAGGTTCCCACTCCAGATTATTGCCAGGTAAACACACAGTGTATTTATAATGTAATGGGCCTGTGCAGGCAGAGCTGAACAGAGGAAATTGCTCACTTTGGGGAGGGGCAGGAACTCTTCCAGGCCATTACGGTCCACTAAGTAAGTTGCCTTTGCCAAGGTGAAATGGTTCCCTCGTGACTTGAAAAGTGAACTATCGTCTACCATTTCATAAAGCATTTAAGTTACCTGGGCTGTGACCTTCCTCTTCTCTCTCCTTGAAACATCTGCAGCAGGGCTGCCATACTTCTGGTCAAAAGACTGGGAGAACAGCAGTATTTCAAGAGGGTGGGAGTTCATGTGGAAGGAGGTTGGGCAGGGAGCAGGATGGAGAAGAGACAGCCTAGAGCTATGGGAGGGGCCTCAGGGTTATACCAGAGAGGACCCTGGGCCCAGGTTCCGGTCCCGGGCATTTCCTGATACCACCCATCACCTGAGTCACCTTCAGGAAGTCCACAACTCTGGCCTCAGATTTCTCATATATAAAGTGAGAAGGTAATTGCCAAGTTCATATTCAGCTCTAAAATGCTGTGACGATAATCCAAAGAAGATATTGCACGGGAGCATTTGTAATGACTGGGATGCCATGGTTGGGCTGAGATGATCCATCTTTGTTTCCGATCCACAAACCCCTTCAACTGAATGTTACTGACGCAGGACAGACTGAGACCTAGATGGGGCTTTCATCCGGGCGCCAAAACAAAACACATGAAGGGAGCTGGTCATTTTTACGTGGAGCTTGGAGGCCCAGAGAAAAATTGTACCAATAGGAGAGGGACACACACACACTCAGCCCCTGAAATTTTAATATCAGAAGATCATAAGCTGTATCAACAGCCTGGTATCCCAGTTGGTGCCAACTAAGCCCGCTCGCTTAATTACATGCCGAGAGCGCTACAATTTAAAATTCTGGCAACCGTGTTCTATGCAATTAAAAACAAACCAACAGGCCTTCCTTGCGCCCCAGGATTTTGTTAGTTTGCTCCTGCTGTTCTCCCACATCCCTGGTAACACAATGCTTTTCATCAAACATCCTCACTCCCCTGTTCCCCTAATGCCTGCCCATCATTCTCTGACTTCACACAAGGGGCCCATGGTCAGCTATGATTTATTGCCGTAAACAATATCTTTGCTTACTGCCAGCCCCAGCTGCCAGGTCACTGTGCTTCCATTTTTCCCCATTAAGGAACAAGATTCCTGGACTGAGTTGAGGATGCCGAGTGGATTTTGCATCATCACTGGCTTTGAAAGTGAGAATTGAGCATCCAGCCTCAGTTAGCCTCCATTCATTAATCAGCTCTGCTTTTTCTGCCTTTCCAGGTTTTTGAACAGAAATCTTGAGTGCCTAAGAGATGCTCTCCATCGGCCAGAATCACAGGGGACAGAGAGCCCTGACCCCAGCACGCACACTTCCAGGGATCATCCCAACCAAATGTTAACGCCAACTACATATTCTCGCGAGAGCTAGGAACCAGAAGCTATTGGGTCGGGCGTGAAGTTTAACATCTCCCCAACCTCCCACCCCTTCCTGCCCCAGCAAATACTGACACTTCACCAGGGAGCAAAGGAGGCCCCATGGGGTACGCTTAGGGATGGAATCTCCACATCAAATCCATCAGCAAGACCTGGGTGTTCTCCTTTTCTTCACCTCTGGTGCCACAGCCCCAGTCCAGGCCTTCCTGGGTGTTGGGCAGACAACTGTAACAGCCTCCGTTGACAGCTGTGACTTTCTGTTACTCTAGTTAATCCACCCTCCACTCCACAGCCTGGAGGAGCTTTTCAAAATTCAAAGTAGATGATGTCACCCATGACTAAAAACAATGATTTCTTTCTACTTAGAGTAAAATCCAAACTCTTTACTATGGCCTCAAAGACCCCCAATGCAATCCTCTCTCGAGGGACTCCTTATCTTTCGGGTCTCAGCTTAAATCAGTGCTTCTCAAGCAGGAAAAATTTTGGTCCCAAGGGATGTTTGGCAATGTCTGGAGTCTTTTTTTTTTTTTTTTGGTTCTTACAAATGGGGGTGGAGGGTCCTCCTACTGGCATCTCGTGGGCAGAGGTCAGGGATGCTGCCAAACATTCTACAATGTGCAGGATAGTCACCAAAACAAAGAAATGTCTGGCCTGAAATGTCAATGGTGCTGAAGTTGAGAAATCTTGGCTTAAATTCATTTTCTCTGAGAGGCCTTCCCCAACCATCTTTATCTCAAGCTGGTTCCCACCCCGTTGTCCTTCACATCACTAACCACAATCTGTCAGTATGTTTTTGTTGTTGTTTACCTACTTGTATTGTTGTTTACATACTTGTATGCTCCACCAGGTTAGAGACCAAGTACATCTTGTTCAGCTCTTTTGCCTCAGCACCTATCACTTGGTAGATGCTCAATAAATATTTGTGGGAAGAAGAACAGGAAGGAAGGGAAGAAGGAAAAGAGAAAGGGCAGCCAAGATCGAACGGCATCCCTTCCTATCATTTATGAGCCTCTTGCAGTGTCACACCCACCTTCATCTTTATGTGGAAAATCTTCCGCTCAACTTGGCCAATTGCACTGATGGTTTTACTAGAGAATAAGCTTTCTGACCTTTGAAGTGTTTCAAAAAGTCTATGCTGGGTGGTGGCATGAAGATATCTAGATTTCTTCAGTATTGACCTGGTTTCCATAAGATGTTATGGAAAACCCGAATGAACTTTTTGGCCAACCCAATATGAGTGGAAGGCACATGTAAACCCCCAGCCTAGAGGGGAGGGATGGGCGATACCACACTGCATCCATTTCTCTAGCAGCTGGTAAACCCATTCAGAGGGCCAGCCCCCAGTTCAGGCTCTAGTTCCTTTTCTTTGTGACCCTTAAAAGAGCGTTGCCGATAAGCACTTCACCTTCGGAAGAGCATTCTGTCCTTTGTCAGCTATCTCAGACTGCCCTTGAAGGAAAAATAAATTGGCTTCAAGTTTTCCCAACGCCCATTTATAATTCCTCACACAAAGCCCAGCCATTTACACTATTTTGTCCTCCAGAGGCCAGCTAACTCTCTCAAAGATGACCTTCTCTCCACCTCCACCGCAACGACTCCCAACCCAGTCACCTCTCCGCCCACTCAGGGCCACCAAGGACCTGTGGGAAGGAGCTGCCAGCTCGGAGGTTACTACAATGTGCTCCTTACTGGAATGAATCTGCCTACATTTCCCTCTTAAACCCCAGAGATTAATGTTATCTTATTAACAACACAAAATGGAAAAGACGGAGCTCTTTCAGTTTAATCTGCTTAGTTTCCAAGGCTGCACAGAGCTTCTCCGGGGAATGCACTTGGCTTTTGTTAGAGGAAGTAAAAAAAAAAAAAAAAAAGAAAAGAAAAGAAAAGTCTAACATATTATTTGGCATAAATCTGCCTATTTAATTTATATTGTGAAAACCCACTGATTAAATCCTGGGCCTGTCACTTTCTTCCTACGGAGTCTACAAATATCATTGCTATTAGGACGTCTCACACCATAAAACTCCCTACTGCAAATCCCACGTTTATTCACACACACACACACACACACACACACACACACACACACACACACACAAGATCTGCTCTTTATTTTCATCAGCGCCATCTGGTGGTCTCTCAAATCCTCTAGGACTTTTAAAAATTATTGAAGCCCCCAAAGAGTGCCAGTGTATATATGTGCTTTCTATCTATCGTATTTGAAAATGAAACAAAGAAATTTTTTAAAAATTATTGATTCATTTAAAAATAACAATAAGAAACTTGTTAAATTTTAAACATAAGGTATCTTAATGAAAAATAACTATATTTTAAAAAAATTCTATGAAAAGAGAGTCATTATTTTACATTTTTGCACATCCCTCTAATGTCTGGCTTAATAAAAGGCAGCCGAACTCTCCTATCTGCTTCAGCATTCAGTCTGTTTCAACATCTTGTTTTGGTTGAAACATATGAAGAAAACCTGGCCTCACACAGATATGTAGTTGGAAAAGAGAGGCATATTTTAATAGTCTTTTCAGATAATTGTGGGTATTCTTCTTTGATACTATACCAAAACTCAACAAGTTGTAGCTTCTTCAAGATTAGTTGGAATGTAGAATCTGAAACCGTATCCATGATCTTTTTATACTATGCTGCATTAGAACCCATTGGTCTATCCTGGGCTTTGAGTGGATTTTTGTCTTGTTTGTTTGTTTTGCCTGCACCCTGCAGCACATGGGATCTTCCCTGACCGGGGAAAGAACCCACGCCCCCTGCAGTGAAAGCACAGAGTCTTAACCACTGGACCACCAGGGAAGTCCCTGAGTGGATTTTTTTTTTTTTTTTTTTTTTTTTTGGTTTTTTTTTTGCGGTACGCGGGCGTCTCACTGTTGTGGCCTCTCCCATTGCGGAGCACAGGCTCCGGACGCACAGGCTCAGCGGCCATGGCTCACGGGCCCAGCCGCTCTGCGGCATGTGGGATCTTCCCGGACCGGGGCACGAACCCGTGTCCCCTGCATCGGCAGGCGGACTCTCAACCACTGCGCCACCAGGGAAGCCCCTGAGTGGATGTTTGAATGCTTGATTTTGTAGCTCCATTCACTGTATTATGGAAAATATTGGTTCACTGAGTTATGCAGAACTTCTAGAAGTTGACACATTTCGTTATATGACATAAAAAAAAATCACAGTCATTAATATTGCTACCAACCTCATCAGAAAAACCTTTTAAGTATCAGCAGGCTGTCAAAGCACATGACAGACTCAAGTTTTCCAAAATCCTAATTTTTACCTGAAAGCTCAAATTTTATCATTGGGTAACAAATACTGTCAGTTGTTTTCCTTGAAGTAACAGTCTCACTTCATTCATTTTCGAGAATATATCCGCCAAATTCTCAAGCCCGAATAACCATAGTTGGCTTGACAATCATTCTCTTGAGTAAAAATGGCGACCTATGAAAAACAAAGCAGCCAGTGCAGCTAGCAACTCAATCCCACGTGCTTTCCCTCGAGACGACCTCTACAGGCAGCAGGTGTGCTTTATGGGAACTTCACATTTCATCACACAGAACCTTCAGAAGATGACCTCATGAGTCAAGATGTCATTAAGTTGGTAATATTTACTGTTTTATCCAGGATGTTCTTAAGTGGAATTGGCACCTCCTCCGTTACTGTAAGCACGTGGTGGTGGAGAATACAGGGAGTTCTGTGCAGTTTGGTGTCACTGCCACGGCAGGTGCTAAGGTGCCGGGAGTTTTACCTATCATTGTTTTTGTACTCCCGGTGCAGATATCAACACAGCAAAAAGACAATTCTTTAATATTATTGGGAAAATGGTTTTGATCTCGCAGACCCCGGGACGTCTGTGGGCCACACTTTGAAAACCATTGCTGTATGGGCTGTGGGACGAAGGAGGGAGGGGCCGTTATATTCTGTCATTAACATGTTTGCTCAGAGATGGCGTCAGCAATAAGATCCCCATGCCCAGAACCCACCTCCTAAACCCCACATCCCACGCTATTCCCATTGTCCGCAGCCTTTTCAGATTCCCTATAGAAAGTCTCCTTAGAGATACATTTTTTCCTCACTCCTGGGCAGCCTAAATAGCACAGGTGGGAACACATGTGGAAGCATCACCCCCCCCATACCCCCACACCCCCGTTTATCACCTAACCTAACACGATGATAAAGAAAAGAGGACAAGAACAAAGTACCCTATGAGGTGAGGAATGCAAGATAAGCAGTCTGGCAGAGGCTAAATATCCCCTTTACATGGGCTGCTTGCAATCTTGGAATCTCAGTTACCTTCACCACCCAGTGCCTATTTCAGCCTTACTCACCTTTCAGGTCTCAATTTAGACATCACTTCCCACCTCTCCTCTCTCCCTGTCTCCCTCTCCCTCCCCCCACCGCATTTCTCCCTCCCCCGTCCCTCTCCTTCTCTCTTTCTATATGTATATATACATATATACTTAGAGAGAGAGAGAAACAGTATATTGTCATAGCGCCCCATTTGTCTGTAGCTTACCTGATTTTCCCCACTAGATGGTAAACTCCCAAAAGGGAGAAGTCATTCACTCTTGGGGTTTAAAATACAGAGGGGACGCGTTTAACACGTTTTTTATTAGTGGATGCCTTTAGATGGGGCTTGCCTCTCATGTGCCACAGTTCCCCCAGCCCCGCCCCCGACTGCATCTTTTTGTCATAAGAATGCATCATTCGTTGACCTGCCTGACCCCCCAGCCCCCCACCTCCTGCATCCCAGACCAGAGGAGTCCCTCCATAAGCATTTATCAGAGGGATGATTTTTTTTTCTTTTCAGGTTGGGTAAAGCACAGAACAAGACGCGAGTCGGTATTTCTTTAACGACCCCTGCCCCTCACTAGCCATGGCCCTCAAGACTGTCTTGACCTGCAGGATTCCTGATACCAAAAGCTCAGCCTCTCTGTACACCTGTGCCAAACTGAATCTAAGAGACAGAGTTTTGGGCGAAGTAGAAAAGGATAGCTTTTCTGCTTTGCCAGGCAAAGGGGAACACAGCAGGATCCTGCCTCGAAAAACTGTGTCCCAGCCCAGGAGGATTTGATGAGAAGTTTTATAGCAATAGTTCAGGGGTGGGGTTGCTGACAAGATTAGGGTGTGTGCAGGGCCTCAGGTGGTTGTCCTAATCTTGATGAGCTTCTCTCTCCCATTAATCTGGCCTCAGGTGGTTTCATGATGCTCCTCCCTTGATTAGCAAATGTTCAGATGTGCTCTTTGGAACTCAGGAAAGATCATGGAGGCTGGAGTCTTGCCTACAAGAAACAGGGGACAAAAAGGCCTCCACGCCTGGGAGCCCCACAGGGCCCCACTCGGTTTCACTCCCATTGTAAACTTCTTCAGTGCATCCTGGCATATTTGGTCTCACGAGGGGGACTATGAACTTTGAGGGGCAGAATCCAGCCTCTCTTTCTCTGGCCCAATTCTCCATTGCCTCTCCCCTCCCCAACCCAAATGTGACCACTTAATTTGTCAACCACTTAAGTTACAGTCAGCTTCGACACCTGGGTAGATAGCAGAGCGTCTGCTTGAAACAGGAGGGAAGGGGGCAGGGTACAACTTTTAAAAGAATGACATAGACATAGGACATGACAAAAACTGGCTAGAACCAACTAAGTCCAAGATGGCGGAAGATTTGGCTTCCAGTAGACCTTGAGCCCTCATTATACACTCATTGTAACACATCAGCGTATGCTAAATGACACCCCCACAGGCACCATGACGGCTCCGAGGCCAACCATAAAAGGCCAAAAAGTGGGCAGTGGCCCAATTCCTGGAAATCCCCACCCCTTCTCCAAAATAGTTGGAATAATCCTCCCACTCGTTAGTCTATGAAATTACCCAGCCCATAAAAACTAGCCACCCCATATTTCAGGGCCACTCGCCTTCTGAGATGGCCCACTGTCTGTGGAATGTGTTTCTCCCTTGACTGCTCTCACTTTCCGAGATGACCCCATACCTTGAGGCTGCTCTTGCCTTTTGAGACAGACCACATTCTGTCCATGGAATGTGTCTCTCTCTAAATAAATCCACTTCTTACCTATCACTTTTTATCTCACTGAATTCTTTCTGCGGTGAGACATAAAGAACCTGAGCTTCACTGAGTCCTGAGACCAGGTGTGTGATCTCAGATGACTACGGGTTCAAGTCCCAATCTGGGTTTCAGCTGGGTTCAAGTCCCGGCGCATGGGGTCAAGTCCCATCTGAGTTGTGCAGTTTCATGCTCATGAAGAAGAGAATTCTCTTCAGGCAGGAGGCCTCTGTTCCTGGAAGATCGAGTCTTACAGAAAACAGAAAGGGGTATGGTCTTATGTGTGGGGAAGGGCTGGGGGCAGGGAAAGTGTGGTAGGAGTTGGGGAAGGTAGGTTAGGAGCAGATCGTGAAGGCCGTGCTAAAGAATGTGGCTCTTCTACAGACGTTGGGGTGTAACATGATCAGACCTGTATTCCGTGAGCGTATTCGCTAGGGCTGATCTTCTGTCCCAACCCTCCCCCTTTTCCTCTTATCACAAGGAAGTCTCCAGCGCCTGCCATTGAGACTGCACAAGAGGCCCTCCTGATTGGGTGGTTGCCGTGTGACCAGCGTCTGAGAGGAGGGGCAGGGCAGACGCCCACCCTTCACCACCACCGCCCAATGCCCCTACGCCAAAACATGTTCTCCAACTCAAGCTGGTTAGACTAGATCGGGTGGGGACCCAAGGGCTCAGAGGATTAGTACATCCCAGCCTTGAAAGAAGCACATTCCATAGTCAAGTAAACAGGGTGTGGTGTACCTCGGTCCAGCCCAGCTCCTTTCATGGAGGGGTGTGTCCATGTGTCACAAACCTCAGAGCGCACTGCAGGCCTTCCAGGACCTGACATTCCAAACCAGCTCTGCCCTCTAGGAGGCCTGCATGCACCTTCTCTCTTAGCACTTTCTCTGTTCATGTATTCTCACCAGGTTCTGCTTGCATTGCTCAGGTGGCTCCCCTCTCTCAGTTGGGAGGAAGAGATGAGGAAGGGGGTGAGGAAGAGATTCCATTAGGACCAGGAAGCGGGTCCTGGCCCTGGCCCCAATTCTACTTTTCAAGAGCAGGGCTTCTGTAGTTACCTTGCTATATTACTTGGGGCAGGGGGGCAGCCTCGAAGCAAATGACCTCTGGAACATCTGCAGAGGAACCTGAGATCATGAAGAAGTGCCCTCAAACGACTGTATTCACTGTTGTTCTGCTGACTGTAAAAGTAACACATATTCATTGAAAAAACAAAAGTCTTCAAAGTTCTGAAAGTAAAGAACCTTTTTAGATTATCCATGATACCCCTCCATAAAGATATCAGTAACTGACTGTTTCCATCTTTTTCTCGTGCCGACCAAGTGGATATTTTTTTTAAAAGATAGAAAGGAAAGGAAATATATCTTCTGTATATAATTGGGATCAAGTTATTTTTGAAGTTTTTGGTATCCTGCCTTTTAACTTTTGAACACTTCCCTATTTCCTTAACTATTCTTGAACATTCTAATTTTAATGGCTATGTAACCTCACATACGGTTGAATAATAAAATCATCGAGGGTGAGGTATCGCCTGGGGCCACTTTCACACAAAGAAGAGACAGGCGTGTGCTGCTTGCTCTGAGAGGAAGCCACCTCAAGCCTTTGTGCTCTCCCTTCCCTTAAGACTCAACTCAGGTGTCACCGCCTCCCTGAGGCCTGTGAAGCCCCAGCTCAGGCACTTCCCTGGTGGCGCAGTGGTTGAGAGTCCGCCTGCCGATGCAGGGGACACGGGTTCGTGCCCCGGTCGAGGATCCCACATGCCGCGGAGCGGCTGGGCCCGTGAGCCATGGCCGCTGAGCCTGTGCATCTGGAGCCTGTGCTCCGCAACAGGAGAGGCCACAACAGTGAGAGGCCTGCATACTGCAAAAAAAAAAAAAAAAAAAAAAAAGGAATCAGTCTGCCAGTGCAGGGGACACGGGTTTGATCCCTAGTCCAGGAAGATCCCACATGCCATGAAGCAACTAAGCCCATGCACCTCAATTACTGAGCCTGCACTCTAGAGCCCGTGAGCCACAACTACTGAACCCATGTGCCACAACTACTGAAGCCTGTGTGCCTAGATCCCACATGCCATGGGGCAACTAAGCCCATGCACCTCAACTACTGAGCCTGCGCTCTAGAGCCCGCGAGCCACAACTAGAGCCTGTGCTCCGCAACAAGAGAAGCCACCGCAATGAGAAGCCCCCACACTGCAACGAAGAGTAGCGCCCGCTCACCGTAACTAGAGAAAGCCCAGCAACGAAGACCCAATGCAGCCAAAAATAAATAAATAATTAAATAAAGTTACAAAAAAAACCATGCTCTCATGTTCTCAGATCCCACGTTGACTGAGGAAGAGGGTAGAAGTAGACTCCCCAAATCTTGTTTGGGTCATTTGTAGTCACTAGAACCCTCCTGTAAATAAAGTTGAGACGACTTGTTAAACAAGTCTTTGCATCTGACTCATTCTTTGATATGAGTGCAGGGGCTAGAATCAGACAAATCTCAGCTTCACTGTTTGAGAGTTCTGTGGCCTGGGGCCTGTTACTTGACTCCAGTCTTCATTTTTCTCAGTATACAATGGAGAGAATAATGGGATCCGCTCTTAGGATGTTGAGATGTTGTAAATGAGATAATGCAGGTCAAGTCTTAGCACAAGGCGTGGCGCATTGTAGCTAGTTGTTATTACTAAATGAAATTTCTGGGTCCACGTTATAGAATTAATGCCACATGGTCAAACCGCTTTGCAGAAACATGGAGCCATTTATATACATACTCCTCTCACGGCATCTTCTCAAGCAAGGAGTTGGGTCAATTTTTCATCTTTGCCCAATCAGCCTGACAAAGGTTATGTGGCCCTGGTCACACCTACTTTGAAGTCCAGCACAAGGTCACCTTTCCCCCCACAGTCTTAGCGCCCAGCACCCACCACAGTCACCGTCCGTGGGTAGCAGAGGAAGGGGCTAAGAGGGATGCAGTGAGTGAAGGTCACAGTATTAAAGCACGAACGGGTCAATATAAAAATTCAGAAGCCACTTTTCCACATGCAGCTGAATAATGAAACAGTGGACTAAAGTGCCAAAGAATGCCCCCAAACAAGATTCTTCTGTCTGTTTTCACCCTCATCCCCACCCAAAGCACAATCACGGAAAGCGAGAGCACAAAGCCTGCTTTGTGATCAGCCTCTGCTCCAGAAGAGGCCCAGAGAGATTAAGTGGTTTGCCCAAGGTCACAGAGCTCGCAAGTGCTATTAAGAGTTATCAAGACCGCGAGGAAGCCGTGACTCACAGCTGGCAAACCTTGTCCACAAGTGTACAAGTCCATTGGTGTTTGTCGTCTTAGCCACATTTGCAGCTTCACCAGGAATGTCAGTGTGGACAGTGATAGGGGGTGAGAGACAGCACATACTTGCTAGGAGCTCTGAAAGCCAACATTCACGACCTGGGCGAAAGGAAGTTATGTGAAGAAACTGAACTGCCCGGGCAGGCGTTGGTCAGTGCTACGCTTCAGAAAGGCCCCTGTGGTCCAGCGGGGGCTCTAGGACCTTCAGGGAGGTTCCTCAGCCACCTCCTCTTTCCTGCACCATATCTGCCCCTCTCTCTAGTTATTTTACCCCTACGTATGGAAATTCTCAAGAAACAGCCAGTTACTTGGACATCTTGTATAATCACCAAGAAAAGAGGGGAAAAGGACAAGTTTACAAAGCACCACAGCAAACCAAAAGTCATTATTGTAATCGTTTTATTCAAGTCTGTGTGTGCTCTGGTGGTGAGACCAGGCTGAGATCAGCATCACACTGTAATACGATAAGAGGTTTAGCCATTGATCCAAGCCTGCTTGGCATCCCTAGTTAACAATTTACAGTACCTTGAAAAAAAAAAAAAAGCCGAAGAAAAGAACCTGATACGTTTCCTTCAGGACTTTTCTATTTTTAAATATTGTTGACAAATTACAATAACTTAAATCCCAAAGCAAAATGGGAATTCAAGGACACGGGGTCATCACACATGGACAAGACACTGGAGCAGAGAGGGCTTAAGATGAAAACTAGGAGCTACATACTGAGGAACAAAACTAACGTGTATGTGAACTTCCACTTTACCTAGACTTGAAGGCTCTAAGGGGGAGGAAAATCCCAAAGAAAGGTTTTCTGTGAATTAAGTAAAACCCATCTCCAACTCCTTTCCTTAACCCTCTAGAAGATACAGATAGTCTCAGACTAAATCTCCATGTGAGTGTGTGAACATGCGTGTGTGAGATTGAGTGCGTGAGCGTGAGTGTGTGTGTGTGTTTATCATGGGTAGTTAGAGGAGAAAGTCGACAGGTTCGCCACCTCCCTTCTTTGCTACAACTAGGTATTAAGAGCTTGCGGCTCAATACAATACAAAGACAAAAGCCTGATTTCAAGTTCCCAAGAGGAGCTACAGTAAGGCTTCCAAACTCCAGAGGCCGGGAGGGATGTGGGTTGAAGCTGTGCTAAAGGGCGGTAATGGGGCAACTGTGGGCTGGAAACAGAGGCGAGAGGCCCATGGGCCTTCAGTGGTCCTGCGAGAAGAGCTACAGGATGGACACGCTCAACCCTCGCCCCCGTGGAACAGGTCCCTGAACAATCGTGGAGAGGAAATGATGGACGAAGAAGCAGCAGGAGCAGAGAGGAGGTCGGCTGAGCTCCAGGGAGATTGCACGTCCTGCTGGGTGTCTCCAGTCACAAAGGGAGGTGATGGCTTAGCCACAGGACAACTCCTCCCCGGACAACGAGCTACCTCAGAGCCTCAGTGGACCTAAGCTAGGCTGATTTTATCCCAGAACTTCTAAACAGTGCCCTAAAATGTGTTCGGAGGAAAATAAGACATGGCTTTGGAGCCAAACAGGTCAGCAACACTGCTTCCTAGCCATGTGACCTTGGGCATGTTTCATAACCATCTGAGCCTCAGTTTCCACGTCCTTAGATGGAGGTAATATCCCCCACCCCACCCTCCCAGGATTATTGTGAGTCCAAAAAAAAAAAAAAGAAGAAAGAAAAGAATATAAACCTTTAGGACAGCACCTCTCACCTAGAAGAAATATAATGGTTTCATATAATTTATTGTTAGTCCCCATACCCGGGCCAGGATAAACCCATGCCTCATTCAGTGATGAAGAAAAGAGCCACAGCCAGCATGGCTTCTGGAACTGGAGGGAAAGATAAATGATGAGAGTAAAATAAAGATGACAGAGAATAATAATGGTAGCGAAAAAGATCCCAAGGGAGGTGATATGACCGCTGAAGGTCACTGTAGGCCAGGCACAGTGCTAGGCAGGCACGGGAGTAAAAACACCTCTAACTTCTGTCCTTTCTGGAACTGGGAGAGAGAATGATTTATTCACTTCTCTGCAAGTTCAAAGATGGCCCAAAGAGGTTTCAAATGTACTCTGAAGAATCCTCTCCACTGTAATCCCTTCCCTTTCCCTTAAAACACATACACACCTCTAAGTGGCCTCAGGGTTTCAGAGAGGCTGAAAGGAAGCTGGGGGACATCCAGGAAGAGTCACCTCAGTCACAGGTCCAAGGCTGAAAACTGCCCTAGGTGTTTCACTGCTGTTAAGTCAACACATTCCTATTCAAACGCAAACACTTTCAGAGAGCTACCACCCGACTCAGGACTGAAGGGAAGGGCAACCAGGAAAGACCTAACCCTACCTCACAGCTCTGCCTGAGCTTGTTCAGGGGAGGAACAGGTAGGGCTGAGACTAGGATAAGGTGAGGCACTCGCCTTGTACACAGAATTTAAGGGGTCACCAAAAACAAAACAAAACAAAACTCAGTTATCCAGATGAATCATTATTTCAATGCAATACTTTTAAAAGTTAAAGTTAATGAAAAGTGCACGATGAACACAATATCAAAATTTTAAATAAAGTCGGGATCTGTCAAAGCAAGTACCTGGGTGTGAAGGATTTCAGGAACGTGGGCAACACGTCACGGTCTTGGACTACAGGGAGTGTAGAGCAAGACCACCACATCCACGGGGCCATCACTCACCAGGACCCCTCTTGATAAATCAATCTGACCTCTGGGTTCAGATTTCCTGAATGTCTAGCTCACACATCCCAATAGGAAAGGCCTATCTCTGAACCTCTGAAATTGTACTCTGGTGTCTGTCCTGAGATACCTATCTAGCTGCCAGGTTCACGCATGCCAATCAGGCTAGTAAAACTAGGTTGTGGGTGTTTGCAGGGAGGGGGGGTCAGACCAGTCAGGAAGGAGATTGGGTCAGGGAAAAGGCAAGTCTGTTTCCAAGAGAAACAAAGAGAGGAGTAGAAAAGCTCATGCCTCAGCTAACCAGCTGGGCCCCGAGGCTCTTTGCAACTAGCTGTGGTCATGAGTGAAAGACCCAAAGGAAGGCCATGGGCAGGGGATGCAGGGAACCACACAACCGGTAAGAATCAGGAAGAACCAGTCCTACTGGCTCCAGAGCAAGGAGCAGCCCAACCTCCGGCAGGACAAATCAGGGCTCCCTGAAGTGGACAAGGGACGGGGTGAGGCCTGTCAGTAGTGTAACAGGACAAATGGAAAATAATCTAAGTGAATGAGAGGCTCACCTGGCCCGTACAGCCAACCAGAAGCCCGGGCCGGGTCAGGCTAATTAGCCACCTAAGCCCCGTTAATTAGCCTTAATCAGCTAGGACTCTAGTTTCTGCCTCCTGCCCTTCCAAAGCCAGTGCCTGGGGCGGCAGGCACCCAGGAGGCAAGGCCAGGGCAAAGCCAGGGACTGAGGGCTCCCTGGAAGTAGCACTGGGTTTCCCCTTCTGATGTGGAATTTTATTCATTTGAATTCCTGATCTAAGAAAACAATGATCTGTCTGAACAAAGAGAGACATTTGGGAATGTGTTCCTCACAACAGCTGGAGCTTGAAAGGAAGTCATCTCAGGCCTGAAGCCAAGGAGAAGAGGCAGGTGGTCTAGTTGGTCAAACCACATGAAATGGCCAATATTTGACTGTTTTTGACTTCCAACCACACGCACACGCACGCACACGCACACACACTGTTCTCCACAAAAGGAAGCAACCCAGCAAGGGGAGGCTTACCAGTGCTAGACCAGGGGCCCCAGGACCACAGATTTTCAAGCTAGAAAGGCTTCGTGCTTCATCATCCTCAGTTCACAGCTGGGCTCAGAGGTCCAGAGAGGGGAGAGATGTTTGCGACATCACACAACATGCAGGCGGGTAGCTCCGATCACCAGATTCCTGCCGCTCGTGCCACCACGTTCACTTACAAGGCACTGTGAGCTGCTCTCCCCCCGACCCCGGTCTACAGTCTCTGGCAGAGTCCTCAGGAGAAGCCTGCCGCTACAGAAGCGGCAACACCTGCTCCTTCCCCGAAATTCTTCAGGAGACAATGGTGTTTCTGACCTGCCCGACCCACACCTGAGTCAAAGGCACAGGCTAAAAGAAACACACGCAGAAAAGGTCAAGGTCCTGCATTCACAGAGGGGCCTGCCGCACGGACATTTCAACCGTGCGGTGTACCACTCAGAGCACCCAGCCCTCGGCACCCGCTGCTCTGTGCTTTGTGAAAATCGAGCTGGAAGAATTAGGAATGCTCGGGAGGGCTCTTTCCCTGTGGGGGAGGGAGCAGGGAAGAAGCCTCCAACGGGGGGGCTGTGAAGCAAGACTGTTGATACCACGTTAGGCCTAGATGCCCTTGGGGTGTCTTATGGCGTCCCTGAGCAACTGTGGCCTGAGGGGAAAGGGGCCTTGTGAGGAAGCCCACACCATGACCCATGTCCCCCTTTCCCAAGGATTCCTTCTGGAAGCGGGCTGCTTCCAGCCTCTAAACACATCAGAACTTGGGAATGACTCCAAGAAACAAGAGACCCCGAATCATCACCGGGATGTTGCCTCCAGCTCCCCGTCTCCCATCGCCCCCTCTGTAAGACACTAATGGTAGGACCATCAGCCTGACAAATCAGGTGGGGGAATTAGGAGGGATGCTTGTGAACACCAGGGGCGACATAATGCAGTAGAAGAGCATGTGCCTGACCACCGTCCCCATCAGTCATGCTAAGCCAACTCCAAATCATTCCTCTTCCAGAAGCCAGAGGAAGCAGGCAAGTCCCCTAGAGGCAAAGGCGGTAAGAACTGCATCGTCAACTTCAGCGTTTGTCCTATTCACTGGCAGGGAGCCACGGGCTTCACGGACCTGCTCTGATGCACACTCTCTTGCCCTTGTGAGGGAAGCAGGTGATGGTTGCTTTTACAGGAAGGAAATTTGAGAGGGACTAAGAGACAAGCCCAAGGTCAGACAGCAAAAGCAGAACGGAGAACAGAGCCAATCTGTTCAGGTCTCAGGAGTCTGGTGCCCGACTCAGCAATCAGTCCAAGCAGCTTTTTAACCTCTCTTCACTTGAATCTTCATCTTTAAGCACTTCCCCTTCTCTACCAGTAAGCATAACAAATGTAGAAGGCAAATAATGTAATTTTGTAAAGGTCAAGAGGAAAGGTTAGCACAATTCTGAGTCATCCAAATGCAAGGTACCACCACCATCATCTTCACTACCAGACCTCCGGATACTAAAAGATGTGAAGATAAGAGCATCTGTCAAAGCATCTTAGACATAACATATGAAAATAACTGGGACATCTACTCAGCCCCTGGCAGTGGCCTGGATCCCCAAGGACAGAGGACAGTCCTGTGCAAAATCAGTGGAAGGAACTGAAGGAGTCAAGGAGAAGGGGCAGAGAGCAGTATCTGTTTCCCATCACCATCTTCCACGTGGCAGCACCTGCCAAGAGGGGTGGGAAAGTGTCTGAGGAAAGGGAAAGGGGGTCAGCTACTGCTGCTGCAGGGGTTTGATCCCCCGCTCCCAGGCCTGCCCCTGCCCATGACCATGGAGACAAGGGAAGCTGAGTGGACAGAAAGCAACCCAAACCTGTTACTATTACAGGATCCTTATCCCACCTGAGCCTTGCCCCACAGAGAGAGTGTGGCAGGCAGGGGCCCCTCGGAGACCCGGTTTGGAGGAGCTGCGAGATGGTAAGTCCTCCATCTTCGTGGAAGTCCACAGAAGCACCTTCAGAATAACCTCGCTTCCGCTTCTTGCGGGTATAATCGCTCCCTTAGCAGACACCCAGCCTTCCCTTGTCTTGCCCTGGATGGATGAGGAAGAACCGGGTTCAACCTCTTACTCGGCGGCAGCGAGCCATCAGTCTACTCCTCACCAGTTACACTACACTTCCAAGACAGACAGCTGCAATCCAACAAAATGACAGAAAGCAGAAAATGAGCAAAGGAAGGCTTCCTGCCTCCTTCCACAGAGCACTGTCCAGAGCCAGCATGGTCTGGACGACACTGTATGCTGCACCCACCGGGGGGCCATTTAGTGGGGCTAAGGGTTTAGAGATGTGTTAGTGGCTTAGGGCCTGGGGCCCTGGAGAGTCCTGGGAAAGGGCACAGAACAGGCCATCTGTGTCCCTCTCCCCATCGGGAATGAAGGGGAGTCACGTGGTTGGCTGGAACTGCTGACGGGATTCACACTTCCCCCCTCCTAGCCGAGGAGTGGGGCATGGGGGCAAAAATAATCTCTTACGTACTGTCTTCGCTGAACAAAGAGACGGAGAGAGATGAGACGCAATAACAGAACCCTGGACAACAAAACCAACAGTGCCTCCCCGCCCAAGACTACACGGGGCCCTTGAACCAGAGTGTCTGCCAGTGGGCTCGTAAAACAACGAACAACTTGAAAGCCAAGGTCTTCCCCTTTTGTCCTCCCCAGGGCAGGACTTCTATTGTAGTTACAGAGCAAGCAATGACCAAATCCATCCCTCGTGCCCGGATGGCTGCTCTCCTGTCCTGGCATCCAGGCAGCAAACGCAAGGAACCTGCAGGTGGCCCTCCAACACCTGCAGAGAAATAGTCCAGGACAGAAGACAGTGATGTGTAGAGTCTTGAGGGGGGAGGAGCGTGACCTAAGGACTCTACTCCTGTCAAGCTGTTATTCCCATGCAAAGACAACTGTTCACACTTGCTGCAGGAGCCTGAGGGTAAGAGGAAATGTGGAGATACACGTCAGAAAGCGCCAGAAGAAGCTCAACATTCAAGTTAAGGAAACAAATTCCAGAAAAGCCGGGGTTGGCCTCTGTTGTCCTTCCTACCCAGCTCATGGTCCAGAGCCCAGCAGGAGGGCTATCTGTGCACAGAGACAAGAGGCCTTGGTTGGCCTCCAGTGCTCGGAATTTGAAGGTTACTGTACATCAGGGGCTCACTGAGCACCTTACAGACATCATCACTCACCACATCCATTCACACAAGGAACTAAAAAGCGCTCCGTTCTACTTCAAGGGCATCACAGAGTAATGATGGATGAGAAGGAATCCCCACAGTTCCAACTCCCAGGGTCCAGGACCCACCCCCATATGCTATTCTGGTGCAGTGCAGAGATATCTCCCCACCAAACACATAACCTGAAGTCCACTAATTCCAGGGGCTGCAAGAAAGATCAAGGGAAGGGAAGAACACATACAGATCAGATGACCAAACGGACAAACACAAGAACTTTGTCTCTGGTTTCAGAACTGTCACCAGTGAGTCTCCCTGGAAACTATTCCTGGGATGAGAGTGTGTTTGTATCAGAACCTGGTCTGACCACATCTGGAGCCCAGGTAGGAGATGGGTGCCGTCAACAGGTGCTGGTTTCTGCCCTTCTTTGAGTGTTTACAAAAGGAGTGAGGACAGACAGACTCCGTTACCCTCTTTGCTGCAACTCAACTGTATTTCCTAACTCCCTCCCCACCCCTGTCTCACAGAGGCAGGTCCCTACCACTGGGAGGCTCAGATGAATAAGTGGGGCGCCTGGAAGTGCAGTAGGCGGTACTAGCTGCATCGACTCCTGTGCCCGACACTGGGGCACTTTGCCTTTAGTCCTCTGGCCGGCACCGAAGGGCTCAGGACACAGAGAAGCTCACAGCTCACACCAAACGAGATTCTGATTCATGAGTATCAGGGAAGAATGTGGAAGAGGTGCAAAATCAATCACAGAACATCCAATACTGGTGTTTGGAAAGGCTGAACTCAGGGCTAACAGAGGGAGCCCAGGAGGGCACACCCAGGGGGCTGAGGAGAGGGGGCAGCAGACAGATTCGGCTGAGGGACTCTGCAGGGTCACCTCGAAGGCAAGGAAGACTGTGGAGGGTGGAGGACATGCACGCACCCCTCCCTGCCCTACACAGCCACGGCCCTTCCAGTGGACCTGGGGAGAAGGGCCCTGCAGGGCACGAAGCCCTCTCAAGGGGCCCTGCTTCCATCCCTTCCATCTTCAAAGTGCATTATCAGTGCAAGAAGGAGGGCGGGAGCTCAGGGGGTCCAATTCTGAGACAGGGCGGCGCCAGCCGGCTCCCCCCATCTCCTGCTTCCCCCTTGCCCGCCCCCAACCCTTTTCGCGCTAAGACCAGAACTCTTGCTGGATCTCGTAAGGGGCAGGCCTGTGTGTGTTCAGTGCGGCTCTGCACAGCGGCACGGTGCCGTCCTGACTCTGGCCCTCCGCGTCCAGGTCCAGAAGCGTCCGCTCGGCGGGCGGCAGCGGCCCCGCCTGGAAGGGGGGCAGGGCTGGCAGCCCAGGCCGCTCCTCCACGGTGCTGCTGCTGCTTGCCAAGCAGGAGTCCAGGTTGCTGGGCGTCTCCGTGCTGGAACTGTTGGCTGGGGAGGCGCTGCGGGCGTGGCTGGGAGACACGAACCACCAAGGGTCCAGTCGCTGCCGGTTGGCAGAAGGACGCGGCCGAGGCAGAAACTCCAGGGTCTTGGGTCTCTCCAAGGCAGAGTCCTGCTGTGTGTTCCAGCGCCTTGGGGTCGGGGGAAAGACCACATTGGGGTCAGGGAGACGGGGGAATTCCCCTGGGTCTCGGCTGGGGCTGGGGGTTTTCAACATTCCTGGTCAAAGAGACAAAGGGAGAGGCGTTCGATCACGGCGCCACACACGCTGCTTCCTCCCCACCTCGCCGCGTCCCTGTCCGCTCGGGGTAACGTGAATTGCGAGCGCCTACTATTTTTCATGCAGTGTGCTGGCAGGCACCGGGGATGTAATAGTGAACTACAAGGCCACGGTCCCTGTGATCTGATAATAATGGGACACACGGGGCTCGTATCTGTCGTGAAACTTGAGGAAATGTCTGTTCATTCGCAGTTCATCCATTTAATAAACGTGTGACAAGAACAAAGCTAGGTGTCAGAAACCTAAAGACGAGTAACCTAGGGGTCTCTTTTCCCAAAGAGGCCACCTATCTGATTGTAACCAAAAAATCTAAGCAGGGGAAGGGCAAGCTGAATGGTCCAGTACTACTGTCGTTCACACTCAAATCTCACTGAGAGGGTATTGCCATGTTCTCTTCTCCTACGGGATCCGAGGTGGTTTCTAGGTCAGACTGCGGTCTTCTAGGGCGCAAGGGACAGGGTGGGGAAGGCCCAGAGTGACAGTGCACGTCAGGGTGTGCTGGACGTCAGACGGAGAAGGCGAGCGCGTGCACCGGCACAGCGGTTCACCTGGACACATCTCCGCGTCTGAGCGATGGGATGAGTGACTAAGGGATGAGTGATGGAGGGCGTGATGCCCGGGCGGAAGCTCGCCTTCTGAGAGTGTCTGGACTCACACTGTAACGAGAGACAAGAGCCCAGCTGCGTGGCCGAAAATACCCTCCTGCGTGCAGGGCAAGATTGCTCTCGGTAACTGCAGCCTCCTCTGCAGGGAACAGAGCTGGACTCCTGCCCTTGTCCTGAAAGCACCGCGCCGCACGCTCCCAGACCCAGGGCCTGAGCATCCCACCGGAGTCCTGATGGGATTCTTCCCAGAGCCTGCCTGTCTGCTCTCCCTCCTCAGGGAAGACCCCCTGAGGCACAGGACAGAGAGAAGTCGGCCACCTCCCGCGGCCCAGAGCGGCCTGTCTCGACTGGCTGAGCCAGAGGAGAAACGGAGCTGACCCTGATATCTCCACTCCTGGGGGAAGCACGAAGGCGGGCAAGAGGAAGGAGGGGGCGGGCAGGCCTCACCTGCTCCAGGGCTGGGGCTCAGCCCGTTGCTGGAGGGGCTCCTGCTGGCTCGAGGGGCCGCCGGCTTGAGGGCCCCATCGGAAGGAGTCCGCCGGTGAGCGCTGGGCTCGGCGCGGGGGGCCGTGAGGGTGACGTGGGTGGGGGTCAGGGACTGCCTCGGGTCTCGCTTGAAGCGCTCCACTCGGACATTGACCAGGGGATTGCGGGTGCAGGGGCTCAGGGGTGGGGCCTCCCCGGGGCTGACGGGCATCTCGTACACCACAATCTCATCACTGTCGGAACGCAGCAGGGAGCGCGTGGAGTTGCACTCGGAGATGGAGGAGAGCGAGAGCAGTGTGAGGGAGGCAGAGGGGTCTCCTAGCAACAGCACGGGCTCCTCCTTCTTGAAGAGCTTCCGGGATGGGGGGCTGGTGCTCCGACGGGGACGGCTGGCTCTCTGGAAGAGGCCCTCGCGCCTCTTCTTCTCCTCCCGGGCTGGCGGCTCGGGCTCCTCCGGGGGGAGCAGCTGGCACTTGCCAGCTTCCAGCAGGTCACAGCCGAGGCCCGTGGCTGCCAGGACGGCCCCACAGCCGAGCAGAGCCACCTCACAGCGGCGGTGGTGGGGGCCGCCCCGCTTGAGGCTGTTGGTTGGCGTCAGCTGGGGGGTACTGGTGGCCGAGTTGACTGGGGTGGGCTCCTCGGGGACGCCGTCGCCGGGGGGGCCGTCCCCATCCTCTCCACGAGGGAATGGGATACAGAGGTAGGACTGGTTGGGTGACGGCTGTGGACGACTCTCCCCACTCCGTGGACCTTCGCTGTCCTCGTCCTCTGCGAAGATGAGAGGAGTGGAGGGGGAACAGAAAATGGGAACGAAGCGGCAAGAGTAAGAACCTGGTCCTTCTCCCCGACCCCAGGCCCCTGGCCTAGTGCCAGGGATGCAGACGTTGAACAGTCTGAGATGCAGGACAAAGAACCAACAGGGCTTCATGCCTCCACACTCAACTGTGACCAATGTGGGGGAATCACTCTCCACTCCACAGCCTGTTTTCCTATGTGCAGAAAAGACGATCTGCTAATTTGCTCCTTCTGTCGTGGGGACCCTCAACACAAGAAGTGCGGTATGAGTTTCCTAGAACAGACAGATCCCTAATTATTTTACAACTTGAAACTGGAAGGGACCTTGGATTTTTAGAATAATGGCCTACAGACCTGTCTTAAGACTAGCATCCTGCAGGACGTCCCTGGTGGCCCAGTGGTTACGACTCCGCACTCCCAAGGCAGGGGACCCAGGTTCGATCCCTAGTCAGGGAACTAGATCCCACACGCATGCTGCAACTGAGAGTTCGCATGCCCCAACTAAAGAGTCCACGAGCCACAACTAAGGAGCCCACCGGCCACAACTAAGGAGCCGGCAAGCTGCAACTAAGGAGCACGCCTGCCGCAACTAAGAGCTGGTGCAACCAAAATTTTAAAAAAAGAAAAAGACTAGTCTCCTGCAAAGGATTAGAACCCCCTGCGTGGGTGAAGGCCCATCTACTCTGTGGACTGACTTATTATGATCTTGGAATTCTAGGGAGAAGAGTACTTTCTGAGAGAGCCTGGAGAAGGCCTTACCCATTCAGTAATCACAGGGCAACACTGGAAAAGCTTCCTTGGAGGAACACTGAGGTGTCTTCTATCACCATCTCCCATTCTGTGGACTCCCCACATTAAAATACACAGAAATAGACCCAGGAAAGGAAACTGCCTGATTCTAGGCCTCCCCCTTCTTCACTGCCCTAAGAAGACTATAACTGGCCCCTTGGGATAGGAGGCCAAAGGCAGGTTCCATGGCAGCAGTAGTGATTTGAGAAGACTCAATGGAATGAGAGTAGAGCAAACGGAGAAGGAACAAGCGGGGTGGAGGGTGGGGGGGACCAGGAGTTGAGGAAAAGAGGAAACACCCCCATGAAGCAGTACTAGGGGTCCTTAAAGATTCCGAGAAGCTTGGCCAAGAATTCCCTGAGGGAACAGGAGGAGAGTCAAGACAAAGGCAGTACTTACCCATCTCCATAAGGCTGGTGAACCCTGGCAGGGCTGGACTATTCCTCGGCCCCTTCCCCAGGTTGGGGGCACTGGACGACCACTGTTTGTATCCATCTACCAGGGACTTGAGGCTGAATGAGAGGAAGTGAGGAAACTGTGAGAACTGGTTACTTCCTTTACCCTCAGCTCCCTGGGCCTATGGAAATGCCTCTCCCTGTCTGCTTGATTACAGCAAAGCCCAAGAGCCTCGGGGTATAGGCAACAAGCCTTACTGAGCCCACCCGCTTCATTAGCAAAAGTGCACATGCTCTAGGGAATGAAAAGCAGAGACATAACCCACCCCTCACATGCGGCTATGGAGCTGCGGGAAGACCTGCTGGGCAGGCTGGCAAGAGGACAGCGAGAATAAGGACTGCCGGGCACTGGCCAGGGTCTTGCCGAAGCCCAACTTAAGGGAGAGGCAATCACTCCGCAGGCGCTGACTATAACACACTGGTGACATTAGAAAAACTGCAGTGCTGAGATCTGCAATGCAAGGCAAGCACCGGGCAATGAGCTAGCAGAGATGGGCCAGGCCAGGCCACTCCACTCACACCCTTTCTCAATTTCTCCTTCCAAGCTTACGGCATGCTCAGGCAACTTTCAAAGCCATCCATGTTTCAAAAACAAAAATCAACCAACAAGGCTGCACCAACCCAGTGCACTTTGGGACAGACCTATGTGGGCAGTACATAAGGCTGGACTCGAACCCTCGGTTTGTCTGGGAATGGAGAGGAAAATGACAGGCGCTTGCTTTCAAAACCCTGTAATCAGCTCACAGTGGCAAGCCAGTAACTCCAAGGTCACTGACTGGGTACCCCGCCAACTCTCTTATAGGATAGGGGCATCAAAGGCCCAGAAGCACTGGTCTTTCCCCTAAAGGACAGTAAAGAAGGAAGACTGAGGAATCTGTGGGCTATGACTGCCCTGGAGATACCAGTATATAACCAGGGTGGCTCTCATTTTAGGGCTAGAGAGAGCCATTCAACTAAAACCCACTCTTCCCAGCCCATCTTGAGGGAGGGAGAAGGACCAACTTTTTCCCTGACTGCAGACTTCTGCTTCAAGTGCTATCAGAAATACCACTGAATTAAAGTACCTCCCAGCCACCAGTGGTTTCAACCAAAATACACAGCCAGAGAGAAGCGTGCTGCCCAACCCACAGCCTGAGACTTCTCACTGGAAGTCTTATAACATCACCTCCAGCTCTGGGTCCAAGGAATCCAGATCAGCAGAGTCAAAGCCAGTGCTGACGACCAAAGGATAAACAGCCATGGACTGTCTCCCTATAACTAAGGATGCTGGGAGAATCCCAACAGGAGTGGTCAGGGGAGCAAAGGAAACGTCAAGTCAGACCAACACAGGAATTTTCCCAAGGTGCACGATGGTACCGCTTCCAAAAAAAAAAAAGGAAGTCAGCATGGCCCTGGCAATAATGAGGCTTGATTCTGTGGGGTGCGCTGTGAGGAGAAGGAAATGGAGGGAGGGTTATTACCAGTACATGTGATGAGAGGGTGAAGATTAGACTCACCCCAAGTGGAAATGTGGAGATTCTGATGGGGTACTTAAACCATTAGCTTTCTCACGTCTCTGAGGGGATCTTCAATGAATAAAGAGAATCAGTAGCAGGCAACAGTGGGTACATGCAGCTCAGCCTCTCCCACGTGAGAACCCTCAAGGCTGGGCCCCAGCCATGTCGCCAGCTGCCCTCCCCTTGTCTGGTCAGCAAAGCCCCACACCATGAAGGAATCTTAACAAGATGACCAGGCCGGAACTACCACGGGCCCAGGACCTCCCAATCTGTGGGAAAAACATCGCTGGGCAGCCACAGCTTAATTACAGGGGGCTTGTGAATCCTCAGATCCCCGCTGTCTACAGACAGTGCATAAGTTTCCTACAGATATGTACTATTGTTTTCAAGGATGGAGATGCAAATTCACTTAACATTACTGAATTCAATACAGCTTTTTGTCATTACATATTTTCTTCAGTCAACAGGAACTAACATTAGAAATAGTATCCTATAGAGGCTCTCAACATTTTCTGACATGGAAGAGGTCTTTTCTTGAGACTGGGTGGATTTTCCTTATTTCTTCAATAGGAACCGAGAATCATGAAAAATTAAGTCACATATTTTGAACTGCTTCGAAAGTTTTGAGGGCAGATCTATGTAAGTTAATGTAATGTAAGAAAATTCCGAAGTTAATGTTTTGTGTGATGTGAAATGCAGTTAATTTACTAGCAAGACAAAAAATACCTTTAAATGAAGCAGAACCAGAGAAACTATTGGCATCCATAGCCAGCCTGGTAAAGCCTATCTGGAAACACACTAGTGTCAGAAACACCAAGGGACCCAGGGTGATGGAGTTCCTCAGGCTCGGCTCAACCCTACTTCCAGCCAAGGCTCAAAGGACAAACTGAGGAGTGCTTGTACCTACAGAACTTAGTAGAGCAGAGCAACCTGCAATCCCCAGAGGACTCAATCACTGAATTCTTACACAGCTGAGGCAGTCTGCCCTACATATGTAAATATTCTGTTCTAAGGTAGCTAGTGATTTCCAAAGCCTGGCTTCAACGTCATGAACCAACCTGTTCTTTTCACCTTCGGCACAGATCTGACATGGGGAAGTAGATTTGGGACATGAAATCGTAGTATTCAGAGAAATACCCAGGCTCGTTACAGGTTCAGGGCACCTCTAAGTCTAACAGTCAACCTTAGAAGCTCTTTGAAAAGCCACTAAAAAGGATGAAGGGGGCTACTGCTTATCCTCCCACTTGGAAAAGTCAAGAAATAGGGCTCTAGATTCTAACACAAGAATAAGAAGTATATCCCATGACATGCGTTCTTCGAGTATGAAGGAGAACTGCATGAGAAGCACGGACGAATCATGAGAGCAAGTATTTACATATGCTTACTACGAGCCACCCCATCTTCTAGGGACTTCCCAAATATGAGCTTATTCATGATCAACTCCATGAGATGGGTATGGAGAGAATCCCCATTTGATAGATGAGAAAACATAAGGTCCCACAGCTGGGCATGGAGGAGCCGGGCTCAGCAGCCCGGCTCTTCACGACTGCACTACAAGCAACTGGTCTGTGAAGCACTAGGACCCCTGGGTCACAAGCCCACAGTGAGAACACAAGCACATCCAAGGCACCAGGGCGTGCCATGTGCTTTGCCTAGAGGGGCCACTCATACATGGTAGGCGTGGCTGGTGGGTGGGGTCATAAGGAAGTACCAGTGGCCCCGGAGTCACCTCCACCTGCACCTCCAGGGCTGGGTTATTCTGCCTGCCCCTGCTCTAGGATGAGCCTCCACGCAAGGGGCGTGTCACCTCTGTCCCTCCTCCTCTCTCCTCTGGGCAGAGGTTTTAAGGGGAAGAGCCAGGTGTAAACAGAACACTCAGGCTGAACTCCTCACACGCAGTGAATGCTTGGGCTACTTGCTCCTCTGAACAGGAGGCCTCCAGGGCTGGGCCAACTGTAACTCATGGGCTAAATCCTGCCTTGTTTTTGTACAGTCTTACTGGAACGCAGCCATGCTCGTTCATTTACATATTGTCCATGGTCTGTGGCTGCTTCTGTACTACCACAGTGGGGCTGAGCAGTTACTACAGAGACCACGCGGCCCACAAAGCCTAAAATACTTACTCTCCGGCCCTTTATGGACAAAGTATGCCAACTCCTGTCCTAGGGGCTTCCAGGGAACAAGGAGATTGGAAAACCCTATTGTCAAGATCAAGAAGGTTGTCATTTCTCTGAACGCGGCGAAACACGCAACAGAGAAAAAGGTATTCCACATCATAGTTTTAAAGGATTTCCCATCCTCTGGCTCTTACCCTTCGTCTCCTGAGGCAAACTCCTTCTGACCAAGTGTGCCCGGCCCCCACGTCCGTCCCTTCTTCTTGGGGGCCCTCTTCTCCTCCTCTTCCCCCTCCTCCTTGGGGACGACACAGCTCCGTCCCCAGGTTTTGCTGCTTTCGCCTGGTGTCACTGTGAATAACAAAGGTCGAATGGGAGCTGGAAAGCAGAGAGGTCCCCCCAAACTAGCCTCTCCCCGACCGGACACGCACACTCACATAATTGGAGCTGCGGGGGATAGTCAGACCTTGTCAAAAACTTTGTGCCCGAGTGGAGCCTGCCAGGTAAGTAAAGGAGTTCCCAGCCAGCACTCACTCAGTGCTTTCCAAGTACCAAACGTGAGAAAACCTCCCAGATTCTCCCGAGTCCAGCATAAAGTGGGCACTCAGGCCGGCCAGTCACCAGAGCTCCAAGCAGACCTGACTTCGGGAACATGTTTTGTTGCTGGGGACTGGCTTGGGGGGGGGGGCGAGGTGGCGGGTGAGGAAGTAGGTGAGAGATAAGGGGTAAGGAAGATGCAGAAGTGAAGACATTTTGGTAACAAAGTGCTGGAAAGGAAGAAAGTGAGGAATTCAACACTGTGGAGAAGGAAGTCAGGGGTAGGAGAGGGGGAAGGAACAGGCCTGGAGAAATGTAACAGATAGGAGAGGAGGTGCCTTCTTCTGACCCTGATACCTTAGAGCAAGGGTTGAAAGCCAAATGCTTCAGAGACTGGCCTTATATCATAAATGGATGGAGTGACCCAGTTCCCAGAAAACAGGCAGTTGAGGGGACTGAGGCAAAATACAGAGCGTACGGAAAAAAGAATCCACTGGTTTGATTTGATTTTTCAAGGAAAGCCAGAAATCCAGGTCTTGGGAGGGGTTTTGACGAAATCTCTCTCTCTTTAAATTAGGGCATACAACACACTTTACATATATGCATACATGTGTGTCTGTATAAGTTCTTTTTAATAAACACCGTCATAAAATAAAATTGGTTCGGATTCGGCCTATCACAAAGTAGCTGGCAAGTTTACCTTGGAACCTACACTTTGACAAAGCCCCTTCCTGGGAAGCATGGAAAAGAAAAACCACGATGCCCCAAACGTGGCAGCGAGGGCACAAGGTCCCCAGGCCACGGTACCTTCATCGCATCCCAGATTGCTTTGTAATCCACTAAAGAGCCCGCTGGTACCCACAAACCCCTTTGCTGGTGTCTCACTAAGAGTGAAAGGGTCAAGGTCATGGAGAGACGAGGCGGGGGGTAAGGGTCTGCGTACACATGTGCGTGTATATACATATTGTGGAGGAGAGGTGGCAGAGTTACGGACGGAGCCAGCCTGGACCAGCTGGTGGCTGGACAGAGCAGGGGACAGGTGCCCCTGGTGTGTTCTGGCCCCAACTAATTTGGGAAACAGCCTCACACTGGATGGCTCGCAGGCGAGGGATGATGGTGGGGCTCGCAGGAGGGCTAGAGCGGCTGTTGATGAGACTCTTCCTTTTATCCATGGTGGGCGAGGCCTGTACCGTGAACTTGTGCTGGAAATCTGCTTGGGGAAAGACAAACAGATGCGTGTGCATTAGGATTTTCCCATTCTCAAGTTCCTATGAGCTACAAGGATATATACCGCAACACAGGAAATACAGCCAATATTTTATAATAACTCTAAATGGAGTAGAACCTTTAAAAAGTGTGAGTCACTATGTTGTACACCTGACACTTGTGTAATATTGTACATCAACTATACCTCAGTTAAAAAAAAATTCCTATGAGAGAACTGACACTTCCTGGCAGACTTGAGGGACAGGCCCTATTTCCTGAGAAGCTCCTTTTCACCTGGGAAATGTTCTCTTTCAGAATCATTTCTTTTTCCCATAGGGACATGGCAAGATGGACGTATGAAGAGAAGGAAACTTCATTACCCAAGTGAACTTCATCATATCATTTCCATAAAGCCGTCTATATAATGTACATATGTCTATATAATGTATATAGGTGTAGCAAGTACGTGCTTAGAATAGTTTTTAAAAATATCATGAGACCTTGTCGATTATTCTAGGAAATCTAACTTAAAATTCTCCATCTCATACAGTCTATCCGTACACGCCTCCTTTTCTCAGGGACCAAAGCAGGGAGACTGATGCTCCTCGATAAGTGCGGGGTACCAGGACTAACCCACAGAACCTGGGGAAGTGAGGGAGATGCGGTTAATGGTCCAAATTCTGATGTATTCCAAAGGCATTTACAGCGTACATGAGGAATGTAAAATGTACATTCTCTGAGTTTCTGAGCTTCATTCTCCCCATCTATCAAAAGGCTGTAAAACAGATCTGCATGTTTGCACCTAGGTCTCCCCTCTAGACTGTGATCTCCCTGTAGGGGAGCTCCATGGCTTTTCTATCTGCTGCCTTAGCACACAGCAAGATGCTGGCACGTGCCAGATGCTCCGGAGGTGCTTAAAGACTCTGTTGCCTGAAAAGAAAAAAATGTGCAACGACACATTCACTGAATTTCACGAGGTGGATTCTCTTGTCTGTACCTAAGCCACCATCCCAGTGGGTAAAGTCATCCGCTACTACTCCTATTATGCCATTTCCCCTTGGTTCCTTATACTTCTAATAAGCTTGCTTCCTGGGGCCTTACAGACTCAGAATACAATGAACTTTATTTACATAACACACACTTGAGTACTTACCTCCCTCCGTGGGTACGTTACGCCCCGCAGAGATTCTAATTCATAGTTTCATATTTCTTTGCATTTTCCCAAGGCTGTACCTACTGCAAATGTACCTTTGTTCAGCTAATGTGTTTCTGAAAGGTTATGTGTAAATTAAATCCTTAAACGTTCATCCTAATCTCAACCGCACACAGAGAGCTAATTATTTACAGAAACCCTGAGATGAGTTATTTTGCAGACTCACACGCACGTACACACATACCCTGGGATTTTTTTCCCCCAGTGACATAGTCCTTCTCCAGGTTTGCCTATAGTGAGATGTGCCTGTGTGCACGGCCGTGCTACTCGCAGCCTGCAGCCAGGCCTGTCACACTTACGGCCTTCCCCTCATATTCTGTGTGTAGTCAAACTACAAAATCCCCCCGGAAGGCGGAAGCTTTCCATCAGGCCAGGCTTTCCACGGAATAGAATGGACCTTCCTAAACCAGCTCCGTGATGAGCCCTGGGGTCTCCCGTTTCTGAGCTCAGTCCCTGGTTCCCACAGAACCCCTGCCACACCAGCCCCTCGGTCCACTCCCACCTCCCCCAGGTCCCCGGACACCAACCGGAAGGGAGGCTGATGCGGTTTCCATCCTTGAGCTTCAGTCGGTTCTTCCTGAACTTGCCCTTGCGTTTCTTGACCCGGGGCTTCTCCTGGCACAGCTGGTGGATGATGATGTGGAGCTCCCGCTGCAGGATGTCGATCTCCCGCTCGGCCAGCTCCCGCTCCCGGCGCCGCAGCAGCTCCTCCTGGTTCTTCTGCTGGAGTGCGGCCCGCGTCAGCTCCTCCTCCCAGGTGTGCAGCTCCTGCCAGGCAGGTAGAACCATGGCGGGGGTGTGTGTGGCAAGTGGTCCGTGCAGAGGGGGCTCGCCCCTGGGGCGCCAGTGCTCACAGCAGCCTGGACAGCTCTCCTCGGACACCCCACGCTTCAGTCCCCAGCGGAGGTGGGGGCTCAACAGCTGGCTGGAAAAGGAACACCTGACCACCGCAAATGGAGGCCAGGCAGGCTCCGAAGAGCCGTCCTGAGGATACAGCTCGAGGAGCCACAGGCCAAGCCCTGGAGACGGGGGCTGATAGTGCCCCGTGCCCCTTGATTGACTGATTAAAATTACCTGTGACCAGGACAAACGATGGCGTTTGGGTGGAAAATATAATCATATACTCAAATTTTACAGATTTGGTTCTATTTTGATTTTTTCTTTCTGTTACATAAAGGAAAGTTTTTTAAAACCAGAGCCAACTTACTGTGATCTAGCTTAAAATGTGCGTGCTGTGAATGAATCACCCTCCAGGCATCGCCTAACATTCAAATGAAAATAAATATATTTCCAGGGTGGCTGTTCAAAAGGTTCGTGAGGCGCGTCATCTAAATCTTTGTTCACTTGGTGAGTGAATCCACTGAGCGTGTGGTTTAAACTGGCACCTTATCTAAAAGGACAACCCTTTGCTCTGGAAGGATGGGGACAGCACAGCAAAGAGAAGAGGGAACATTTCCTGAAGTCTTTGCCAGGCACTTTCTCTAGAAGGTGGGCAGAACCTCTTCCCTCCCTCCCCTTTTTCCTCCTGCATGAATTCACAAAGGAACTCACCATGGAATTCCTGGAAAGAGGTGGGGGCTTATGGCATCAGGAAATAGGAGAGAGCCCAGGAAAGAGAACAAAGCATGCGTATAAAATTTAAACATGTGGACTCTAAACTGTTAACGCTGGTTACCGCAGGCCTAGGATTGAAGTCGGGTGGAGGCAGAGGACTAAAACTTAAGAAGCTTTCATGTCAACAACCTGAGAGAACCATGTCTAAAAAGGGAGAAGTTTTCTTCAATAAAGTAGCCAGAGCAACACTTCTGTGGTTGAAATTCAAAATTCTCAATGAAATGCTCCCCTGTAAGAAGTCATTCTGGACTAGAACAAACTATAGAAATGGAACCCAGGGCTAGAAAATAGTATGTGAACACATATCGGGGAAGCAGAGCAGCGGGCAGAGAGCAGAAGAGAAAACAAACAAAATGGGAATAAAGTATTCTGATGAAAGGAGTTTTCCGTTCAACTTGCCTTCTATTCTCAAGAGTATATGAAAATGACCATAAAAATGATAGGAGAAAAATGAGAAGAGGATGAGCACCTTGAAAGTTGTCTGGTACGTGGTAGGTCCTCAGTAGTTGCTGATTAACTGCTGAGTCGATGAATGAATGAGAGAGAAAGAAGGAGGAGGAGAGAGAAGACAATTTTATAAATGCAGGTCCTTCTTTATGGGAACATGGATTCATCACAGTGCCTGAGAAATGAGATTGAACTTTTGAACTTCTCCTTCTTTGATGAAATAAGCCCCAAATAAGCCCCAAAGATTAACTGTTGTGCGCCCTCCACCTCCTTGGCTTCCCGGTCCCACTGCTTTGTTTTCACCATCAGAACAAAAACACATCGAAGATTCAGAAAAATTATTCCTGGTTGGTTATTTTGCTGCTAAATGGGAAAGCTGAAAATTAGTTCGAGCTAATCTCAGCCTTCCTAAGTCCTCTCTCCTGCATGCTCTTGTCTAAGGGATGACTTGGGTTTAAGCTCCTTCCTTTAAGGGAACTTGAACCCCAGCCCAGAGACCAATCCATCCTCGCATACACAGAGGCAGCAGTAGGTTGAGACAACCTGAAGAGTGAATCGTATGGGAAAACAGGACATTTATGGAGTCCTCAACTATGGTACCATATACCTGGAAACCCTCCAGCGTGGTAAATCCCCTTCTTGCGAAACACCTATTTGGGTATCAACTCCACAGTACGCAAATCACATCTTCCACATACAATGATTTAAGAGGAATCTCTCCAGAGAGAAAGCTAATGAGCTTTCTTGCCCAACTCCAAGCCTTATAATGGAGAGGTATCACAGCATGGGTGTTAAAAGCAAGGACTCTGGAACAAAGTAGCTGATTTGTGGCCTTGAGCAATTAAAATGGGCATCACACGTTATATGGAGTTAACAGCACCAATATCACAGGACTGTAATACATCAGGCAATTATTACCTTATTATGCAAGATTATGTAAGAATTCATATAAATCACTCATAACAGAGCATGGCAAATAGCACATGCTCTACAAATGTTAGCTATTACGAGAACTGGTTTGACTTTTTCTAGTAACTACCTCCTGACAAAATCCAACTTTCATTTTTCTTATTGGCTGGTACCCTTATAATTCCATCAATCAAAAGAAATAACCACGGAACTATATTCAATATCCTGTGATAAACCATAATGGAAAAGAATATGAAAAAGAATGCATATATATATATATATATATATATATAAAAAACATATAACTTAGTCACTTTGCTGTATAGCAGTAATTAACACAACATTGTAATTCAACTATACTTCAATAAAAAATAAATTTAAAAAAAGAAAAAGAAATAAGCAGGAGTCAGTGATTCAGCAATCTCAAAAAAGGCCAGGAACTCTGGGGTTCTTCTAGTTGGAATAGAACTAGTAATTGGAACAGTCTCTTTTAATCATTCTGCTCAATGGTCAGTGCAGATCCACCCCTCTCTTCCCCTGGGTCCTTAAAGAATTGTCATAAGCTCACTGCATCCCCCTGCAGAATGCTCCTTGACTTGCCAAACAGCACAAGGATTGCTATGTTGCATCAAGAGAGTTATATCTTCAAATCAGCTCCAGAAATGATTTTTAAGTCCTTTGTTTAGGGAAACGATGATATTGGAAAGAAAATGGTTTTGGAATCAGAAGACCCCAGTTCAAGATTCTGCCTCCTCACTTACTAGCTGTGTGACTTTAGACAGACACTGACCCTCAGCTCTGAGATGAAAAAGTTAATAACACCTGCCCTACATGCTGGCAGCAGGGGCCATAAGAGTCCTGGATGAAATGGGTGAAGAGGTCTCATCAGACCTTTCAGGTGAAAGAACTGGGAAGCCATAAAGATAATTTTACATTCTACTATTATTATACTGCTTCCCAAATTTCCACAGAGGGGAGTGAGAAGGGAAAGAAGAAATTAACCAAGTCTATCCATGGACATCCCTCGGGCCCCTAGCCACTGGCCCCGCAGGATAAACAACATAACTACTTTGATTAGCTTCCTCTGTGTGATGCTGACTGCTAGCCAGACACTACGGGCATAGAGAGGGGCCATTTAAGGAATGGTCTCCAAAACAAAAAGGCAAATGCGCTATGGGTCTCTGAACTCCTCAGTTGGTTCAGCCTTTCAGCCCTTTTCATAAAAACATGAAAAATGCCAAACAACTTCAGACTCATGGTATTTTCAGCCCATATGGTGTTTCTGATTCTGATCCCCAAAGACACTGGCAGGATGTTCTGATAATTGCTCTCAGTATTGAAGTATCCCTACATCCAGTTAAACCCCTTCTACAAGTCCACTGCAGAACAAAGAAAGCTTTCTAGAACGCTCTCGTATTTCCAGCCGGCGGGGCGAGACACCCTGCTGGTACTTGCCCAGCCGTGCTCCTCCTCCAGTTTGGACAATAAAGTAGATACTCTGCAAGGACAGCTTTGGATTCATGACTCCCCCCACTTATTCCTGCCACATCCCCAAAAGAAAGAAAACTTCTCCATCGTTTCAGGTCACACCTGAGGCCTGGAGAACTCTCCATGTTAAAGCCAGGAAGGAAAAAGCTGCTCTGTTGCCACAAACCAAGCAGGAACGTGGTCGTGTCAGAATCGGTCCAGAGGCCCCAGTGGAGAAGATCCACTAATTCAATGCATACCTTTTGCTTCTCTTTCTTACCTTTTCTTTGGCCCTGAGTTGGTCAAACATCTCCTGAATCTCATGTTTCCAGTCATCTTGCAGGCAGTGGAAGGAGTCCTTGGGCATTTCAAAGAAACCAGACTCCTCTATGGTAGTTAGCTGGTCCAGGATATTCGTGAAAGATGGTCGTGAATGGGGGTCAGGATTCCAGCAATCTGCATGGGGCACAGGAGTCAGCAGGAAACATCAGCGGACAGAGGCAAATGTAAGATTTAGGGTATGACGTGACCTCATTTGACAGAAAACCACCTCTCATTTCTCCTTCCAGAAATAGAGACTGGGACTTAGAGAACCCCAAACAGGGCTCAGGAAGTAAAGCAATCTGCCCAACATCACAATCACCAACAGTGAAGCTGGAAACCCAGTGCAGCAGCTCTGCACCCATTCCATTCTCACTATTGATTTCACATAGGTAAGGCAAGTCCAAAGCGTTTTCTTGCATGAACTACAGCTACCACAGTTTATCAAGTTACTACACGATTCCAGTCCTGACAATGGGTAACTACACCTTGGGCCCCAATTTCCCATAAATAAATGAGCTACCCTTCCCCAACTCAATGAGCTGATGAGAAGGCAAGGATGAAAAGCATGGGAGTCAGGAAAAGTGAATTCTATCCACTCTCAGCTGAGCCACTAACCAATGGAGTGACCACCTATCCATTTAACCTCTCTCAGCTTAGGATTTCTCACTGACAAAATCATAGGGCTTGCCGAGGTGAATTTTAGAATTCCTTTCTTCATAGATCTTCATTTCTATATGTAAGACACTCAGAGGTCTTGAGATAAAAGCTGCTATACCTTCTTACTTTGGATTAAATAATAATATTCTGAAGCACTGGATAGCAGCCTTCAGTTTCTAAGCTACGTTCTGCAGTCACTAGATGGACAGAAGGGACATCGGTGACACCAGTGTAGCAGGGTGCTGACATCATCTTGTAGTAGCTCTTCCAACCATCTTCAGGATTCCTCCCTGACTGACTCATATTTCACCTCCTCTTTCAGTTACTGACCCTGCAGAACTGGCCACAATCTATCGAGTGCCGATAGAAAAATAAACGGTCTCCAGTTTTGTTCCAGCCAGGGGGCACTCACCTTCCATGAGTTTGGCAAAAGGTTCCGGGCATGTAGAAGGAATGGGAAGGGCAAGCTTGTTCATGGCCACTCCATAAGCGACTGCTAAGCCATCGATTCCTCGGAAGGGCACCTCACCGGTCAGGAGCTCCCAAAGCAGCACCCCATAGCTAAGGAGAGGAAGAAGACAGAAGCCGCACCATGAACCATAGGTGCAACTTCATGCAAATATCTCGCGAGGCTTTGACGAGCATCCCACAGCCTCTCTGACATGTAGGGAGACTAACAAAACAAGTACTGCTATAATATAAAAGGGAGACCATAAAGCCTACTGGCTATAAGCGAAAACTCTGGAGTCGAGCACACTTGGTCTTTTTCCTCAAATTCCTTATGTGTGAAGTGCAAATAACACAAGCAGTCTGACAAGGCTGTCATGAAATGAAATGCACTGCTCTAGTGTTTTAATCAGTGCTCAAGGGCCACATCTATTTTGTGGTTGCTATTGTGAATGTAATAAACTGGGAGAAGAGGCAGGCTTCTGGGAATACATTTTTTCCTGCTTTAAGAAAACTTCAGCTTAAGTCACAGATACATTATTTTTTATTTTTTTAAATTTTATTGAAGTATAGTTGACTTATAATGCTGTGTTTAATTTCTGCTGTATAGCAAAATGATTCACTCATACATATATACGTTCTTTTTCATATTCTTTTCCATTATGGTTTATCACAGGATATTGAATATAGTTCCCTGTGCTATACAGTAGGACCTTGTTGTTTATCCATCCTGTATACAATAGTTTGCATCTGCTAATCCCAAATTCCCAATCCTTCCCTCCCTCACCCCCTCCCCCTTGGCAACCACAAGTCTGTTCTCTATGTCTATGAGTCTGTTTTTGTTTCGTTGATATGTTCATTTGTGTTGTATTTTAGTTTCTACATATAAGTGATATCATATGGTATTTGTCTTTCTCTTTCTGACTTACTTCACTTAGTATGATAATCTCTAGGTCCATCCATGTTGCTGCAAATGGCATTATTTCATTCTTTTTAATGGCTGAGTAACATTCCATTGTGTATATATACCACATCTTCTTAAACCAATCGTCTGTTGATGGGCACATGGGTTGTTTCCATGTCTTGGCTATTGTAAACAGTGCTGCTATGAACATAGGGGTACATGTATCTTTTCGAGTTATAATTTTGTATGGATATATGCCCAGAAGTGGGATTGCTGGATCATATAGCAACAGATACATTTTTTTTTAGCTTTATAAAAGCAGAGAGATGACCACTCGAAACAAACATATTTTGCTCCTGTGAAAGATTTCTTTCAGTGCCCACTAGGTTGAATAGATTCCTGCCCCCGTCAGCGTGAGTGCATCCTTAACGGTGACCTCTGTCTAATTCAAAGGGGAAAGTTTCACAAGGGTGGGCTGCATCGGTAGAGCAGAGCAGCGCATCAGCTGTGAGGGCTTCAAGTTCTTTCCCTACCTTTCAAGTCCACATGAAGAATTTCTTTTCACACGTTCTGTAGTTAGGGAATGGGGAGCACAAAGCTTACGGAATAATTATTCTATGAATTCACAATCAGAACCAGGCAAACTCATGTAGTGTTTAATCCTTCCAGAATAAGTCAGGACCAGAAACCATAAGGCCATGAACAGTTGCAAGAGGGCCTCTCCTTATATTTTCAACACAAAGCTCAATTTTTTGGTAATACTCATCAGTAGTTTACAACCAACAAGAAGACATATTTATTTTTTAAAAAAAATAATAAACCCAGCAACTATTCGATCATGGCACCTTTTATGTGCAGCATGCTAAGACATTTACAAACATGATACTCAATCCCTACAACAAACCTGCAAGATAAGTATTATCATCATTTTGCAGATGAGGAAAGCAAGTTTTAGATAGGGTTAGCAGCATATATTAAGGGCATATGTGGAGTAAGTCACGGTGGACCTGGACCAATTCTCAATTCTTTCTCCCTAGAATGCCCTTCGACCAGTTCTCTGCTTGGTAAACTCTACTAATCATCTTTCAAGATATGATTCAAATGTACCATCATTTATTCACTCATTTTAAATATCTACTAAATATTTACTATGCATCAAACTCAATGCCAAGAACTGGGATACAGGATAAAAAAACACAGATCTTATCCACAAAGAGACTACCAAGAGGAATAGAAAAAGCATCAATTAGAATATGGAAAGAGGAGTCACAACAGAGATACTCTGACAGCACAAAGGAGGGTCACCTACACCAGACCAGGACGGAGGCAGGAGGCAGCTGAACACTGAGTGAAACTTTGCTAATTGAGGGAGGAGCCAGGGCTCCAGAGACAGGGATCAGAGAGCACAACAGCATGGGCTTGCCCTCAAAGGATCCCATGGCCTGGCCTGGCATGGCTCCAAAGGAGAGCAATGTGCCCACCAATGTGCCAGGACATCCCGGGGGTCTCTACAGAGGGACCCTCGGAGTGGACTGGCCAGTGTCCTTGGACAACGGCTTTCCCCGAGTGAGTCCTCCAAATACTATTATTTTCTTTATGTATTTTGACAGGAAAAAAAAAAAAAGCCTAGTAGACTGGTAGTTGCAGGTCTTGTCTTGTCCTGACAAGAAGGCGGATCTTAGTCTGAGGCTGATGGGAACAACTGGACACTTTAGGAAGCCTCCTGACACCACAGCATGTTACTCAGCCCTTGTTTGCGCTGTCAGGTATTCTAGTCGTTTGTTTACCAGCCTGTGGGCTCCTAAAGGGCAGGGACAGTAGTTCCTAATCTTTGCATTCTCAGGGTCTTGCCCAGGCTCTGGGATGCCTAGGCCCTCACATAATGAATGAAGTGGTGGGTGGGTGTAAGAGGGAGTGTGTAGTCAGATGGTCCTTCAGGCTGCCCTGGGTGCCCCAGAGTAAGCCCCAAATATCATCAAGAACTATACTAGGCCACTTCCTGCCAAACCTTTCATGTGACTTATCCAGACAGCAGTCATGCTGGGCAGCGTCCACCCAGTGACCTCTACGAGCTCTCAGCGTTGCTAACTAGATTCCCGGTTACAGAGACTCCCATCTTCAGTTGCCTGCTCTCGGCATTACTGCCCACTTCCACCCTGAGGAACAAAAACTCAAGGTTCCTGAAACCCCTTTCTTCCATCCAGGCAAAGACAATCGATGTCCCAAGCCTAACCACCTGGAAAGACAGGGTGTTTTCGAAGATCCAAACACGCGTCCTGTTTGTGTCCTGGCGTTTCCTCTGTGATGGTGTTTACACTGAGCTCTACTCCGTGGAGATGTCTCAGGCCACCTGGAAGGGAAAGAAGCCAGGGACCCTCCCCTCCCTCCCAGCTTCCACAAGGGCAGCTCTGCTCTCACCTGGCTTGGTCCTTTGTTAATGGGCATTCCGTTCCATTTGAAGGGCTCTACAACTAGGAAAAGTGGGAGAAGTGCTACTCAAGAAAGACTTAGACAGACTTGAGTCGAATGCCTGCTTTACCACTTACAGCCGTGGGACCTTAAGAAAGCAAGTTCACCTCTCCAAACCTGTTTCCTCATCTATGTAACAGAGACAGCAATCCCTACCTCATAGAAGAGCTGCAAGGTAAGAATAACAATAACTACCCCGCATCCTGAAATCGCCATCTATGGTTCGTAAACACCGTGTGCTTCCCTCTCGGAAAGGCCTGAAATGAGAAAGTGGCTGGGGAGAGCCGTGCCGAGGGGTACCAGCATTCAGGGAAGAAGGCTTTCTGGGGATGACTAAACCAGTCGAAGCGTTCCTCTGCCAGCGTTCCTCTGTATTTTTATAACAGAAGGTGGGTGATGTAAATGAAGGCTTGCTGCTCCTCTGTCAGGAACAGAGTCCAAAAAGGGGGCTGGAGAAACACACATTAGATGGATCTGAGCCTCAGGGAGAGGTGGACAGGAGAAGTCCACATGATTCACCTCAGGTTTAGCCTACTTTCTCGCCCTCCCAGGGTTAAGAGAAGGTCAAGAGCTCTGTTCAAGACTGTTTACAAGCAGCCTCGAAGCACCAGCTCAGCTAGAACTCTGCCTCGGAGTCCCTTCCCCCCAGAGAAGTACCAGAGCCCACAGTGCTGCCAATGATTTCCCAAGAGTCAAAGCCTGAACCCAACCCTCAGAAATGCTCCCAGAGGTGCAGTCATCTTTTCCACTGTTTGATAATATCACATGTGGGAGAGGGATGTTTTATTTTTTTCAAAAAGAAGAAGAGCCCTAGAGTGAACAGCAACCCTTCCCAACCGAAGGTGCAGCAATTCTGTACCTGTGCTGGGCCAGGGCTGTTTTTCTTATTAACCTGCATGGACTTTAAGACTGTCAACTCAGGGACCCACCCTCCAAAAGGAGAGGGTGTCCCTTGAATGGGCTCCTGCACTTGGTCATCAGCTTGTGAGCCCACATCCCAGGAACCAAGCTGACTGTTTAATAATCTTTGGCAAAGACAACTGAACTACCATATGTGAAGGTACTCTGTAAACTGTTAGGTAACACACAATTTACTATTCTTGCTGTTAACCAGACCCTCATTCAAAATGACAACATATTTACTAACTTATGTATAAATGTGTATGTTAATATATTTATTGACATAATAAATACTTATTAACATGGCAATATGTTCATGCTCTGTTACATTCAAAAAGCAGCTTACAAAATAGAATGATCCCATTTTAAGGGATGGGTGGGTGATCACAGGAACAGGAATAAACACACCAAAATGTCAACATAGATTATCTTTAGAAGTGCGTTGTGGGTGATTTTTTCTTTTCTTTCCTTTTCTTTTTCTTTTTTTGTTTATTCATATTTTCTATTTTTTTCTATAGTGAACATGTTTTCCTTCCGTAATTTAAAAAACGTAAAATGATTAATTAACAAAATGCCTCCACCTCATCCTACACACGACAGGCAGAGAGTCGCCGTGGGACTATGGCCCCTGGCTGTCACCAGTGCCCTCCCTGCACAACACAACCAAAGGGCAGGCACTGCTTTTCTTGAGGGGGTCTGGGCCATTCTTATCTTACGTTCCACCACAGCACAGAGGAGGCCTAGAGAACTCTACTCGAAGAACAGTGAGACAAACTCAGCTGGCCCTGGGCACCCACCAACTGCAGAGGCCCAAGGCCCCGCATGAGCTCCAGGAGGGGAGTGGGAGGGAAGGGGCTTGGATTCAGGCTCAGCCCTGTACCTGACAATGAAGCCATACCCTTACCTTACACACTCAAGGCCCATAAGGTAGAAGCAAGATAGAAATAAAATGATACGTGGAAGACACCAAGCTTGTTTTGCAGAATACCAGGGAAACCACAGATATGCAGACAACCTGCTGACAGCCCCTTCAGGCACACTGAGGGACTAGGACAACCAATGGTGAACTTTGATAGTGAACTTTAGACATCACAGGCTGAAAATCCACCCCATGTAACACAGGAAACCCCCCTGAATTTGCACATGCAACCCATGAAGAGGCAAGAAGAACAGTTGAGCCTGGGCAGAGAACTCCAGTAACGTACAAATTACTTTCCACCGACCATTTCCCAGCACCCACCGCCCCCGCCTCTTATTCCCTACTTCCATGATAAACATCCTGCTCAACAGCTGATCAACTGGGGAGACATATCTGAGCACTGCCTCCTGCCTCCTCGCTTGGCCACCCTGCAATAAATCCTTTTTCTCTCTGCAAAAGACCGTTGCCTTGGTGTTTGGTCTTTCCATCGTACAGCAGGAAGCAAGTCCACTTGCTTGGTCATAACAGAGTAAGTATGTATTCAACAAACATTTCTTGGAGGAATAAATGCATTACAAGTCAGTCTGGGAACCAGCTCTGCCCCGAGTTCCTAGACATGCTTTGGCCCTCTTGGGACAAGCTGCTGGATCCCAGGCATGGTGGGCCAATCACCCTGGAAGAGGGTGCCCAAAGCGCAGGAGTAAGAGTATATAGATGGTGACGTGGCTAAAAGCACAGAGTTTCAAGAGACACATATCTAGTTCAAATCACAGCTTTACCTCTACCACCTGGCTGAACCTAGGCAACTGATTTCAATCATCTAAGCCTTGGTTACCTCATCTGTAAAACGGAAATAATAATAGCTACTTTTGGAGTCATCTCCAAATTAAAGACAAGCTTCTTGCCATGGATAAGCTCTCTTTCCCCTTTTCTGTGGGATATAATTATTCTGAAGTCACTTTCACTCAGATGTAACCATTCAGAAAAGAATAACACGCCGAGGGATGCTGAAAGGACCTGAGTTCCTGAATGATCTCAAGGTGCAAAGCTGCCCCACCAGCCTAGACAGGCTGGACTACTCTTGAAAAAGAAGTACATTTCTACCATCAGTAGGTCTCTTTGCAATAGCAGATTAGCTTAATTAATACATTAACTAATCTCATTAGCCTACAGTCAAGCAGTGAAAGTGTAGGTTGAAGCATATGAAATTGCTGCTTTTGTGGGTGAAAAACAGTTGAATATCAGGATACAGCTCAACCTAATGAGATCTAGTCAGATATTTTAAGGAAAGGAAAACTCTTTTCTTCACAATAGGTACTTCACCCATAATTAATGTGTAGTGAAATAAGATTCAATATACAGAAGCTATAAAACATCATTGAAAGAAATTAAAGAAGGTCTAAATAAACAGGAAGATATCCCATGTTCATGGATTGAAAGACAATATTATTTAGATGGCAATACTCCCCAAAGTGATCTACAGACTTAACATAATCCCCATCAAAATTCTAGCTGCCTAATTCTCAGAAACTGACAAAATGATCCTAAAATTTGTATGGAAATTGAAGAGATCTGGAATAGCAAAAATAATCTTGAAAAAGAAGAAAGTTGGAAGACTCACACTTCCTAATTTCAAAACTTAGTACAAAGCTACAGTTCTTAAAACAGGTGGCACTGGCAAAATGGGAGACACATAGATCAGTGGAGTAGAATTGAGAGTCCAAAAATAAACTCTTTCATTTGTGGTGAACTGCTTCTTGACAGGGATGCCAAGACAATTCAATGAGGAAAGAAACAGTCTTTTAAACAAATGGTGCTAGGACAACTAGAAGCCACATGTAAAAGAATGAAGCCGGACTCCTACCTCACACCACATACAAAAATTAGGTCAAAATGGAACAAAACGGAACAAAATGGACCTATATGTCAGAGCTAAAATTACAAAACTCTTAGAAGAAAACATACGTATAAAACTTCATGACTTCGTTTCTTAGATATGACACCAAAAGCACAAGCAATCAAAGAAAAAACTGATAAACCGAACGTCGTCAAAACTAAAAATGCTTGTGTTTCAAAGGATACCATCAAGAAAGTGAAAAGAAAACCCACAGAATGGGAGAAATTATTTGCACATCATGTATCTGATAAGGGACTTGTATCTGGAATATATAAAGAACCCTTTCGACATAAAAATGGAAGGACATATAACCCAATTTTAAAATTGGCAAAGGATTTGAACAGATAGTTATTCAGAGAAGATATACAAATGGCCAATAAGCACATGGAAAGATGCTCGATGTCATTAGGGAAACACAAATCAAAACCACAGTGAGATATACCACTTCACATCCACTAGGATGGCTATAATAAAAAATAACAAGTGTTGAGAGGATGTGGAGAAATTGGAACCCTCATGCATTGCTCATGGTAATGGCTGTGGTAAAAAACTGTCTGGCAGTTCCTGAAAAAGTTAAATATAGAATTACCATATGAATCAGAAAATTTCATTCCTAGGTGTATACCATCCAAGAGAACTGAAAATATATGTTCACACAAAAGCATGTAAACAAATGTCCACAGCAGCATTATTTACATTAGACAAAAAGTGAAACAACCCAAATGTCCATCAACTAAAGAACAGACAAATTGTGGTATACCCATATGATGGAATATGATTCAGCTATTGAAAGGATGAAGTTCTGAAAAACATAGATGAACCCTGGAAACATTATGCAAATGAAAAAAGCCAGTCACAGAAGAGCACATACTGTATGATTCCATTTATATGAAATGTCCAGAAGAGGCAAATCCACAGTGACAGAAAGTAAATTAGTGGTTGCCAGGGTGTAGGGGGAGGGGTAGGGGGTATGAGGGAATGACTACTAATAGGTATTGAGGGTTTTTTTGAGTGATAAAAAAATATTCTGGAAATAGTCAGTGGTTGTCATGGGTTGAATGGTGGCCCTGAAAAGATATGTCCATGTCCTAATACCCAGAATCCTTATTTGCAACAGAATCTGCCCCAGAGTCTCTGGAGAGAGTATGGCCCTGCTGATACCGATTTCAGACTTTTGGCCTCTAGGCTGTAAATTTGTATTGCTTTAGGCCACCAGGTTTGTGGTAATTTGTTACAGCAGCCTTAGGAAACTAATAACAATGATGATCAATGTAAAACATTGTAAATTTACTAAAAACCACTGGCTTATACATTTTAAAAAGTGCACTTTACAGTATGTGAGTAATACCTCAATAAAGCTGTTATTTAAAATATACACACACACAAGCTCACTTTACAACAAGTAAAATATACACACACAACAAGCTCACTTTACAACAAGAAGCAACAACTTCATAGATGAAATACGATGATAATCTACAGTCCTTTCTTTTGCCTACCAAGGTGATGCTACTGTCTCACGGTCATGAGGATGCTTACTCTGTAGATGCTCATCCTCCCATCAGTGGGAGAAAGATCTTTAGATCCAACATGTCCTTGTGACCTCTTGGGCTGACATTAACTAAGGGGAACGGTTGGTCTAATCTTTGACTCTGCAGTTCTGGGCGCATGCTTGAGACCTATCTTTTCCCATTTCTATATCAATGCTCGACAGGCAAGACAGAGCCCTGACTAAAAGCTTAACTGGATAACTGGAAAGGATAATTTCCAGCCCACCCAGAAAAAAGAGACAGCACAAACAATACTCATCAGCTGAAGGGCTTATAGTGAGAACAAGTCCAACAGTAACAGCCACTGTTGCTAAGCAAGCCAGGGTGACCGTGGGGAAGGTCTCCAGGACTGTCTGGGTACCCTCACCACCCTGGAGGTCAGTACGCACTGCCCCTAGAATCTCCTGGTCCTTCCTAGGGAGCAATCACCAACACAAAGGGGCCTACACAGAGGTGGTACTTGCCCCCTAGCACTGGGGGGATTTCTGGCAGATGAAGGTGTTAGAAACTGTCCTTTGGCAACGTGGGATTTAGTGTAGATTGCTCTGAAGGGGTCACCTAGACCTACCTGGGGTGCCTGGGGTTCTATGCAACCCCAATTCTCCAAGTCCCGAAGCATCTGTGCAGCCAAAATAGATCTGGGGAGCGCTGACCCTGCACCTCTGGACCTTACCTCCACACGTCGCTGCCTTTGGAAAACATGGAGGCACGAATGACTTCAGGTGCCATCCAGGCATACGTCCCTGCTGCGCTCATCTTGGTGGTTCGGTGCCATTCCCGAGCCAGGCCAAAATCGGTGATCTTCAGAACCTTTTTGCTCAGGTCTCCGTTCTCCACCTTCTGAAGGATCAGTACTGGGCAAGGAAAGGAATACAGAAGAAACCAGAGTCTGCGTGAATCACGGGGAAACCACACAACACAGAGCCCTCCCGCCATCCTCTTGTCCTCTCCTGCAGGCTCCATCATGTGGCTCCCATGGGTGGGTGGTGGGAGCCGCCATCTTTAAACACCTAGGACGCACCCATTTTGGCGCCAAGTACTTTACAGGCATTATCTTCAACCCTCGCAACAACCTCATGAGGTACATACGATTGCCGTCGCTGCTCTACAAACAGGTGAGGAAGCTGAGATACAGCACCACTAAATAAATCTTCCAAGGCCACTCAACTAATAAGCCAGGACTGAAACCCTGGCAGCCTGGCTGGAGAGCCTTCCCTGCTGCCATGCCACCATACGGCCCACTCACAGCCTACCCTTCTGAGGAGCGGCTACCCGGCCTTCCTGACCTCCAGGCCACCGCTGGGCTTTGAGCACTCTCACAGCACCAGGAGTGGAGGTTGCCTGCTGGGCTTCTAAGGTTTCCGACAGTGTCTCAACAGTTTCCATGAACCTCTCCACGTGACTTTATTTAAAGTCTTAAGAAAGCATGTCTTAGTTTCAGGTGGCCAACATTGTTAACCAACTATCCTCCAATATAAAATAAAAACTAAAGAAAAAAAAAAAGCAGGTCATTTGGGCAGAGATTTTCCCTTAATCCAGGAACTCAGCAGCACCCACTGGGGAGTGGCTGACAGGCTGGAGGTCAGAGGGCACACACGCTGAGGCTCACCCAACATGACGGCTCCAGCGAGAAGCATGCCCTCGTGGGAGCCAATCTCCCCCAAAAGAGCAAAAACGCCCATCGACTAAAGTGCTGTAAGCAAAGGCCAGAAACCCTGCCTGAGTCGGCAGCGAGCGAGCTCCTGGGATACGAGGAGGCCGAGCCTCCATCTCCACAGGTGGGACGGTTCCAAGGGCCCTGGGTCAGCACCACCTCTGTGGGCCAGACGCTGAGCCACCGGGAGTTCAGAGCTCTGTACACGGGATTTCAGGGAAGGAAGGAAGATTCTCTCTGCTGTTCAAGTCTAAATGGGGAGAGTGGGGTAAGGGGGCTGGATTTGGGGGCAAGAGCCGCAGGGAGTCCCTCAAGTCACACGACGGTACTTTTCTCTTCCTGCTCCCCCAAACCCCGCCCCGGCACACGTCCACTGAAGTGTTACATAATGAAAGGACGTGGGCCAAAGATCTCTACGTCCTACATGCTTCCCAGAACATCAGCAGTAAAGAGGGATTACAAGCAGCTATAGGGCTGGAAGCATAAGAGAAGTCAGTGCCAGCCACTCCCTAGATCTAATGGACTAAGCCCCCTTCCTCCACACCCTCCCCCCTGCTCCCCTGACACACCCCACCCGCTCCAAGCTTCCAGCATCCTGATGGGTCCAAGCCTCTAAAAGCTTGGGCAGATGAAAACGAACAAACAAAAAACAACTTCCTACATCTCATCTAATCACAAAACTCTTTTCTTCTGTGCCTCTCTCCCCTTCTCTGCGGGTAGACAGATAACGGACTGACATGCATGCAGACTGCTGGGGAAGTGGCACCACAGAAACCCACCATGCCCTCTGCAGTGGCGGCAACCAGCTGCTGAGCATTTCCCTGAGTCGTCCTTAAACGGAGGATTCAAAGAGAGCCTTTCCCCTTACAGATCTAATGGGGCTCAGTCCTGTCACCCGAGGCCACCAGGTGGCTGGGACAGGGTGAGGTAGGAGCTGGGTAACAGTTTCACGATGCTGTATGGGTCCAGCTGAGCTTTCCCAGAGCCTCTGCAGGAAAGGGAAGGCAGAGAGGTTTAGATTCTGCGACAGGAAATTGGTTTTTACAAATGGGATGGCATGCTGAAGATGATTTTTAAAATACATCAGTCTGTCAGATGGCTTAAGAGGGATGGCCGAAAGATGAAGACGGGGCAAGAACCAGCCCAGGGGCAGTCTGTCTAAACTGGAATGCATTTAGACAGTGCACGTCCAGCCCAGTTGCACCTAATCTCCATGACTCCCTGATGCCTTACATCCAGCTGACCTCAAACATTTATCCCAACAGGATAAATGCCCCTGAAGGCATCTGAGTTAGAAAGCCCTGGCCTAGGGATTCTGCCCCCAGCAAAGGAGAGCGGGCTATAATCCTGGCAGCTAATAATTCCGGCAATGATTCTCAAGAACAGTGTCCTGAAGTACTGATATCTACCAAGCACGCATTACTATTAACAATTAAAGCAACAAAGTTTGTGAAAGCTTTACTTTTTTTTTTTTTTGGAGATTTTAAAAATTAAGATGAAATTCACATAACGTGAAATTAACCATTTTAAAGTGAACAATTCAGTAGCATTTAGTACATTCACAACGTCGTAAACCATCCCCTCTACCTAGTGCCAAAACATTTTCATCACCCCCAAAAAGGAAATTCCATACCCATTAAGCATTGTTCCCCATTCTCCCCTCTTCCCAGCCTCTGGCAACCACCAACCTGCTTCCTATCTCTATCGATTTACCTATTCTGCATATTTCATATAAATGGAATCATACAATATGTGACACATCTGGTTACTTCACTTAGCATCATGTTTCCAAGGTTCATCCACATTGTTGCTCATACCAGCACTTTACTCCTTCTTCTGACTGCATAATATTCAATCATATGTATATACCACTATTTGTTTCTCCTTCTGTCCATTGACAGACATTTGGGTTGTTTCCATCTGTTGGTTACTGTGAATCTACTATGAACACATGTACACGTATACTTGTTTGAGTACCTGTTTTCAATTCTTTAGGAGTGGAATTACTAGTTTATATGGTAATTCTATGTTGAACTTTTTGAAGAATCAGCAAACTATTTTCCACAGCAGCTGAACCATTTTACGTTCCCATTAGCAATGTATGAAGGTTCCAATTTCTCCACATCCTCACCATACCTGTCATTTTCCTTTTTCTTATTATAGCCATTCTAGTGGATGTGAAGTGGTATCTCACTGTGGTTTTGATTTGCATTTCCCTAATGACTAACGACGTTGAGCATCTTTTCATGTGCTTTCTGGCCATTTGTATGTCTTCTCTGAAGAAATGTCTGTTGTTTTGTTGTTGAGTTATGAGTTCTTTATATATGCTGGATACTAGACCCTTATCAAATATGTGATTTGCAAATATTTTTCCCTCTCTGTAGGCTATCTTTTTACTTACTTGATAATGTCCTTTGATGTACAAAAGTTTTTAATTTAGATGAAGTCCACTTTATCTATTTTTCCTTTTGTTGCTCATACAGTACTTTTGATGTAATACCAAAGAGCTGTCAAATTCAAGTTCATGAAGATTTGCCCCTATGTTTTCTTCTAAGAGTATTACAGTTTCAGCTCTTATATTTAGGTTGTTGATCCATTCTTCTTTAATTTTTGTATATCATATAAGAAAGGGGTCCAACGCCATCCTTTTGCATGTGGATATCCACTTTTCCCAGTACTGTTTGTTAAAGGGGAAAGCTTTACTTTTTAAAACAGAGTGGAGCATAGTTCTCTCCAAACACGTTTTCCTGGGTAGGAGAGAAAGGTTATATTCACAGCAGCTTACTTATCTGTACCACTGCTGTGAGCCCATTCCAAGCTTCTACCGCTGACAAGCAGCTGCAGCAGTAACAAACTACTGTGCTTTACTTCTTGGAAAACGTAAGGGTGTTTTATCAAAATCTGGTGAAGTCCATGAAAGTGCATTGTGTAAACCTCCCCTTTCATGGGGGGCAGTGGAACAAATGCTGAAAACTAACAAATCCAAGTCAAGAGGGGACCAGCCAGGATAAGAGAAAGAGGGAGAAAAAGATGCATTTGAACTAAAATCCTAGTGATTAACCAGATATAGGGGCTTGATGGAGAAAGGAGACATCTCCCGCCTTTCAGACATGGGTGACAAGTAGAATGGTCGCGCCCCTGACTGAGAAGTTGAAAGACAAAGCCCATTTGAGGAAACCAAGTTCAGTCTGGGACATAATGGATTTAGGGTGACAGTAACAACAGTCAGTGCAGAACAGAAAAAAGAAAAGAAAAAAAAAAAAAAGAGCAGACAATCTAAATCCCAGGCTTGACATTTTCTATGTAACCCTGGGTAAGTTTCATAGACTCTACATCTCTATTCCTGCTTCTATAAAATGGGGATAAAGATTAAAGGCAATACAGTAATAAAGCACCTAGCAGAATGCCTGACACATAATTAGGAGCTCAGGACATTACAGCTATCATTACTACGATTACGACTAAGTGTCTCATACATAAGTGGAAACCATGGGACTCCAAGTTCAAGGTATTGAGAATCCTGGTAGGAAGCCTGGCAGGCCCTGACACAAAATAACCATGTAATAAATTTTTACTGTATAAATAAATAGAATGGTTGATTAAATAATAATGATAGCTACCCATTATTGCTCATTTACTATGTACAGGCATACCTCGTTTTATTGTGTTTCACAGATATTGCATTTTTTTACAGATTGAAGGTTTGTGAGAACCCTGCACTGAGCAAGTTTATTGGCGCCATTTTTCCAATAGCATTTGCTCACTTCCTGTCTCTGTGTCACACGTGGCAATTCTCACAATATTTCAAACTTTTTCATTATTATTACGTCTGTTATGGTGATCAGTGATCTTTGATCTTACCGTTGTAATTGTTTTGGGGAACCACAAACCATGCCCACATAAGATGGGAAACTTAATCGGTAAGTGCTGTGTGTGTTCTGATTGCTCCACCAACTGGCTGTTCCCCCATCTCTCTTCCTCTCCTCGGGCCTCCTTATTCCCTGAGACACAACAATACTGAAATTAGGCCATGTAAGAACCCTACTATGGTTTCTAAGTGTTCAGGTGAAACTCTCTCACTTTAAATCAAAAACTCGAAATGATTAAGCTTGGTGAGGAAGGCATGTCAAAAGCCAAAAAAGGCCAAAAGCTGGGCCTCTTGTATCAGTGAGTCAAGTTCTGAATGTAAAGGGAAAGCTCTTGAAGGAAATTAAAAGTGCTACTCCAGTGAACACACAGAGGATAAGAAAGCAAAACAGCCTTAGTGCCAATGTGGAGAAAGTTTTGGTGCTCTGGATAGAATATCAAACCAGCCACAACATTCCCTTAAGCCAAAGCCTAAACCAGAGCAAGACCCTGACTCTCTAGGAAGGCTGAGAGAAGTTAGGAAGCTGCAGAAGAAAAGTCTGGAGCTAGCAGAGGTTGGTTCAAGAGGTTTAAGGAAAGAAGCCGTCTCCGTAACATAAAAGAGCAAGGTGGAGCAGCAAGTGCTCATGTAGAAGCTGCTGCAAGTTATCCAGAAGATCCAGCTAAGATCATTAATGAAGGGGGCTCCACTGAACAACAGATTTTCAGTGTAGATGAGACAGCATTCTATTGGAAGAAGATGCTACCTAGGACTTTCATAGCTAGAGACGAGAAGTACAATACCTGACTTCAAAGCTTCAAAGGACAGGCTGATTCTCTTTTTAGGGGCTAATGCAGCTGGTGACTTTAAGCTGAAGCCAATGCTCATTTACCATTCCAAAAATCCTAGGGCCCTTAAGAATTATGCTAAATTTACTCTGCCTGTGTTCTCTAAATGAACAACAAAGCCTGGATGACAGCACATCTGTTTATAACATGGTTTACTGATTACTTTAAGCTCACTGTTGAGACCTACTGCTCAGAAAAAGACTCCTTTCAAAATATTACTGCTCACTGACAATACATGTGGCCACCCAAGAGCTCTGATGGAGATGTACAATGAGATTCTTGTTGTTTTCATGCCTGCTAACACAACATCCATTCTGCACCCCGTGGATCAAGGTGCAACTTCGCCTTTGAAGACTTAAAACTATTTAAGAAATACATTTCTTAAGGCTAGAGCTGCCATAGTGATTTCTCTGATGGATCTGAGCAAAGTCAACTAAAAACCTTCTGGAAAGGATTCAACATTCTAGATGCCATTAAGAACATTCATGATGTTCAAAATATCAACATTAACAGGAATTTGGAAGAAGTTGGTTCCAACCCTCATGGATGACTTTGAGGGGTCAAGACTCGGATGGAAGAAGTAACTGCAGATGCGATGGAAACAGCAACTAGAATTAGAAGTGGAGCCTGAAGATGGGACTGAATTGCTGCAATCTCATGATAAAACTTTAACAAATGAGGAGCTGCTTCTTAATGGATGAGCAAAGAAAGTGATTTCTCGAGACGGAATCTACTCCTGGTGAAGATCATTGAAATGACAAAGATAGAATATTACATAAAACTTAGTTGATAAAGCAGCTGCAGGGTTTGAGAGAACTGACTCCAATATCAAAAGAAGCTCTACTGTGGGTAAAAGGCTATCAAAAAAGCATTGTATGCTATAGAGAAATCATTTGTCTATAGATGAGAAATAAAAGTCAATCAATGCAGTAGACTTCACTGTCTTATTTTAAGAAATGGCCACCCTGATCAGCCAACGGCCCTCGACACTGAGGCAAGACCCTCCACCAGCAAAAAGATATGACTCACTGAAGGCTCAGATGATGGTTAACATTTTTTTAGCAATAAAGTTTTGTGTTTTTTTTTGTGGCCTCTCCCGTTGCGGAGCACAGGCTCCGGACGCACAGGTGCAGCGGCCACGGCTCACGGGCCCAGCCGCTCCGCGGCATGTGGGATCTTCCCAGACCGGGGCACGAACCCGTGTCCCCTGTATCGGCAGACGGACTCTCAACCACTGCGCCACCAGGGAAGCCCGCAATAGAGTATTTTTAATTAAGGTATGTACAGTTTTTTTGTGGACATAATAGACTACACTCAATAGACTACAGCATAGTGTAAACATAACTTTTATATGTACTGGGAAACCAAAAAAATTCATGTGACTTGCTTTATTGCAATACTCACTTCATTACGGTGGTCTAGAACCGAGCCTGCAATATGTCCAAGGAATATGCCTGTAGTGGCTTGATGCTCTTTACATGCTGTATGTAAAGAGCCTGACAACCATCACCTTAGTTACTCCTTAAACCAACCCTATGAATTAGGCATAATTATTTTCCCTAGTTTACTCGTGCTGAAACAGACACAGAAAGGTTGTCAGTTGTCCACAGTTAGTGAGGGTTGGAGATGGATTCCAAAGCCAGATCTCTGTTCACATGCTGTGCCATCCAGAGGACAGAAAGGAATCCTATGAGTCTTTAAGGCTTGGCTCAATTTCCACCTGATCCCTAACACTGTCATTAATCAACTAGTATTCACTGCTCTCCTTGTTCGTGAAGTACTCCTTCAGCACCCCAAACCAGTACCATACAATTTAACACTATATGCTTCTTTTAATTATTCCCAACTGCTGCATGTACGTGTCTCATCGTTTCCTCTAGAATGTGATGGAATATGACTCCTAGGGGGCAGAAACCCCATTCTCTTTCTTCTTTTTTTTTGCGGTACGCGGGCCTCTCACTGCTGTGGCCTCTCCCGCTGCGGAGCACAGGCTCCGAACGCGCAGGCTCAGCGGCCATGGCTCACGAGCCCAGCCGCTCCGCGGCATGTGGGATCTTCCCGGACCGGGGCACGAACCCGTGTCCCCTGAATCGGCAGGCGGACTCTCAACCACTGCGCCACCAGGGAAGCCCCAAATCGTGTTTTTTATACACTCTTTTATGTGTATATACCTTTGACAGTAAACTTTAAAAAAAAAGAAGACTAAACCAAGGGCTTCCCTGGTGGCGCAGTGGTTGAGAGTTGCTTAGTTTTGTAAAAGTGAGTGACAAGCACAAATGTAGCTGTGTATACTAGTTTCCTAGGGCTGCCTAACAAATTAACACAAATGTGGTGGCTTAAAACAACCGAAATGTACTGTCTCTCAGATCTGACGGCAAGAATTCTAGTCTAAAATCAAGGTGTCGGCCATGGCCATGCTACCTCCAAAGGCTGCAGGGAGAATCCTCCCTTGCCTCTTCCAGCTCCTGGTGTCTGCCAGTCATTCTTGGTGTTCCCCAGCTTAGGGCAGCATAACTCCAACCTCTTCACTGGCCATCTGCCCTCTGCGTCTGTCTCTGTTCTTCACATGGCATTCCCATCGCCATGTGTCTGTATCCAAATTTCCCTCTTCTTATAAAAACATCAGGCATTGGACGAGGTCCAGTCCCTATCCAATAGGACCTCATTTTCACTTGATTACAAAGATCCTATTTCCAAATAAGGTCACATTCACAGGTTAGAACTTCATCATGTCTTTTTCAGGGGGACGCAATTCTACCCACAATACAGTAAAAATACTGCCTTTGTTAGATTGAAGGCTCTCAAGGAAATAAGCTAAATACAGCGTCTGGCCATGGTCCCAGAGAGCTGACTAGAGCCCTTTCTGGGAAAGTCAGTAAGCACGATCATATATGAGTAGTAGAAAACCTGCAGAGATGACCACAGTGGGGACATGTGGCAGCACGGAACTGTGGGGAGAGATGCAGATACTGGACATCCATCAGAAATTTGGTTGGGGAGTGGGCTCCCTGTATTTTCTGTTTCTAAATTCACTCGGGTTCTTGGGGTTGGGCAAAGAAAACACTTCCGTCCGTCCAGCCAACAGGACAAAGAGCTTCATCAGCACATGAGCAAGACAGCCAAATACAGAGAAGAATCCTGACCAGGCTCCCCAGGTAGTCATTCCTCAGGTTAAATTGACGGAACACCAGCAATAGGTGAGTTGGTGATGAGCGTCCTGAGTCACACTACCGGATCTAAACTGCCCCCCTCTATGTCCGATGCACAGCTGCTCCCCTGGGATCTCCTTTCACAGTCCTCGGGTTTCCCTTCATCTATCTCCCACATCCTGTACCCCACTTTCTCTTTCTGCTTTCCTCTTACTTTGGTGATATGCATTCTCCAACAGCTCTTTAGAAAGAACACATGGAAGGTATGTTTTTTTTTGTTAGAAAATGTCTACATTCCATCCCCATACTTGGCATAAAAATGATTGGAGATTTTCCTTCATCGTTTTGAAGGCATCGTGCATCAATTTCTTGCTTCCAACACTGCAGTTAAGGAGCCCCGAGCCATTTTGCTTTCTGATGCTCTGTATGTGACATGTCTTTTTCTTTTGGGAAATTTTTAGTCTCTTCTTAATCCCCAGTGTTCTGAAATATCAAAGGAATAGGAATACATCTTGGGTGGGGACTTCGTGAGTACTTCCAAATCTGAACTCTCATGCTCTTCAGTTACAGGGAATTTTCTTGAAGTATCTTACTGTTATTTTCCTCCCCTATATTTCTCTGTTTTCTCTCTCTCTAGAACCTCTATTATTTAGGTATTAGTCTTTCTTTACTGGTCCTCCAGTTTTCTTATCTTTTCTCCTCTATTTTTCATCTTTTTTGCTTTTTGATCTTCTTTCTGAGATGTCATCACTTTGTCTTCTAACCCTTCTATTGGGTTTCTTCTCATTTCCCCTATCATGATTGTAATTTCTAATGGACCTCTGTTTTGTTCTCTGAATTTTTTTTTCAATTGAGTGGCAAGAGCACATGTAGCCGTGTAATGCCTGTTTCTGTAATACAGGCACAATATCCTTTCTTTTACCTGAGCATATTACTAATGGTTCTTTTTTTATTTCTTTGTTTCTCCCAGTGCAGTCTGTCTCAGCTGCTTTTTCTATTTGTGCTTTGGTCTCTAATGCACTTTTGCTCAGAGTTGCTGTACTCCTTGATTGTCTGTTCATGATCAAGAACCAAATTGGGCTTATGCTTTAAAAAGGAAATCCTTATGTTTCAAAGGTACATACTGAAATATTTACCCAAAAAAACATAATGTCGCAGATGTACTTCAAAATAATCAAGGGTGGAAATGAGTGGGGTGACTGAAGAGACAAGATTACCCATGAGTTGGTCATTATGGAAACTGCCTGAGTACATGAGGGTTCATCATGCTGTTTCTCCTTCCTTGTGTGTGTGTCTTCCATAATAATAAGTTTGGGCGGGGGTTGGGGGCAAGGAGTGAGGGATCAAAAGCTAACTAGAACCTCTAAGCACACAGAAGGAATCTGTCAACTTCCAGCTTCTCTGTAGGGAGAGCCAGGGAAGCCTAGACAAGAACACCTGTGGTCATTCTGTTGAGCTGGTCAAGCACTCTTCCAACTGTGGGAAAATAAAGGTCTGGCTGCCAGTGTGCTGGGAATCAAGTTGCGGGAGGGCCAAGGTGGTCGCAGGCTTCCGTATGTAAACAGTTATCTCATCACTCCATTTTTAAATTAAAGTCTCCATACCCATACCCTGTGCCTGCGTCCCCCAGTCCAGAAACCAGTTTCCTCTTCCAAAAGGAAAGGCAGTCAGCTGGCCGCACGGAGTGGAGGAGGAATGCATTTCATATCATCGCTACCTGACCCGTTTTATTTTAGCACCCGCTTCACTCCAGTTCTGGAGGTACCAGGTGCTGCCAGTTCCTAGACTTTTAGGGATTCTGTGATATAAATTCGTTCTTTGCTTTCCTCACTGTCAGGTTAAAATTATCTTTCTCAAACCTCCTAAGTTAGTTACGGCTCATCTGTTTTCCAGCTTCTAAAACTTCGCTACTGTTGTCTACTCTGCTGTTGGTCTTGTGAGTTCCTGTAGTTCTAGCTGGGTTTTAAGAGAGAGCACAAGCTGAGGTATGTATTCAGCCTGCCATCCCAGCCCAGATCCTGCCTTTGCTTTCCTTTGTTTGCTGGGGTAGGGAGAAGGAAACTGACGTGGTCCGTATCCAAAGGTATCCTGCGGGGGCTTCCAGCTTTCCTTGGCTTGGTTCTTCTATCTCTCCCAGTTGGAGAAATCTGTCCTCTTGCTCGCTCCCGTCAGAGCTCAGAGTTCAACCACCACATGTACGTCACAGCATCCTCTCCCACCTTAACCAGAACTATCTCTGAGCTTCAACAAGGCAGAAAGGAAAAAGCAACAGATGAAGACCCAGAACGCCTGGGTTCTGGCTTCAGCACTGTGCGATCTTCACCAGGCCCCTGTGCCCCCATCTCTGACATTCTCAGAGACTATAATTCCCTGCAAGCTGTGTTGGTCTCTCCTGGGGTCAGCCAAGCTCCACCACCCACCTGAGCTGAAGGACAGCTACACTCAAGGGCGAAGAGGAGTTAGGCCAAATGATTCTACCCCAGAGAAAAGCTCCACTCACCAGACACAGCCAGGCCTGAGTCAGCACTGGAGACGCTAGCTTCCTGCAGCCCATTGCCTGCAGTGGAAGTGGGAAGAAGACCTTGGGCTCCAGCCCCACCCAGCAGCCCAGGGTACCAACAGGCCAGCAGTAAGCACACAGCAGGCCCTCTGTGGTGCTGAATCAGCCAGAGCCACATAGAAGAGCCTCACTCATGGGGCACCAGCATGCAGTGAGCGCACGGCCAACATCCAAGCCCCAGCCTCTCCTGCGCCCTGGCCCTCAGCCCACTGTCCCTCCAGGCAAGACCAAGAGAGGCCAGACAGACTTGCTCGCCCAGGCAAATGATTCACCACCTAGACTTCTTGACTCTGCGTCTCAGCAGAGGTGTGGTGCTGCCATGCCGGCAGCCGCTGAGGACCCAGCCGCGTTCAGCACTGTCAGCAGAGCCGCACTAAGCCAGCATAGAAAACCGTGCTTCCCAGCAAACATTTGGGCACAGGCAGCCAGAAATCCCTGTCGGAAGAACTACAGAAAGGTGGGGAGAACCGGGTGCTTGGGGATTTCGGTTCCACCCCCTCTTGGTAAAGAAGAGGAAACCAAAGTTAATGGATGTGTGCGATGCACTCCTGGCAAAGCCAGAGAACATTCGGTACAATGAGTGACCTTGTCCTATGACCCAGAGCCAGCGCAAAGCTGAACTGTAATGACCCCCCTTTCTGGGCCTGTAACCTGAAGAGGCATAATAGGCGCTCAATAAATACTTGTCCTGAATGAATGAATACAAACCACCCGCAAAGGTTTCTAATTAAGTCAGTTAAGGAGTGGCCCCCAAATACCTGTTTGAGGGTTGACTACACTGGCTTCACCAAAGAAGCTACGGCAATGATTCCTAATCCTTTAAAATATGTCCGTTCAGCTTACAAAATGTTATTATGATGGCAGATGTACTTTTAGTGTGTGTCGATTAAGAAAAAAACAATAACCAGAGCTCATGTTCAGCGGGGGCCTTCGTGTGCGCTGCAGCTGAGCTAAGTTATTTAAATGCATAATCTTTTTTTTCTTTTTTTAAATAAATTTATTTATTTATTTATTTATTGGCTGCATTGGGTCTTCGTTGCTGTGCACGGGCTTTCTCTAGTTGGGGCGAGCGGGGGCTACTCTTTGTTGCGGTGCGCGGGCTTCTCATTGCGGTGGCTTCTCTTTGTTGCAGAGCACGGGCTCCAGGTGCACAGGCTTCAGTAGTTGTGGCACGCGAGCTCAGTAGTTGTGGGGCACGGGCCTATTTGCTCCGCGGCATGTGGGATCTTCCCGGACCAAAACTTGAACCCGTGTCCCCTGTACTGGCAGGCGGATTCTTAACCACTGCGCCACCAGGGAAGTCCTACGTGCATAATCTTATTTAATTCTCTCAACCATTCAGGAAGCCACTTCAGACGTGGAGAGTGAAATTCAGAGAGGGTGGTCCACAGGTGCAAGAGGCAGGGTCAGGACACAAGCCAGGTCTGGAGGAGATCACAATGAGAGCCCAGGACCACCATGCTGTATTAAACACCCCGATGAAAAGTGCTTTTAAATGAATTTGTATTTTATCAACACAACAGCACCTACACACCTTTGAAAAACAGAAATAGGAATAGTTACACTTTCTACAATGCATTTAGATTCAAAGGCACCTAGCAGTAGCCCCCTCCCCAGGGGTCTGCAGCCCACCACTGGGAACTGCTGACCACAGTGCTGCCACTGGAAGACCGTTCTGCAAAACAACAGCCAGTAACTGTCCCTGAGGAAAGGATCCACCTGTCTGCCATCATCTCGCGTCCAATCAGGTGTCCCAAAGCCTGTGCTTCCAGAGGAGTGGATGGGAGGGCATCTCCAAGGAAGGGTTAAAAGAGAAGGACAGAGTCAGCAGCATTTGTGATAAAGAGAAAACAAAGTGAAAACACAGCAGAAACGAACTGCTACTTTAGCAATCCTGGCAACGTATCATGAAAGGACTAACAAGGGATTAATGATAGGAAAAGAGCCTAAAATCTGTGACCTAGACTGCTAGTCGCCCTGCAGTGGTTACTCTCCCCTCCTCCCATAGTAACAGAACCCTCCATTTCAAGATGGGCACCTGGCCACGGATAACATTAACATTTCCCAGGCTCCTTGTTCCAAGGTACAGCCAAGTGACTAAAAAGTATCATGTGGCTGCTTTCTGTAACCTGTCTTGAAAGACATCAGCTCAGGGCCTTTGGCCCTTCTTTTCACCCCTTCCTACACTGTGCTGCCCAGAACATGAACGTGATAGCTGGAGCTACCATCTTGGACCAGGAGGAGAAGATCGTGCCCAAAAGTTGGCAGAGCTATGGATGGGAAGGAGTGTAGGGCTCGTGGAACAGAGATGCCATGCCAACCATGGACTGTATCCCGTCCAACTTTTACATACAAGAGAAGAACTTCTTATTTCAGCCACTGTTACTTTGGGTGTCTGTTTCTCAGAGCTCACCTAATCTAACTAATACAAAGTTCAATTCCACTACTACAAAATCTCTTTATAGCAGAACAGAAGTAGACATATTAAAATTGAAAATCTAAACCAAAAGCAATATTCCAGGCAATAAAATCTCCATAAGATATAGCCAAAGATTTGGACGGCCTCTCCAAGCTGCTATAAAATGATTCAACTTGAAACGTGTTTCAGCTGCATATTTTTTTTAAGTAGAATGTCATGTTCTATATTAAGTGTTTACTTAAATCCCTCCCCCCCAGAAGCCCACGTGTATAGAGGGCCCATATGCATTGTGTTAAGTACTGAGTGTTCAAATATAAATTAAACCAGTACCTTCCCTCAAGAAGATCACTAACCAAGAGGGAGATTCAGGGAGTAAGAAAAGCTAGAGCAGGAGGTCTTTATTTTTTATTATGAGACTTGGGATATAATTTGGCTTGTTAAACTAGATAATGTACATGCATTACTTTAAAAATACGTGTAAAAGAGATGCAGTAGGCAATTTAATAATATATGTGACTATATTATAATAAAGTATTAGTATACCAAAATACATAATTTGATCATACTACTTTTTGTTAAGAATATGCTATCTATCACATAGAAAAACACCTGAAGGATATATACCTAAATGCTATCAGTAGTTATCTCTGGGTACTGGGATTTGGGGTAACAAGTTATTTTTTTCTTTTATGTTCATCTATATTGTTGAAATCGCTAAAATAAACATGTATTTTTTTGTTAAAATTATGTCATTTAATAATAACAATAGCTACCATTTCTTGCATGCCTGCTATGTCCCAGGTATAATACTAGGAACTTCACATACGTCACCTCATCCAGTCTTCATCGCAACTCTGCAAGGGGGGTAACATCCTCATTTTATAAATGGGAAAGCTGGGCTCAAAGGTTAAGTAACCTTTCCACATCTAGGCAGAGAGAGAGGCAGGAGGTGACTCCTGCCCGTGCTCCTTCCCCTATACCTTGCTGCCCCCTCCCCTCGGGGGTCCCAGTGTTTAATAGTTTCATCTCTACAATACCTTGCATCTCCACAGTGCTGGTCTCTCCTATGCCACGGTGTATGAACCACATCTGCATCTGATGTGTCTTGGGGTGGGCTCAGATCATAAATTAATTGGGCAGGCTGCTCACCTAATCCTATGTCCTGTATGGACAGAGCCACTGCTAAGAGTGGCTCTCTGTCAAGTTTATGGCTAATTCTCACTGGGAGGGACAAGGAGGGATAACTGTGTCCAGAGCTGAAGAAACCTGGCAGAGAAGCCCCGGAAGCTAGGAGTCAAACCTAATTCTACTTGAGTCCACTGTCCTTTCCACTAGAACCCTGAGGGTCTCTAAAACCAAACCATTTGAGTATTGCTCTAGATCCTTCTAAGGGAGGGAACCGGTCCCTTTACATTTAAATGGGAGTGCTTTAGAAGTAAAGGCTGTAAATACTTGAGGAGCTAGAAGACACTCAAAGTGGGACAGCTTTGGCAAGGTGCAGTGGCAAAAGCTTGCTGGGGGGCAGCCGCTCACCAGCCTTAATTCAAGGCACAGGTGTGCTAAGAGCACTACGGCTGAGACAGTACATTAGCTTGAGGGTTGGGCGAAAGGTATGGACGGCGGGCAGGACAAGTCACCCTCCTGCGCCACCATTTTAGACGTTTTGAGTTTTGCTTTGGGTCACACAGGCTGACCCTGCAAACTCAATACCACTGACCATCTTTAAGTCACAGCCCTCTAGATGGTATAGCTAGGCCAACCATCAGGAAGGTCAGTGGGAGAGCTGGGGAGAGAAAACTTAAATGTTCAAAAGTGTGAGGATAAGAACTCATAAAGCAGAGAAGTCCCAGGATCCTGAAGTGCCGCTACCAACACTTCATCCTCGAGGCAGGTGTGTACCTGGTGCTAAGCAGTAGCAGGTGGGCCCAACACAGCTGTTCAGTGAAGCCCAAAACAAAATGTTCTCAATCCAGAATCTCCACTTCAATTTACAGAATCCTCTCCCATCAGCCCTTCAGCCACGAGGCTGTAACGACCATGAAACACCCAAGACTGACCCATCTCTAACTTTCCACCCACCTCTAGGACCCCTGGTGCTTGGCCCAGTGCGTATCTAACTGTCCCTTTCACAGGGCAATCTTCAGTTCCTGCCCCCACCCATACCAAGCCACCATCAGCATCTCTTTTTCCTTTTCTAAAACGTGTGCCCTACCCAGTGATTCACCTCCCGAACAGCAGAAAGGCCCTCCATAGAGTGGTAAGAAAGACTGAGTCTCACATATCAGAAAGGCAAAGAATAAGCATCAACTCTGAAACTCTGGACCTGGGTTCCACTGCCCACTAACAGGGAAACGTTACTCATTGCTCATTCATCCCAGAAAGGACCATTCTTCTTATTCAAAAACGGGGGAAGAGGTTATTTCAGAGAGGAAGATTCTCCTTGCTCCATCACAGTCCAGGGGTCAGAAAGTCTCCCCTATAAGTCCAGCCTGGAGCTATTAAAAATGGCCAAGGTGCACTGGATGGAATTCTGAGGCACAAGGAGCAGCCCCTCACCAGAGGGTCACATGCCCCAGCAAGTCAACTCTTGAGATGCTGGGCTTTGTCCACAGACCTCAGGGCCCCACCCTGAGTAACTGGAGCGTCCACCTCCTTTCTGGGAAGGAGGCACCACCACCATGGGTAGAAAGGGATCTGAGGTTAACTAAAGCCTCTAAAATACAACCGACGTCCAGGATCACACCTAGAACTGGGAGAGTATCCAGGTTGTTACTCCTAGGGATCGACACTCATCCCTACTAACATTCCTGCGTGAGAATCCACTGACTTTGGCCAGTAGAAGATACCAACTGCTTTGGTTCCTGGAAAAAGTCAGCAGACACCCAGATAGGCCAAAGGGGGAGGAACACAGAGGGATGAAGAGATGATCTTATAAAGGAAAATAGGAAGGCACTTCCCTCATTCTCACGTCTCTACGCCCATTCATTCTGGCCACAAGGCTACATCTGTAACCACTACCATCATCATTGCTGGTATTTACGGAGCATGCCGGGCACTGTGCAAAGCATTTTACGTGCACTATCTCATTTAAAAAACTCAGGAGATGGGTAGTGTTTTCATCTCTATTTACAGACGAAGAAGCAAGCTGTGGCTGAAGCACGTGAAGATCTGCCTCAAAGCCACCCAGCCAGGAAGTGGCAGAGCTGAGATGACTGGCTTCAGCTGCCACGCGCTCACCGATGATCTGATTCTGCCCCATCTTATTTGAGCACCTACTGTTGAGGACTCTGGAAATAACAAAGGGACCTCCTCCGAAGATGGTCACAAAATACACATGTGCTCTTGGAGCTGTAAAGAAGGGTCAGGGCTTAGTCCAAGGGAGAGCATCAGAAGGCCACTCTCGGTAGGCCGAATAATGTGATTCCAATCCAAAGAGAGAAAAAACCTTGACACCTTGGAGAAATAGGAAAGAGTCCCTTGTAGCTGGAGCAGAACCTTCATGAGGGGGAAAAGGAAAAAATGGAGCTGGAGTGCACTGGGCTGGGGCAGGAGCGAAAGACGCAGGCCACACGGAGGAGCTGGGATCTACCCTGGAGTCACAGGCAGTTTTTAAGCAGGGAAGTGGTGTGATCAGATTTGTGTTTTAGCAAAACACAGTTGCAGTGAGACAAATGGAACTGAAAAAGCAAGAGGCTGGCAGCAAGGACACAATAAGTAACGTATTACAACTGTCCAGGGCACGTGGTGAAGAGTGAACTGGATACTACTGCGGATGGAGATGGGGATGATGGGAGAAGGGACAGAGTCATTAATTACACGTACGGGGAGAAGGAACGGCTGGCTAGTCACAGGAAGACCCTCTGGCTTTGCACGGCACACGGGAAGGTATGAGCATCCAGTGAGTACAGGGGCTTTTAGGGGCCCTATTCCCCTACGTCTGCACCAACATCCTCCCACCCACCCTTCCCTTGCAACAGGGACCAAAGCTGCCCATCCCCCTCCAGCCTCTCCACAACCACGGAGGAACACGGCTCCTTCGCTTCCAGTTGTAGCCACCAACTCACACATCACTGACTGCCACCGTCTGGACCACGTGCAGCTCCACGGTCCTGGCATGCCGAGACCAGACGTTATTTGCCGGAGCAGCTCCGTCCTGCACTGATCTGGCACGATGGGCCAGCCCTCGATGCCAGGGCCCTGTGCTTCACAGCGTCGGCCAAAGGTGTGCAGCTGAGAGCTCGGGGAACGGCCCGGGCTAAGAATCAGGCCAGAGGGGATGGATTCGATAGATGAGCTTCCCAGGGCCGGCTAGGGTGTTACTCTGGAGAACCAGTCCTCAGACAGGCACCTGGGCCTTAAGCACAATTCCGACAGGCTGGGTAGTTACCACGACTGTGATACGGGGGCAGTATCGCAGTACCCCAGGAGTGTCCAGGCTTCCGGGCCACGCCCGACTCTGGCTGGCTGTGTTGTGACTATGCGCCACGGGGAATAAGGGAAAATCATGGGCACCTGTGTGGACCAGCGCTTGAGAAACAGCTCAGAGCACCAGCCTTCTTCAGAATGTGCCCACATGTGTGCTTGGCACGCAATTCAACAGCAAGAGAGGTGGATTTCTGCTGCCTTTTTGAGCTGAAGGCTAGAAGGGGACATGGTAGGGAACTACTCTATTTAGAGACTGACAATGGCTGGTCTCAGGCAGGCACAGCAATTCATCAGGCTGTTTCAAGCTATTTTTCAGTGACCCCTTGACCAGCCCCAGCTTTCCACAGGAACTTCCTTTTCATCTCTTCTTTGGATGCTCTACCCCCTTCCCACCTCACTCATGCCGCTGAGGAAAAGTCTTCTTACAGCCAAACTTCCTGTGATTAAAACAGAAAAGCCGGTGCCACCTTGCTGGCCAGAGTCCCCAGCGTGTGTTTGCCGGACACCTTGCTGTTGGCAGAATCCTAAAATATGACTATTTCAAAAGACGTCCGTCCACTTGGGCACCTATAGCCATTGCCATCTTGTGCAAATTAAGCCCAGATAACACAGCTGGGACTCCAGCCCTGAGCTCGTCCAGACACGGCACCAGCAGGAGATGGAAAGCCAAAGGCAGAGCCCCCCTGCAGCCACTTTCCTTATTAAAAAAAACACCTCCAACACCCGCCTGCCCTGAACACTCCCACCATCCTGGCTCAAAGTGACTGAGGACAGATGCCAGATCTCTGTCAGGCCTCGGACGCACCCAGCTACAAACTAGATAAAAATAATCACAAAAGAGTCAGCATCTCAGACCGTTGATGATTTTGTCAACAAAGAGTCATTCTTCTTTCTTGGCATGTGGGTGTGGGGTGCTGCTCCATCACCGGCTCCCCAGAACCTTGTATCCCCAGCTCTGCCACCAGAGTTCCCGGGCAGGCACAGGAGGTTGACTTTCAAAATGGCACAACAACATCTCCCATCTTATATGCTTCCTCCAGTGGGACCCTGACACCCCTCCCACTGAAAGGTGGGTCTACTTCGCCTCTGGGTGCATCTGGGTGGGCCTGAGACTCACTTTAACTGCCAGGATGCAGAGGAAGTGACACTGTGGGACTTCCAAGCCAGGCCAGAAAAGATGATGCAGCTTGTTCACCAGATCACCTGTGCTTGAAGCCTTGAGCCCCCACATAAGTAGTCCGAGAGCCCTGAGACAGCCACGCTCAGGGAGGAGCGACACACAGGCAACCCCACCAGCCATCCTAGCCTTCAAGTCCTCCCAGCCCAGGCACCAGACATGTACACAAACAAGGCTTTCAGAGGATTCCTGTCTCCATCTGTGGCCTCACCCAGAGCCTTCACATCTTCCCAGCTGAGGCTCCAGACGCTGAGAAGCAGGAACAAGCCATTCCTACTGAACCTTTTCCAAATTCCTGACGCCAAACCCCACGAGCATAAAGAAATGGCTCTTGTTTGGGGTGGTTTGTTCCGAGGCAATAGGAATGGAAACAGTTGGTGACATACTTGTGAGTCTATTCTCATATCTGCTGCCACCAAAGAAGCAGCTGCTCTTGGAAACAGAATTTTAAGAAAAGGAAAAGCTCCCTTTTATTGAGCATTTACTTTGTGCCAGGCATTATGCTAAGGGCTTACATGCATAAGTTCACTTAACGCTCATTACAGTGCTGTGAGTTAAAGCTAGGATTATTCCCATTTGACAGAAGAAGAAATGGGCTCAGAAGTTGAGGACCTTGCCCAAAGCCAGATCTGCCTGACTCAGAGGCCCTAACACTGTACCACACACTCTGCTCCCCAGCCACATAGAGACAGGAGCTGTATCCACAGGGAAGGCTCAACTACTTGGGAACCTGGCTTTCCTGTTCAGTAGCCCAGGTCTGGGAATTCCCTAAAGAATCCGGGTGACAGGGACACAGTGTCGACAAACACTTGGCCTTGTCTGAGCTGGGACAGGCCCCTTCCCTGGAAAGTCATTGCTGTGGCCCACCACCCTATTACCAGTTCCCCCTGAATCCTACTCCTTCTTCTCCCAACTCCTCCATCAAGGCCTTCCAGAGGATTCTGACTGCTTCAGACACCATCTCATACTCCCTTGGCACACCATTCCACACTGCTTCATACTGTCCTGGTTGTTGGGTGTGTTTACACAGTATGGCTCCCGAGGGTGGGAAGAACATGGTGGCAGAGACATCTATGTAGGCCTATGATAAAGTGACCTGTCATATTGCCTACAGCATCTTCATAAGAGCAGACATATCCATTTCTCACAAGGATCTATTGGGTTGAGAATCATCACCCAGGCACAAGGCAAACATTCCAGGCTCTGTGACCTGCACTTCACCCAGGGCATCAAAGGGGAGAAAGGATTTTTTTTTTTTTTTTTTTGCGGTACGCGGGCCTCTCACTGTTGTGGCCTCTTCCGTTGTGGAGCACAGGCTCCGGAAGCGCAGGCTCAGCGGCCATGGCTCACGGGCCCAGCCACTCCGCGGCACGTGGGATCTTCCCGGACCGGGGCACGAACCCACATCCCCTGCATCGGCAGGCGGACTCTCAACCACTGCGCCACCAGGGAAGCCCGGGAGAAAGGATTTGAGGGCAGAGGAGGAAGTAGCACGCCCACTGCAGACACCCATCACCATCACCTTGCAAGCAAGGAATCCCCAAGCACAAAGTCTCAACACAGTGGAAGTTGCCACTTTGAACCACCAGACCTTAACAGTCCTGGAAAGCTAAGAAACACAGATTAAAGTTTCCTGTGAGTCATCCCTCAACCTCTCTGCCTAAGAGTAGGAGTGACCAACCTCCAGGCCTCCGCAGGTCACACTATCTTTGTTCTGACTCACCGTCTTCCTCTCTATGCTATGGATGTCCTTCCTAGGACCTTCCTTCCTCCTCCGCGCGCACTGGGCTGGGTGAGACAAGGTATGTGCCTGCACCTCTCCAGCCTACCTCCAAAGAGTACTCTACAAATCCCACCCCCTGTGGGATGGAGTTGAGGATCTTACTATGGCTGGGAAAACTCAAGACCACACAGATTCTCAAGGTGGTACAGGTCAAGTTTCCAGGGGAAAGCCGGTCTGTTCTTTCCATCCCTGCTACCTGGGAAGGTGCGCATATCGGGCACAGCCAGAAACTGCTGGGAATAAGCTCAAGTGCCTTATTTGCTGTACTTAAGGGATGTCCTTCCTTTTTCCTGAGCGGGGACATTCTTACTCTTCCCAGAAGGTCATTATGGTTGACTTTCCCATCTCAGCCGCTCCTCCTATATACTACATACCAAATCGAGCACCAGAAGGCTTATGAGGGGCCTAAAACTGACCAGATTCATGATCCATCCAACCTAGAGCCATGCATATAAAGCCAGACTCACATGTTAGAATCACAGGGCAGAGATGTGTTCATTGCAGGGAGGATCCTAAAGGAAATCTAACTTAGGTGGATGTGACTTATTTTGTCGGGCACCAGAGGGCTCACAGCAACACTTCTTAAATCCTTCTTTTTTCTCCCACTCATGGCCCTTCCACAAAGAAGCTCACAAATTTCCTGCTTAGAATTCCTTTTTAAAAAGTGTTTGTCGGGCTGAATGTGTAGGATTCTAGGCCTTGTCCCCTCTCCTTTCCTCCCATCACAAAAGCTCGAAAGTAGTAGTAGTAACAGAGTCAAAATTCTCTTTGCGAGGCAGGCAGGAAAAGGGAGCAGCTGAGAAGCTTTGCGCATAAGAGTCCGGGTGCTGTTCCCCCAGCAATCAGAGAACTAAGGAATGAATGGTGAAAAGTCAAATTTCTTTTTCATAGCGTTAATCTAAAAATATAAGTGGGCACCACAAAACATGCCTAGCGGTCTGTCCTCCTTGGGGCATGGAATTGCCACACTGGTCCAACACGGTCCATCTGGTTACAAACTCAGCTGCAAAAGCAACGCCCCAGGAAGGCCTGCTCACCTCCCAGATGACACAGAGGTGAGAGTCAGGGCACCTGAAAAACCACGAAGGGCTCTGCCATTAACAAATGTGTCCAAACCCTTTCTGAATGTTTACATTACTCTGCTGGTTAGAAATTTTTAAATTCCATAAACCAGCATCTGTGAATTTATCTGAAATCTATACATACGTCCCTTGTTTAACCAAAAACAAAACCACAACACAAACACAGGCAAAAACAAGAGTCAATGAAGCAGAAACTTCTGTTATGACCCAACTTTTGCACAGCTGTACGTAAGCATAATTTTGGTTCAGGGCCAACACTAACAAGAAGCAAAGCTGAGGCAGGCTGAGGCGCATGTTGTGCTTCTGGAGGGGGAAAGGAGAAATGAGAAACTAGTTCTCAGCTCCTGTGTATTTTAGGACCTCAGGTCTACAGGTGTCAGAGGCCCCTGAGCTGGAACAGTGAAGGATCCCCTCCCTGCAATTCTAGATGCGGGGATGATCTGCCCGACAAATGCCCAGGATTCAAGTTCAGGCACCACCATTCTCTAGCTCTATTCTTGCGCAAGGCAGTAAACCTCTCTGAACCCCATGTTCCTCTACTGTAAAATGGGGGTTATCACCACCTCTGCCTGGAGTACCTTAGATACTGTTCCAAACAAAATTCTATAGCACCAAATACAAAATGGGATTATTCTTCATCCTATCTCTAAGAATACTGGGGAGTGCCATTTACTGCTTCACCATGAATAATAAGCTAAGGGGAAAAAATCAGATGAAGCCACATTACACTAATAATCTTAAATCAACTGAGAGAAGTTTTATGGGAAAAATTTACGTTGATTTTCCATTACCACCCATGGGACTCGATGGGGCATCCTTCCTTGTCACTAGCTGCTATCACATGGGACAGACAAATAATTTAATCCAAATATTAGAAAGGGTAGGTCTCCTATGGGGGAGGGGGGGGAGCGGGGAGAGAAGAACCTCCAGTGGCAGGGAGATTGTTACTGATCCACCCCCGGGACTCCTGTCCCTAAGCTCAGGTAGCCAGGAGTTGACTGCTTAAGATATAAAAATATTTTTCAATCTGATTAAAAAATGGGTAGAGGACCTGAATAGAAATTTTCCCTAAGAAGATATACAGATGGCCAACAGGCACGTGAAAAGGTGCTCAACATCACTAATATCAGGGAATTGCAAATTAACAACCACAATGAGATATGACCTCACACCTGTTAGAATGGCTATTATCAAAAAGACAAGAAACAAATGCTGGAGAGGATGTGGAGAAAAGGGAACCCTTGGGCACTGTTGGTGGGAATGTAAATCAGGGCAGCCACTATGGAAAACAGTAAGGAGGCTCCAAAAAATTAAAAAATAGAACTACCATATGATCCAGCAATCCCAATTCTGGATATATATCCAAAGGAGATGAAATCACTATCTAGAAGAGATATCTCCACTCCCATGTTCATTATAGTGTTATTCACAATAGGCAAGATACATAAAAAACTAAATGTCCATCTACGGATGAATGCACAAAGAAGATGAGGTGTGTATGTATACACACACACACACACACACGCACACACACACACACACACACACACACACACTGGAATATTATTCAGCCATAAAAAAAGGAAATCCTGCCATGTGTGACACCATGGATAAACCTTGAGGGCATTACACTAAATGAAATAAATCAGAGAAAGACAAATACTGTACGATCTCACTTACATGTGGAATCTTAAAAAGCCAAAGCCATAGAAACAGAGAGTAGAAAGGTGGTTGCCAGGGGCTGAGACATGGGAGGAATGAGGAGAAGGGTACAAACTTCCAGTTACCAGATGAATAAGTTCTGGGGATGTAATGTACAGTACGGTGACTCTAGTTAACAGCACTGTATTATACACTTGAAAGTTGCTAGGAGAATAAATCTTAAACGTTCTCACCATACAAAAACATGGTAGTTATGAGAGGTGATGGATGTGTTAACTACCCCTACTGGGGTGATCATTTCACAGTATACATGTGTGACATCACATTGTGCACCTTAAACGTACACAATGTTATATGTCAATTATATCTCAGTAAAGCTGAGGGAAAAAAAGAAGCAAAATGTTTCTACTATTTTTTTTTTCCTGAAAATTCAACTACCTAGAAGAGCAGTGAATACTGTTATCCTTCTACATAACACAGTGAAGAAAATGACCAAGTTCATGTTGGCAAGCAGGAAAGACACAGACTTCACCCCTCAGCTTTGACCTCTGGGCCCTGTAAGTCAGTCATGCCTGATTCCTCAGATGGTGTCTAGAGCCTCGTGCCACCACTGTCTACCATACTGTGGACTGGCTGGAAAGCCAGACAGAGTAACCGGCCACTGTCAGGGTCTGGGGGTGGCTGAGAAAAAGAACACAGTCACGAGACTCAGCAACCCCGAGGGCGTGGCTTTAGGCAAGTCACTCAATTTCTCCAGGTCACAACCGAAGGCTCCTTTAAGCTCTAACCTTACCAGTAAACACAAGAGAAAATTAGAATCACTGGAAACCGAAGACTATCACTATTTTCCCCAGCCATGCCGCTTTCCCCTTCCTCTGGGGTTCTGAAGGTTAACAGAATGCAGAAACAAAAACATACAGGAAGTGTCCAGACAGCAATGTGCACTATGGCTAAAATGGCAGGAGAAGATGAGGTATACTGAGCAAATCATATATGACCATTAAAAAAGCCAGATTCGCACAGCGGGATCTGGGATAACTTCTTGTCTTTTTTCAATCATCCTTCTTCCTGTTACACTGCCTTATCAGACAAATCAGGTTGCAAAAGTCTCAAGGATTTGCAGGGAGAGGTCTGAGCTACAAGACCCATCACTGCCAGGGCCCTGCAGCCCCACTGGTGGGGCGACAGGCCTCGCCCCTGCCTCACCCACAACCGTGCTCCCAGGGATGGGTAGACAGACGCAGCCTTCAGAGGTGGGCGATTCCAGAGGCAAACAGTAGGCTTCTGACCTTCCCAGCAACTCCAAGGAACCCCTTCCTTAGGGTCCCAAGATCCTGAAAAGTTTATGAAATGAATAGATAAAAGCCAGGGCTGGACAAGAGCAAAGGCAGCTCACTCAGTAAAGGAGTTTGAGTCCATCCAGAAAGGAACTAGGGACAGAAAAGGCAGGATTTCACAGCAAAATTGGAATTTCTGCCAAACATAGGGAGTGCCATATGCAAGTCCTGTATTAGGCAGGATTCGAGGGATGGGGGAGGTAGGGAGCAGGGAAAGGTGGAAGACGGAAAAACAACACCTCTGCTGTCAAGAATCCTAGTGGGGGGAGGAGGGGTAAATTAGGAGGTTGGGATTAACATATATGCACTACTATATATAAAACAGATAGGGGCTTCCCTGGTGGCACAGTGATTGAGAGTCCGCCTGCCGATGCAGGGAACACGGGTAGGTGCCCCGGTCCGGGAAGATCCCACATGCCGCGGAGCGGCTGGGCCCGTGAGCCATGGCCGCTGAGCCTGCGCGTCCGGAGCCTGTGCTCCGCAATGGGAGAGGCCACAACAGTGAGAGGCCCACGTACCGGAAAAAAAAAAAAAAAAAAAAAAAACACAGATAATCAACAAGGACCTACTGTATAGCACAGGGAACTATACTAAATATTTTGTAATAACCTATAAGCGAAAAGAATCTGCAAAAGAATATATATATATGTATATTCTATATACCTGTAACTAACCACGACACTGTAAATCAACTATACTTCAATAAAATTTTTTTTAAAAAGGAAAAATAATAAATTCTTCAAGCTCAAGGCTTAAGATATATATACTTTACTATATGTAAATGTTATGCTTTAATAAATTAAATAAATTTATTTAATAAATAAAAAATTAAAACACTAAGAAACAAACACCAAAAAAAAAAAAAGAATTCTATTGGGATTCTTGTTTTCACGAAAAAAAATTGTTAAAGGAGACCAAAAATCCCCTTAATTTCCTTTGCTTCTAAAAAATAAATTTAGGGTAGGAAGGAGACTGACTTTTCTTTATATTTCAGTTGTACTATTTTGACCATGTGTATGCAATGCATTTTGTATTGTAAAAATCTATAGTGCAGGGGAATTCCCTGGCAGTCCAGTGGTCAGGACTCTGCACTTTCACTGCCGAGGAACTAAGATCCCACAAGCCGCGCAGCGTGGCCAAAAAAAAAAAAAGCTTACTGGAAAAAAAAAATCTGTAGTGCAATTGGAGAAAATATGACTAAAATATTGAAAATGCAAGTGTAAGACAAATTATATTCAAAAGTACAAGATCACAAATGGTGGATCTAAATACTGAGGGAATAAATATAGCTGCTGGAATTACAATACTACTGATCGCTAGATATATGGACAACTTACTTTGTGCCAGGCACTGCTAAGAGCTGCACCTAGGTGATTTTATTTAATCCTTACTTCTACCCTGTAAAATGAGAGAGGTGGGATTATGATTATTCCCATTTTACTTTTACAGAAACTAAGCAAGTACATCCTTTTCTGAAGTTCCCAGCTAGCAACAGAGCCAGGACTCAAACCCAGTGTCACCCAGAGCTCACGTGGGTTCATCTCCAGCAGAAAATGGGGTTTACATCTCAAATGCGGGCTCTAAAGGAGGAGAGTTTTGGCATTGTTTGGAGCTCTGGGGGACACTGGGAGGCAAGGGGGTTCATGCATGGGAAAAGGCACAGGGCTGGAATCTGTGATGATCAAAACCGCAAACATTTCTTGAGAATCTTTTAAGGGCTGGGCAAACCCAGATTTGGAAATAAAGCTGCAATACAGAGAAGGAAAAGAGACAATCACACTCCATTCTCCTTCCAAAAAAAGACAATAATGCTCAAAATAAAATCTCTGAATATTCCAGAGTCTTAAAAGAGACTGTGCCACAAGAATGCTAAGTTGATTTGGGGAACCCAGGAGGGGGATATGAGAAAGGGCATTCTCTTTGACCCTGGCAGCAGACAAGGGAGCGACAGGAATATACTGCCTTCCTCCTGGGGCAAAAGCATTTTAATTATCAGCTGAGAGGCCAGCAGAGCCATAAAACTGGCCAGCTGTCCCATGCAATCAGGCCAAAGGCCATAACAAGACGAGGCAGCATTTCTCAGGGGGCCGAGCACTGCGAGTTAAGGCTAGGTCCAGAGAGAGCAAGAGGCACAGGCCTTTCCCACAAGAGGCCCACGCACAGTAGGAAGGAGCTGCAGGGGATCGATGCCTTTCTGTGGCTTCCACTGAAACAAATCTGCCCACCCATAAAACTACCCCTGGCTGACTCAGGAGAAGGCAGCTCAGGGCTGCCTAAAATCCCCATACTACTTTAAAAAGGGAAACCCAACTGTACCCTGTGTACGCCTAAAATAACAAGGGATAGAAAGAGGGGGAAAAGGGGTGGCCCCTTCACTGAATGTGGTTCCTGGGTGATACCTGCTAGACATCATTTCATGCCATCTTAAGACAGCACTGCTCTCTTCTGTCTTCTCCACATTTTACAGATGAGAATCCTGGTGCTCCAAGAGGTGTGCCCCGTGTCAGGGACTCAAGAAGTAGTTTAAATCCCAGTCTCTGACTCCCTAGCCGGTGTTCCTTCCATCAGACCACAGTGGCTCCCGATGCCAAGCTTAAGGGGGAAATGCTTCCTTCTCATATCAAAACCTCCAAGTTTCCCACAGAGAGCAAAAATCCCAAGGAAGTTAGAAGACAAGGGGACGCGTGATCTACAGCTTTAATGCCTCGTTTCTGTGTCTCACGGCCACGTCTAGTGCACTGCTCAGGCAACGTCTCCCGCTATCCTGTGGGGGAGTGGGCACAGAGGCACACGATTAAAACCGTCTGAAAAAGCCTTATGTTGATTCAGAGAACTGAGTGGGAAAGCAGCAGCAGGGCTCTGAGACACCAGGATGCCTCTCGCTTAGCTCCAAGGACAGAAGTGGCATTCGACTGACTGCGCCCTGCTTCCAGGATGAAGGCTGCCCTTGGTGTATTGCGAGTCCCCGTCATGATTCACGTGACCGGAGTATCTTGTCTCGGCAAGGCCATCTGTCACGCCCCGGGGAGCAAAGGGGGAAAGGAGCACCTGTGGGCTCCTGTCAGCTGCTTCCCTGCTGAACCGCCTGGCGAAGACTCCCCATCAGAAGCTTTGGCCCCTGCACTGAAGCCAGGAAGTGGGGAGCCTGGGTGCGCTGTAGCCTGACACACAGACTCAGACAGACCGTGTGGTCATCACGCACTCCCAAACACACACATTCACACTTCAGGTCACATCATGTCAGTCCTGGGAGGGAAGGACTTCAGGGACCATCTTGTCCAAACCTCTCATTTCATAGATGAGGAATCTGAGGCCCAGCGAGATCACCAGATGTGCCTGAGAGCGCCTAGCCGGTGCTCTGCCCCCATCCTCTTCTTACCCAGATGTCCAATTAAAAAGTTCTCCTGGGCATCCCTGGTGGCGCAGTGGTTGAGAGTCTGCCTGCCGATGCAGGGGACACGGGTTCGTGCCCCGCTCTGGGAAGATCCCACATGCTGCGGAGCGGCTGGGCCCGTGAGCCATGGCCGCTGAGCCTGCGCGTCCGGAGCCTGTGCTCCGCAACGGGAGAGGCCACAACAGTGAGATGCCCGCGTACCGCAAAAAAAAAAAAAAAAAGTTATCCTTTCTTCATAACCTTCTCTGAGTCTTAGATTAATAAAAACTGTAACCCTCTTCCCCCAAAATGAGCCTACACACATTTTGTACAGATCCTTGCTTAATAAGAGGAGTACGTGTGGTTCAACAGGAAGCCGATGGGGGGTCCTGACAGGGACTCCAAGGTAAAGGGATGGGTGATTTGGGGAAGAAGTTACATTTTTCTCTTGCCTCAACCAGACCGCTGTCACCACTCTGTGTCCCAGTTTCCCCATCCATAAGTGACCCTGAGCTACCTCATGGGAATGAGGGAAAGCACCAAGTCAGGAATGGAAAATTTTCCAAGAGCCGTGGACGGAAGGAGACACAGGCAGGCTCTTGTCTCCTTTGAGATCCCGAAGCACAAATCTTGACCCTGAGCGATGACAGTGCCAAAGGCCCCCTGCGAAAAGGGGAGATCGCTACTTAGCTGTTACCAGATTTGTTTGGGGAGGATTGTGGGGAAGGGAAGATATAATAATTTACCTGACTTTCAATCGTGGCTCAAATCAGAGGTAACGGGGAAGAGACTAAAGAATCATGTGGACATCAGAGCCCGTACACCTTGCAAAGCCCTTCTTGCCCTGAACCCAACCCCTCACTGTGGCTGTTTCTCCCAAGCTCAAGGCTCAATCACAGTCCAGAAATACCTACCAAGATCCTTCACACAACACAGTCCTCTGCTCCAAATCCAACCCAGGCTTTCTAGGTGTCTAAATGCTGCCCAGGGCCCCAAGCTTCTCCCTGCCCCTGAGTAAGCTGCAGACAAGTCCCCAGAGGAAGGAAAGGTAGGCAGCTTCCCCAAGCAAGCTGGGGGGAATGAGGGCAAATGTTCCATGAAGAGGGCAGTTACCCTCATGAATCCTTAGAAGGGGTCCCTCAGCCCCACAAACTTTGGGAAAGGGCTGAGGCAAGAGAATCCAGGGGGATTGTCCAGGGCACCATCGCCTCCTGGAGAGCCACGCTCGCACTGGGCATTTGTGTGCTGGTTTTAGGTCCTCCTCTGTGACCCCACAGGGAACTCCTCGAGGGCAGGGACTGTGTCTGGTTTTGCTTCCTGTTATAGTCCCAACACCAAGCGCTCAAAATGACGCACAAATGAGAACCATCTCGGCACAGGAGACAGCCACGGCCAAGCGAAAGGGGGAAAGCAAGGCTCCCAGGCAAAGTTAAAGAAGTGAGAGGTGCAATGAAGCCTGCAGGTCAGACCTCCTGGCCTCGCCAGCTTCTCCTGCTGAGTCACCTGACTGGTTATTTGCCTCACTTCAGCTTTATTCACTTATGTATTTATCTTGACGTGCAGAACGTGTCTCTGTACTCATGGAAAATGCTACCCATCAACTGAACACAATACTTTGGGACATGCCTGGTACCTGTTGGCCAACCTTAGGTATAGCCTCCTGTAACCAAAGGAGAAGTCTAATTCATTGAGTGAGTGCTTGTACACTTTTGCCAGGAAAAACTCTCAAAACATGTCTGACATCCTCCAACTCTCCGTGCAAGGGAACTTGTAGCAAAGAACCACAAAGAGCAGAAATGGGGAGAGAGACTTGGCAGTGCCTGAGCCAGGTACTGCTGGACGTATCTCACTTGGGGATGTGTTCATGAGGCACCTCTCGAAAAGAACTGGGAACTGGGTGCTCTGCCTGATACTCTGCTGCCTGCTAGATCTACCCTGGGAACGTCGTATAGTTTATCTCATTCTCCTATAGGAAAATAACAGCTACTCCTCATTCTTGTCTAAGTCCTTTCTGCCACATGGCTCCTTGCCGGGATGCCTGTGCCTTAGCGGCTGCATCCCTCAGGCAAGAAGGGGTTCCACCTCAGTGTACAGGAGAGAGGACGCTAGGGCGTGGATTCAGTGGGTCACAGAGCTCCACAAGCCTCACAGCAGGCAAACCCTCAGCCTGGAGAAATTCTGCACAGGAAACGCAGTCAGGGGCTGTGGCCAGTATCCGGTCAGGGGGCACTCCAGGGCTTAGAACGGGATAGCCAGCCTGACGCCAAGGGCGAGATGGACGCTCTGTCCTCCTCACACTTTAAGAAAGCGGGTCTTCCGCTTCCTTACCTTGGGAACTTTGAGAGAAGGCTGGAGAAAGGCACAAAGCACATGCTGGGTGGCAGGGGGGTGCTCCCAGGCATCCAGTTGCCAGAGGACCAGCCAACTGAACAATTCAACAAAACTGGAACAGATGTGGCGAGGAGAACCGCAGGGAATTCACAGCTGGGAACAACAGGAGAGCTGAGGCTGGAGGCGACAGACAGGCAGTGGACCCAGGTGACGGGGGGAGTGGCCTGTTCCTGCAGCACCTGGCAGCCTGCACCTGGCCACAGGGGAGACATCGGCCAGTGACAGTTATTCGGGCCTGGCATCCGGGAAGGGTGTGGGGAAAGAAGAGGGCAGGGGCGTTAGAGGTTGGAAACGAATGCCCTGTAAAAAATGCCACACTTGGCGCCTGAAACAGGTTGACATGAGGAAGGATCAAGGGCCTGGAGATTATGAGGAGGAAGAGCAACTTCCACGCGAGTGAGGCACGAGGGATGTCCTCCAACAACAAGGGGAAGCTTTACCCTCTGAGATCCTGCAAGTAGACTAATTCAAGTGATACTTTCTTCACTCGTTCATTCATTCATTCATGTGCCTGGAAGCTAAAGATAGAAAATCCATTTGGAGATGTAGCAGATGCTCCTGACAGCACAGCCAACAACGAGAGGAGGCCAGGGGATGCGACAGGGCAGCGGGCTGCAGGCCAGCATGGTGTTTCGATCTGTCCTTCAATGGCCTGTGCTGGGTAGAGCCTGCACTCACTTCACCATCATGCCCACCACGCCCTACAGCGTTACACCGGTGCTTCCCAGACTATGGGCCCTGAATGCAAGGCATCTGAGCTTGCAGCCACTGGACTAGCGGCTCTGGTCCCTTGTCCCCCTAGCATTCTTCTGCATACTATCAGGTCATCTAGATTTAGCACCAAATGACTACTTAGCATTGACTCCAGTGACAGGCCAGTGGGAAGGAGAAGTGGCCAGGTTTGAGTTGAGCACAGGAAAGTGAGTAGGGTTTGGATAGGCAGAGAGACGAGGCGAGGGTACTCCTGAAAGCAAGGTTATTCCCATAGCAACAGTAAGTGTGATGAGGGCCCAGTGGTTGGGAAGTAGCACACAGTGTATTCCAGGGGAAGGAGGAAACCGGCTTGGCTTAAGGGGGAAATGCCTTCAGAGGAAGAAGAGGGCGATAAGGCAGCAAAGACCCAGGAGAAGTTTACGTTGACATTTGAAAAGAGGAAGGCAGGGATGGCTAGTCCCAAACCAAACACGGTTCACCGCTCACCTCTGCTCTTCCGGCTATGAAATTAAGAATGAGTTCATCACACGTCAATGAAATGTGGATGCTCCCTGTGCGCAGAGGAATATTATTCCTAATTATATAAAACTAAAGCACTACAGGGTCACACAAAATAAACAGGGGGGCAGTGAAACACCCTGGCTGCCCCACTGCAGAGTGCCGGCAGCAGTGCAGCCATGAGGAGTCAGACCTGGGCCCAACATCTGGTCTTAGGACTGGCAGTGACAGCCTAGAGAACTGGCTGCCCACTCGGACCCTCCACTTCCTCATTTGTAAAATAAAGACATTCACAGTCTTTACCCTGCAGGGCTGCTGTGAGAATTAGATGAGAAGCCACATAAAATGCCTAAGACAGTGCCTGACCTAAAGAGAGCACTCAATAAGCATTAGTTGCTTCTTGTGGTTATTATTATACAGGGGTTTGGTGGTTGTTATTATTATTACTATTATTATTATTTAGGGCTTTGGTTATGATGATGATTAGACAGGGGTTTGGTTTAGTTAATATACTGTATCTAAATAGTGGAATAATGTAAAACCTATAAATATCTTGTGGTAGAAGACCATTTATTTAATAAGAAAGTGGTCACAGTACACCAAGCAGTCGGGGGCAGTGGGGAGGGGAGAAAGCACACTACAAGCAATGGACTTCTTAGGGTCTCCTGGGTAAGATTTAGGGGTGAAAACAAATATGCATAAATGCCAAAAAAATGGAAAAACATACATTGTGTTTAGCTCTATGTTCTTCTGTGCTTTCTAAGGGGAGGAAAGAAGTTATTTAATAATAAAATAAAAGTAATAACACTACCTTCACTTGGAGTAAGGCTTTTCATTTTCCAAAGCTTTTTCACGTGTCTCAATTTTATACTAATTTAATTTTTTTTTTTTTTTTTTTTTTTTTTTTTGCGGTACGCGGGCCTCTCACCACTGTGGCCTCTCCCGTCGCGGAGCACAGGCTCCGGACGCGCAGGCTCAGCGGCCATGGCTCACAGGCGCAGCCGCTCCGCGGCATGTGGGATCTTCCCGGACCGGGGCACGAACCCGCGTCCCCTGCATTGGCAGGCGGACTCTCAACCACTGCGCCACCAGGGAAGCCCCTAATTTTATTTTTAATGGCCCCTATTAAACTGCTATTCTGCCAAATGTCCTTAAACCAAAATCCTGAAATCCACTTATCTACCCCCAAAAGGACAATCTTTCCACTAAAAGACCATCTTTCACTTACACCTTTGCTAACAATCAAGTAGCTGGTTTTCCCCAACGTGAGGAGCAGAGACACATAAATCCACTTTTATAGCCAGGGCTTTAGTGAGTAGTTTCATGAAGAGATGTTTAAGTTAACGATGCACTGTAATAAAGTAGTAGAAACCATCAGTTAAATCAGGGGTCTGAGCCACACGTCCCAGGGCCTGGCTAACCCTGCTCGTTTGGCTCTAAGATGCTCCACATCTAGGATGACACATCCTCCCAATGCATGTCCCCAGATTCCATGGTAAGACTGCCAGCTGCTTCCCCACCAGCCATGTTCTCTCTCTTCCTTGGTAACAGACCCTGATTATTAGCTAGGCTCCACGCCACCCAGAATAAAATCCTCCATCTCCCAGCAGCCCCTGCGCTAGCCATGGCTGTGGGACTCCATTCTGGCCACTGAATACATGCAGATGCGTTGTGCTGGACTTCTGGGAAGTTAATGGGAGTCGACTCAGCCACCGGAGCAGCTTCTTCTGTGCTTCTGCTTTTCCTGTTCCTTCAGGCTTGTGACTTGGACCAAATAACTGGCATTTCACCAGCCATCTTGGACCATATGACAGCCCCAATATGCAAACCATGGGATGATGGAGAGAAAAACAGGAGCCTGGGTCCCTGATGACATGTGGAGATGCTCTAAAACCCCATCCCGGCCTTCTTTTCAAAGACAACTTACTACAGATGATATATGAACGTAGGCTATTATATGCTATACACATCTGGCAGACAGCACATGACTTTAAGTGGGTCATCAGGATAATGAAGCATTTTAATGAATCACTTTTTTACTGAACCTTTTGTAACAGCTAGATGTTTATCACCAACTACTTTCTTTTTCCACAAAGACAGCCCCCCTATATACTTTACTCTTTTCTCTAGTGGTTCAAAGTCAACTAACACATATAATTCACAGAATTCTGCCCTCACATGACTGTGATCAAAATCCAACTCTCTGGAGCCCCTAATAAAAACCAAGAGAACCTGGCCAGTATCCCCAGGTCTGCAAAGCACAAAGAAGTTATGACACTCAGACTGGAGGCAAACAAGCAGCATAACATTTCTAAAATGATTTTCAAGTCATGCATACACAGCAATGGAGCAAGAGCAATGGTGTCATCAGGGCTCACGTTGGATAAATTCAATCCCAGGCAAACACCCGCCCACAGGCAAATGTCAAGGAGCCACCCCAACTCACATGTGAGATTTATAGCAGGCATTAACATCAGCACCACCCATGCAGCTCAGGGCGCTATGGACATTTCAGGGCCTCAACTGTCTTGACGAGGTCCTTTAAAAGACTGCCCTATGTGTAAGTCCAACTCCTACCACCATACACTGTACCTGAAGGTCCCCCTCAGCAATCCTAAAACCCACGTAAGGACAAAGAAGGACCAGGGCTTTGTCTCCAGGGTGACAGAACGACATTCAGGTCCCTTGTTGTCTCCTGCAAACAGCATAACCTCGGCAAGTTAGCTTTTCCTTCACAAGAGCCTAGACTCCTAAACGCAAGTCACAAAAGGTAAAACCTTGTACTTACATCTTGAAATTACACCCAGATTTAAAACTTCGCAGAGGAAATTATTAACTTTTACTATCATCCTAGCCCAAGTTTTTAAATGGGCTCAATTACATAAGGTTAGTGCACTTAGCCTTATCTCCCAGATAAGGATGTAAGAAAACATTTTAAAATTCAGCTTCTATATCACATTTTCTACCAACACATCCGCTTGTGCTTACCCCATCATCCAATGCAATCTCTAGGTAGAAATTATTTTGAGAAGCGGGTCACCAAAAATTTTAACTTATTTAATACATTTATAGAACAGAATTTTGCAGGAGGGACGAGAATAATCATACAGTAAAGAGATAGAATATGGCAGAAGGAAAAGAGAGACCAGATTTTATTTTATGCAACTTAAATCCTTCACATGCATTACGTCTAAAATACATATCTAATACTCCATACTCTCACAAGGATGAATCTTGCTTTTATTAAGGGGGAAGATGGTGCAGGCAGAAGAGGTAAGGGTAATCAATGCTATTTTAAAGTAAACCAGAAAGTATACTTGTGTATACATAGGCCATATATGCTTTTTATTTTTATTTTATTTTATTTTATCTTCTGGCCACACCACAAGGCATGTGGTACCTTAGTTCCCTGACCAGGGCTCGAACCCGTGCCCCCTGCAGTGGAAGGAAGCATGGAGTCCTAACAACTAGACCGCCAGGGAAGTCTCCACATATGCTTTTTAAATGTCTGGAAAAATTTGCCAAATGTAACCACTGGGAGGAAAACATGACGGGTGATCTTTCTCTTCTTTTTGTTTATCTACACTTTCTAATTTTTGTACAACAAAAACACTTACTACCTATGTAATTTAAAACGTATTTTTTAAAGTTAACAGAGTCACGATAGCATCAACAGAAAAATAAGCCACATCTGGAACAGCTCGGGACAGAACAAAGCCTGAAGGATTTCTGGGCTCAAAGCTGAAGGATACAGACAGTGAAGTTCCTGGGGCCCCAAAGTCCTAACGCCCTCCTCTCTGGACAGGATGCTCAATGCGATTTTAAGCATATGCCATTTAGCAAACCGTATCCTCTCTACCATGCAGTTTAGGCAAGGGAAAGTCGAAATTACCACACAAAAGCAGCATCCTCCCAGCGCCTGCTGATTCAGCCAAGGAAAGAGACTGAAGTTTCTACCAACTCGCCATTTAATTATGTGTAACACTTGCTTTACAATGCAATTTATGGGTCCTAGATGTTTAATAAAGTTACCTCTCAGTTCCCTGCTATTAAACACTGGGCAGTTATGACAATTAATTAATACCACCCCAAGGCTACCAGGAGGGCTGTAGTTCTACCAGCCAGGTCGCACTCTCCAAGTTGAAATGGCCACCTGAATGGGCCTCCCAGCTTGAACAACATGCCCCTTCTGGCTTATACCCCTTCTCTGGTGGGGACCTCAGGTTGGGGAGTTAGGTAGAAATGCAAACAGGTGGTATTGGTTTGCTTTACCTGTTGCTCCACTGAAGAGGAAAACCCCTTTTGTGATCACAGGCACCCCTTCCTCAAGTGGAAAAATAAATCGATATGTTTTGTTTGCACAGTACATCAGAATTACATACTGCCAACCACGCCTGCTCATGAAAGCTCAGAATTATCCCAACCCCCTCCGGTGCCTCATTCTTCTCCTCCTAAACCAATTTTTCCTGGCATTCATCCCACCCCCTACATCTCAAGTCAAGGAGGGACTGGTTTTAAGCAAAGCGTTTCACTGCCCCCTAAGATTCCTGAGGAATCCACTCCAACCGAAGCCATGGACTGAGTCTGAAAGCGCTTGTAAGCCCTCCAGCCTCATCTCTCCGTACTCACTGTTGCTGGATTTAAGGTCGCGGTGGATGATGGGGACAATTGCCTCATCATGTAAGTAGTTCATCCCTCTGGCAATCTGCACGGCCCAGTTCACCAGGATGTCTGGGGGAATCCTTTTCCCAGATAACACTCTATTCAAAGGCCCTCCACGAGCAAACTCCATGACCAAGCAGAGGTTGGGCTCCTTCAGACACACTCCCCTAAGGGCAATGATGTTGGGATGCTTCAGCATGGCGAAGAGCTTGGCCTCCTGGCGAACATTCTCTATGGTCTGGCTGATGTCCTCGTCCGGGTCGTGGCGAGCTGCTTTCACGGCGACCTCATCCCCTATCCAGAAAGCACGGTAGACCTTCCCAAAGCCCCCGATGCCAATAATCTCTTCCAGGGTTAGCTCCGCAAAATCAATCTCTAACACTGAGAAAGAAAAGAAAAAAAGAAGCAAGTCAAAAAAATGTGAAAAACACCATTTTATCACCCATTTACCTGGGTGGGTAAACACAGCAAGTTGTCTGCGCACTTAGATTTTCTGTCTTCTCACTATAAACTCCCCAAAGACAGGAAATGTGATTCACTTTTTTTCTGTTACGTTATCCTTAGTGACTAGCACAGAGCAGGCATTCAATGCGTATTCATGAAATAAGTTCCACTTGGGAATTCACGCAGAATCTTGTACCGAGGGCAACCATTCTAACTAAAAGGAAAATTGGGGGAGATCATTTTCATGAGACTTATTCACATTTCACTGTGTACATACTGGGTAGTGAGAAGCATAAAATCTAGTGCCACGGCAGACACACAACAACCAGACCACTTTGGTAGCGGTATGATCCAAAGATGAGGAAAATCACTAATTCCCACCGCAGGACAGGGATTAAGGGCGAGTGCGGAGGGATTCTCAAGGAAGGAAACATTTGAAATGGGCCCTAGAGAACGAGTGGGAGGGATCTCATCAGGCAATGACGATCAGGGTGGAGAAGGACAATCCAGGTAGAGGGAAGGTCATGAGCAAGAACCGTGGGGCATGGAGAACATTCACAACAGCCAAGACATGGAAACAACCTAAATGTCCATCGACAGATGAATGCAGAAAGAAGATGTGATACATATACACACTACTGTATATAAAATAGATAACTAATTAGGACCTACTGTATAGCACAGGGAACTCTTCTCAATACTCTGTAATGACCTACATGGGAAAAGAATCTAAAAAAGAGTGGATATATGCATACGTGTAACCGATTCACTCTGCTGTACAGCAGAAACAACACAACATTGTAACTCAACCATACTCCAAAAAAATTAAAAAAAAGAACAAATAGCATTTAGTTAAAAAAAAAAAAAGATGTGATATATATATACAATGGAATACTACTCAGCCATAAAAAATGAAATAATGCCATTTACAGCAACATGGATGGACCTAGAGATTATCACCGTATGTGAAGTAAGTCAGACAGAGAAAGACAAATACCATATGATGTCACTTATATGTGGAATCTAAAATACGACAGAAATGAACTTATCTATGAAACAAAAACACAGATACAGAGAACAGACTTGTGGTTGCCAAGCAGAGGGTGGGGGAGGGAAGGATTGGGAGTTTGGGATTAGCAGATGCAAACTAGTATATATAGAATGGATAAACAACAAGGTCCTACTGTATAGCAAAGGGAACTATATTCAATATCCTGTGATAAACCATAATGGAAAAGAATATGAAATAGAATATATACGTATATCTGAGTCACTGTGTTGTACAGCAGACATTAAACACAACATTGTAAATCAACTATACTTCAATAAAAAGAAAAAAGAAAAAAAGAACATAGGCCATGAGAGTATATGGCCTATCAGGAACTTCAGGGAGTCCAGGGCAGCTGGATTATAAGCATTAGGGTAGACGAGGCTCAAAGCCTTGCTGGGGTCAGCCAGGTCATGAAATGTTGTTAAAGCCATTCGGAGGGGCTTCAACTTCACACTGTAAACGGTAGGAGTCATGTATCTTTAAGAAGGAGAGTGTTGTCAGTCTTGTGACTTAGAAAGGAAACCAACTCTGGCAGCCATGTGGAATATAACAGCAAAGGGAGGCCACTGCAGTAACCCAGGAGCACAAGCACAAGGGTCTGAACCTCAGCAGCCATGATGACAGGAGGAAAAAGTAAGGCGGAAATTGGGAGATCTTCAAAACTTGGTTCTACCAAGACCTGGTGACTAAGATGCTTGAGGAAGGAGTCTCCTAGGCAACATCTTACCCCAGCAGTAACCTGGGCCACAGGTCCACCCCTGAGATTTCCAGTATCACACCCAACCACTCATTCCCTGTCCCAAATCCAGAGTTTGAATCTACGGTACTACGATTCTATCTTTAGCTCTGCTTAGAAAGGCTTCCATGGGTAGTTAATAATAACCACCAGTGATTATAAATCTTGGGCTAGATATGGTGCTGCTATACGAGCCAAGTGCTATTTCATGTTTCTCTCATCAAAACCCTATTCTCTGTCTTCTAAGTCTCTTTCTTTGTCTTTACCTAGCTGACTCATAGGCATCCCTCAGGTCTCAGCTTAACCATCAATCTAATAGGGGAACTTTTCCTAACCCCCCGACTAAATGAGGTCAGGCCCGAGTCAAGCACTTCCATAGCAGTCTCTATTTGGCAAGACTCAACAAGGTTGTAATTACTTGTTCATCGCCTATCGTCCTGCTAGACTGTGAGATGCACAAGGGTGGATCCTGTCTGCCTTACTCACCACTGTCCTTATCGTGCCAAATATTCAGCTGGTGACCAAAAGACAGGGAAGTAAAATGAGGGAAAAAATCTATCTCAGTATGAAATAAACCAAACTCAGATCTGAGGGGAAGAAACTGAATTGGACCTCCTGAAACAAATACAGAGAATAGTCACACTTTGCTAAAAAAAATAAGAACACAAAGATATATTTCTGAACTCTTGGCAAGACCAAAAGAGGAACTGCCCACCGCTGACTGTTCTCTTCCATTCTCAGCCAGCTCCATGAAGCCTTCATTCTCCATTCAGATGCTGGCGGGGCTCAAAACTCTGTTTTTGCTTAGCTATAGCACTTCTATCCTATCTAGGGCTAATCATTTGTATTTTGTAATGCACCCAGCAGTCTGCACAAAGGAAACTCTTAGGAAAACTTAGTTGGACTGCCTTTAGGTATACAAAAGATTATCACCTCATCTAGCACTCTTTTTGAAGAATAAATGGTGTGGCAGGTCCTGCAGACTAGCAGTCAGCATCCATTCTACAATCCTCCAGCACACCTTTCAGTACTACAGAGGTCAGAAAGCTAAAACACTACATTTTCCAGACTCCTTGACAGAGTGCTGGTTAGCCAATGAGATGCACAAGATTCAGAAGGCAGAAGTGAGACGGAGACCATCTCCTTGCTGCTTCTTCTGGCAAGCATGGCTGTGGAGAAGTGGGGTTTTTCCTGCAATAGCATGTCAATGTCCAATTAGCTCTGTGGATGTGGAAAGGAATGTTGCAAGGCCAAGCAGTCACCTAATCGGACAGCAACTACGACAGGGTGTTTGAGAAGTCAGCAGCTTCAATGGCAACTCCTGATTCTGTACCATCTCAGTTAGAGAAGCAGCAGCTTGCCTGGTGGGCCAGGTCTGCAATGTTCTGGGAGTTGGTCCTCTAGGTCCAGCCGACAGCCCCGTCTCCCCAGCCTTCCAAAAAAATCTATAAGCAACTAACTTCTTGTGCTAAATCATTTTCTGCTTAAAATAGCTTGAGTGTTTCTGGGTCCTAAAATGAATCCTGACTGATTACTAATTCTTGCCTTATCTCATCTATATGAATGAGAAAAATATGCCAATGTCAAAGAGAGATTAGAAATCCTCTTGGAGAAAACTGTAAGTTATCCTAGGAGTCCCCATGGTCATAGACGGAAGAAACACTTGTTTTTTCTGCCAGATTTTTCACTGATGAAAAGTTATGTGCCTTTTTAACAAATGTGCATTTACATACCTTATTTCCTCAACTGAATATCTGAATTCTCCTTAAGGGAATTAACTGTTGTATTTTCTCTTGTACCCACCCTCTTCTTTCCTCTGGTCTGAAGCATAGCTGTGAACACACAGGACGTGTTAGATATTTATTTAAACATATCAGGATTTAAAAGATGTGATTCTGAACCAGGGTGCTGAAAGGACAGCTCCTCCAATGGTATTTCACAGAAGGTAGAAAACCTCTGTGGGGAAGGCAAAGAAGCAATGATCTCTCTCTGGGTAGAACATAAACTCTCAGGTTCTTGCTATTTCGTCGAGGAAATATTATGACCAGCCTTCAGAAAAAGTACAGAACAGAGCTTACAAGAAGAAAGACAAAACAGTGGGGGATGTGAGGAGGGTCCTTTCTTTTCCCTTCCCTGCTAAGAAGTCCCTTTGGATAGAAACTAGACCTTCACTGCAGCTGCGAGGATGTGGGACTCTCCTCCCTTTCCCTGCCCCAGTCAAGACCTGGTTGTAAGTAAGAATCAGGTCAACTCTCACACAGCACATTTTTCAGTTTCTGTGGAAGAATATTTCCAGGAATATCAGGAACAAAACCTTATCTCTTTCAGTCTTGGAGTCAAGATGTTATTCCCTCTCAATTATATCCCTGGAAACTAAATATACAGGCACATTCTGGTGAGTTTGCGGCAAGTGAATGGTACATACCTCACTCATTTAAAAATCTTAAGTACGTCTGAAAATACATCCTTATATTGCTAGTGAAGGCAAGAAAAAGAAATGTAAATTAGTAATATCCTTAATTTATGCCCTGCTTGAAAACTGACACAACTCTCCTGTAAGAGAAGCTTTTTTGTAATACCTAGGGTTATATATCTCTGAAGATGATACATTTGGAACTTTACATTTTCCATCTGTCACTAAAATAAAGAAGATGAGCAAGCTCCTGGGTTATTTATATTTGTCAGCTCCGTGGAGAGCTAAACTCTAATACCTACATTGGAGAGGATAAAAGTGCTCTATAAACGTTAGATGATTTATAATATCACTCTTATACGCTTTCTTTGTCACAAGATTTAGTAATTTAGTAATTTAGTAATTTCCCTCTTCCGTTTTGATTAAAGTTTGAAACAGAAGTTTCACTTTGAAAAGCAGTATTTGAAAGTAAAACTGAACATTATTACTTCACTTTGTGTCTTCTATTCACAATCTAATATCAAAATTCATGTCCCAGAGAGGAAGTTGAAAAAAGTAACTGGGGAAAACTTGTCAGAGGCTCAATTTCATTCTAAGTCTCTGGAGACCAGGTCAACAATCACCTTTATTTTCTGAGTGACACTAAATGAACCAGTGGACACAGCATACAGACCAGAGGCCCTTTATCAGATCACCAAGATTTGCTCAAGATTTCCTTGAGCAAAGCACTGCACTGAAATTATATATTTACATCACCAATTTCCCTCACGTGTGACTTCTAAGTACCTCCTCATCTTCTCATTTCTTTATCCCCTGGTATTTAACACAGTATCTCTCTTTCACTAGGCACTCTAATTGGTTTTTGACTAGAATTAAATTTTCTGCATTATCAAAAATTAATTCCAGTCAAGATCAGAATTTAGTGTGGCTAAATAAAATAACTTACCAAGACCTTCAAATGCTGTTGTTCAAGTCAATTCTTTCAATAAGTACAAGGTACTTCCTACTTTCTCATCATCTGAGTTTTAGATATCAGAATCTACTCTCTCCAAGGTAACTTTTGTTACAGTCTGGGTGAAGTCCTGGGCACCCAATGGAGAAGAAGCTTCTAAAGTGGCACAGGGTAGACCTGCCTGGCTTTCTGTGCATGGGTTCTTCCCACCTAAGTCACATTCGCTCCTGACTGCTCTCACAGCAGCGAGCACAAGATATTAAAGAAACTCAGCTCCCGTTCATGAACCTCACAGAGCTCTTCTACTCTGATATTAGCTGTCTCTGAAAAAAAAAAAAAAAAATCACCAAACCTCACCCACAAAGACCCTCAAAATCTGACACGTTTAAAACTACACTGTTTTTTAACATGCCAGGCCAACATCTCTTCCGGTATGTGACCAAGTTCATCTTCAACACTATTTGAGACATTATCTGCTAGGACCCTTAGCCTTGATCTTTCCAGCACTAAGGCAAAAAGGTGTAACACCTAGAAACAACTTAAAGTAATTTGTCACCTGCAGGTATTATAAAGATTAACTGTAGAAGGAGGAAGTTTTAAACTGAATAAGAGGGAGAGAGAAACAAAGGAAATTAAACATTTGAACATCAATTTGACAGTCAAAACACCCATAAAAAAAGGACAGTAGAAAAATAAGAGGTTATGATTTTGATATTAATAAATGGTATTTAATAAACATCTTAAGATATAATTGTTCAGGTGAAAATAAGTTACAGGACCAGAAAAATAACTGTTACAAATAAAATTTTAAAATTAAATGTTTAAAGTTGGCCCTTGGTAATGACTTTTTTAAATGAGCTAAGAGACAAAGTATACAAAATATGGAATAAATAATGATATAAGTGAATTAACAATACTTTTTTAACAGGAAAGAAATTACGGAAACCCTCAAATACAAAATAGTGTAAACTGCACCGGAAGATACTTACATCTTTCTTCTAAAACCACCTAGCATCACTGATTAAAGGATTCTAATGGCAATTTAACTCCTTTGAAAAACAAAGAAAATTTCATTTCAGGGTGTGGAAAAGGGGAGCTCCTGGGAAACTGGTGAAAACAGGACCCTAGAAGAAAGGCCCTGGGAGGGACCCCTGGGCATGGTCCCCCTGAGATTTGGCAAATACCAAATATAGGCGAGGATCTAGGGACCACTTTTTAAATACAAGATTAGGATCCAAGAAATCAACACCGTATTTCAAAGATACTTCAGCCTTGAGTTCACATAGGCTTCCGGGACTTGTGAGCCAGCCCAGCCCTGCGGGAGACACCCCCGTCTCCTTTAAAGCAAATGCCTTTCAGGGGCGGGGACAGGCGGTAGAAGAGGTCGGGAAGGTCCCTGATTTGGGAACTAATGTTATGACAGAAACCACCAGCTTGCCTAAAATCCTTCCAGACTGGGGGGGTGGGGAGGTTGGAGACAGGAAGATTCTCCTGCTGGGGCTTCAAGATGTGGGATCAGGAGCTGCTGCTGAGGCGGTCGCGTGAAGGTGAAGAAGCCCAAGCGCCCGAGGTTCCAGGCGAGGCCTGCGGCATGTCTATCTTACTGATTGCACCCGCCAAAGCCCCTGCAGCCCGAGCCCGCGCACACACACACACCCCCAGGTCAATCATTGCCCACCCAAGCTTAACCCTCGAGGAGGGCTCCCCTCCCCCTGCGACCACCCCAAGGCATCCATCATACCCCCCACCCCGCTCCCCGCCGGGCTCCCGGGCCCCGCCTTCGCCTTACACTGAATGGGCGGGTAGCAACTGGGGTCTTCGCCTCCGGGCTGGCAGCGACTGGAGAAGGCGCTGCGCGGGGTCACGTAGTTGCTGGGGAAGATGCCCACCCGCTGGTTCAGCTGCCCGGTCCACCAGCCCTCGTCGCCGGACACCTGCGAGTCCTTGGACAGCACCTCTACCACGTCGCCCAGCCGCAGGGTCAGCTCGTCCTCGCCCGCCGCCTCGTACTCGAACACGGCCGTCCAGTAGGGCAGCGGCGCGTCGGAGCCCAGCTCCCTGGGGACTGCCGCCGCCGCCTCCTCCTCCTCTTCCTCCTCCTCCTCGGCCCCGGCCCCCGCTCCATCCTCCCCCGGCGGGGCTGCAGCGGCGGCGCTCGCCAGGCAGCCGAGAAGCGCTCTGGAGGGCTCCATGGAGCGGCCGATCCATAGGGTGCGGGGCTGCTGCCGCCCGCAGGAGCCGCCGCCGCCTATTGTTCATGCGGCTCCGCAGAGCTGGGGGGACCCCCCTCCCCCGACGGCGGCCGCAGGTAGGGGCCGGGCTGGCGGGGCGGGGAGAGTCGGCTCGCTAGGGCTGGGGCTGGGGCTGGCTCAGCGCGGCTACAAGTGCGCGGAGCGCGTAGTGCTCACCGCAGCATGGGGGCGCGGCGGGCCGGAGCCCCCGCCTTCGCGCTCGCCCCCTGGGGCGGCCTGGCCACCTCCGCCGCGGGTACCTGCTCGCGCAGCTGGTGCCCGGTGCCGCCAGCCGGCCGCCGCTCACCGCTCGGCGCCGCGCCCCGCCCCCTGCGCCGTCCGCACGCCCGGGACCACCTGACGCGGACCTGGCTCCGCCCCAGCCCTGCGGACCCTAGGAGGCGGGGCTTCACGGCGCCGGGGCCCGCCCCCGCACCATCCTGCCTTCCCATTGGCCGCCGCTGACCGGTCCGCAGGTTCCTCCAGCCGCGGTTGGGGCTGCCCCGCCAGCCGCCCGCCCCGCCCCTCTCCACCCCCTGCGCCTACGTCGCCCTCCCCCCCTCCTCCCGCCCCAACGTGCGGGCTCTCTCATTCTCAAACCTCAGGTTGACCCATTTCTCTCTCCCATTGGACCCCCGCATCTCCAACCATTGGTCCGAGGTACCTGTCCGTTTCCTGGGAGAGTTCAACACCGCCCGTCAGGAAGAGGCTGCGGCCTCATTGGGCGCCTGAGGAAGGATGGGTGGATACTCAAAGGTAAAGCCGAGCCCTCATTCAGACCAAAAAGGGTGAAGGAGACCGTTCCCTTTGTTTGCCGCTAAGAGGTAGGGATTCCACTGGGCAGCATCTGTGTTCTTCATCGTAAAGTGAGATTTTGAGAGTGAGCAGAGGAGAAGCGAGCTGGGTTGCGGGCCCCGGGAGAGCTCTTTCTTCTCCAGCGCCTTCTTACCTTTGGATTTTCCCTTCTGTCGGAGCTGCCTCTGCCCTAGTCCTACCAGGTGGATCAGCTTCCACTCCAGTCCGACAGAATTGCACCCCGACTCCTTCCGTAACCTTTCATCTAGTAAGACCTTCAGGCCCACTGGAATGTTCTTTAGAACTCCTAGAACTACAGTTCTCGCCTCTGTGAAGACTGCATACAGCTCGCCCTTTCCTAGGTTCCTGTAAGAAGATATTCCAATACCGTTGATTTTTAGAATTCAGACGAAAGACTACTTTACTGGAGCGCAAACTGAGGGTGGGAAAGCTGTCGGTGAAGTGGGCTTGGTCTCTCTGAAGAGGCTCAGTTTCTCTACAAATCTTGGAATTTTTTTGCCTGGGGGGAATTGCACCTTGGATCACAGTGACCTTAGCAGAAATCAGATTAAGAACCAAAGCTGAATATACATCAAAACGATACTGCAGTTCATGAGCAAGGCTGACTTTTCTACATCCTTTCGTTGTCCTCCACTTCTCAAACATGAAAGAAAGAAAGAAAGGAAAGAAAGAAAGAAAGAAAGAAAGAGATGGCCCCTAATATTTCTTCTGTGCTTTAATCCTTTCACGGCAATATAGATTTCCAGTGAGATGGTTCTCTGACATTTCAAAACAAGCCCATGCTGAGAGATCTAGCCTGATCTCTACTAAACTTTTCCCCTTCCGTGGTAGGAATAGATCCGATTTATTTGGCATCCACTGAGTGTTTTTTGTCTAATTATAGCTTGGGGGTAATTGTTAGACACACTGAAGACAGTGGGACAATTTGGAAAGAAAGCCAGGGCTGGCATCTCCAGCTTTGCTGCCACCAGCTGCAAGATCTTGGGCAAGTACTCAACCGACTGCTCAGCCTCAAAGTGAGGGGGTGGACTGGAAGATCTCCTATGATCTTGTAGGCCTGACATTCTGTGGTTTGTACATGAGTATGGCTACACTCATGTGTCTCACCCATTTCAGGCCTTGAAGATGTTAGGGTAGAGTGCCATACCAAAAGTCAACTACAGTAGGTCCTGCGAAAGAATTTCTGAGTAAATGCCCTAAAAGAGTGTTCAGATTCTTATTGTGCATAGGATCAGTGAACTGGAAAAGATATGGATGAGTCTTTGAGTAAACTCCCTAAATGTTGTTCAGAATGAAACTATGGCACTCCCAAGCAGAAGAGATCGAGTAAGGAGGGGGTAGAGTTATTTCATGTTTTAAAAAAGACCATAGGAAGAAAGGTTTTCTTGATAAAAATTTAATTTGGAGGAAGAAGGAATTTTCCAGAATGATGTAGACACACGGAGAGAAACAAACAGAAAAAAAAAACCAAAAACACTAAAAAGATATAGAGAAAAATTGTCGGTGGTGATCTCTTTCAAGTGGTAGGATTATGAGTAATTGGGCAATTTTTATTGTCACTTTGCTTATTGATAATTTTGTATGTTTTACTATACAGTTTTGATCTCTACTTCTTCCCCACCCAGAAAAGAAGAAAAAAAAATCCTTGATCCCTCTCAGTAGGAAAAGTCTAATTACCCACATAACTTAAATCTTTCATGAAGTGTCATTCATCAAACATTTCAAGAAGTCATTCAGTAAATATTTGTTGAATGGATAAGTGCTAGGAATTCAAATGAGGGAATATCCTTCAGGCTAAAGCTGTCTAGCAGAAGTTGTCTAGCCAGGTTTCATGGAAGAGGCAGAACTAAAGCCAGTCCTGGAGGTGGATGTAGGGCAACAGGGAGGAACCTGCATTCAGGATTGGAGGGTGAACATGGACCCACCACAGAGGTGGAAGCCTGAGTAAGCCCAGGGATACAGTAAAAGGATGAGAAAGAACTCTGAAAAGATAGGTTGAGACCAGATTTGTCGAGGGCCTTGTAATTACTTGTTTCAGACAAGTAAATATTTAATTGACTATTTGTAATTATTTAATGTCTAGCTTGTTCACCATGAAGGCAGCAACCCTCTGGTTCTCCACAGTTGTCCCAGCACCTAGAGGGCTCCTGGCACATAATTGTTTCTCAGTACATATTTGTGACTGAATGACTGACTTGAACACCAGGCTGAGAAAAAAACGTCTGTGTTTGGTTTAGCAGATAAAAGTTTAGCCCTGAAAGCTTTTGAGTAGGGCTGGGAGGTGATCAAATGTTACCATCTCTGAGGATGAGAATAGATGAGGAATGGATGAGGAGGTGCTTAAGTCGGGCATCCAAAGGTGTATACAGCTTGATTAGTGGAGAATAGGAAGCGTGGAAATGGAAATTAATGCAGTGGATAGAAATCACAGAAATATCAGCTTGAGAAGAGGTAAGAGAGCAAAAAGGGAGTGATGGAAAATAAACTTTACTAAATAAAAAAAGGGCAGATTGCAAAAGACTTTGAAAGGCAAGTAGAATTACCAAGGTTTCACCACTATTAAGCAAGGGGTGACAAATGTCACCCCAAAAAGAATCATTTTCTCTACCACACTGAAAGGTATAGCATAAGGCAGGGAGAAAATAATAGCAGTTGGTGATGTGGCTTGCCAATGGACTTACGTCAAATGATCATGGTTTCTCCTGGCTCTGTCCTTTGAAATCCATGTGACTTGGGGCAGGGTACCCGTTTGAACCTCAGTTTCCTTATTTTTAAAGAGATGTAAAAATAGAACCTTATTTTTATAGAGGTTTGTAGGATTAAATGAGACAAGTCCTACAAGAGCTCTTAGCATGCTGCCTAGCACCCACCAGATATTAAACGTATTTATTTTCTTCTTTCCTCTACCCATCACACTCAGAAGCACTCAAGGGAAGTAATTAGTTAATTGCACCCTAGGAAACTGCAGAGGCTTCTTTTTTCTTTTTTCTTTTTTTTTTTGCGGTATGCGGGCCTCTCCCGTTGCGGAGCACAGGCTCCAGACGCGCAGGCTCAGCGGCCATGGCTCACGGGCCCAGCCGCTCTGCGGCATGTGGAATCTTCCGGGACCGGGGCACGAACCCGTGTCCCCTGCATCGGCAGGCGGACTCTCAACCACTGCGCCACCAGGGAAGCCCTGCAGAGGCTTCTTGACTGAGAGTTAAACCAGGATTTTTCCCTTAAAAAACAAAGAAAGAAAGAAAGAAAGAAAAGGGAGAAAGAAGGAGGGAGAGGGAGGGAGAAAAAAACCAACAGGCATCATAGACTGATGATTAAAGTTTGGAGCCTTGGCTTTTAACTGAATCGGAATCCATACTCACTGTTTGCAATTAGGCAAGTTAATCCCCTGGTCCCCCTAGCTCCCTCATCTGGAAATTGGGGATAATAACTATCTCACTGGGCTCCTAGAATGATTAAATGACAGGATGTATATTATGTGCTTAGCACAGAGTCTGTCAAGTGGTAGTAGTTATTGTTATTATTTGAGCCTAAAGCATGATTTGGTAAATGAATATCACTCTCTCCTCAGGTCTTCTGGGAAGTATTTTAAATAAGTACTTTGGTGCTAAAATCCCTCAGGCAGATGTTCAGCTTTTCCAAGAGTCAGCCCACCCCTCTCACCTCTCACAGTACACCCTTTCAGGAGAGGAGCCCTAGTTCCTGATTCATAAACCCCATTTGCAGTAATATGACATTCAGTAAATGTCTGGGGACAATGTGTGGTAGGGCTGATAGGACAGAAGTTGGAGCCAAACATTCGGGACCAAATCATTGTCAATGTCACTGTCATTGTCACTGTGGACAAGGCACTTCATTCCTCTGAGTCTCCATTTCATTTGTTATAGAATGAGGCTGTTTGGTTTGTTTTTTTTTGTTGTTTTTTTTGTTTTTTTTTTGCGGTACGCATGCCTCTCACTGTTGTGGCCTCTCCCGTTGCGGAGCACAGGCTCCGGACGTGCAGGCTCAGCGGCCACGGCTCACAGACCTAGCCGCTCCGCGGCATGTGGGATCTTCCCGGACCGGGACACGAACCCGTGTCCCCTGCATCGGCAGGCGGACTCTCAACCACTGCGCCACCAGGGAAGCCCTGGAATGAGGCTGTTTTGAGGATTAGATGAAGTCAGGAGGACTCCCTGCAGTACCTAATACATAATAGGTGCTCAATAAATTGTAAATGTTCTTATCACAATCGATAGTATTTTAATTCCTGTCTTCTGAGAGTTAATGGGGCTTGAAACAACAAAATGGTAAGAAATCTTCCCTCCTTTCTTCTCCCTTGCATCTCCTACAAAAACCTCAGTTCAGAAAACAACTGTACCATGGCAGCTCTTTGTTTATTTCTTTTTTTAAGATTTTTTTTTTTTTGATACGGACCATTTTTAAAGTCTTTATTGAATTTGTTACAATATTGCTTCAGTATTGTGTTTTGGTTTTTTGGTCACAAGGCATGTGGGATCTTAGCTCCCCAACCAGGCCTCGAACCCACACCCCCTGCATTGGAAGGCGAAGTCTTAACCACCAGACCGCCAGGAAAGTCCCATGGCAACTGTTTAGAATGTCTCGTCTCTGGAGACCAAGTTGCATTTTAACAATGATCAGAGTCTTTTAATCAAGGAATAAAGATCAAACGTAATTTCTGCTTCTTTCAGCCTGGTTGCAGAGCTAGCCCCGTGGGACGGCTCTCTATGAAATTACACCTCTTACGACCATGCTGGGTCTGCAAGGATTTCATTTAAGCCTTTTAATCAGGGACCCCAAATAGGTCCAATCAAAAGAGAATTAAAGGGAAGATTATCTGTACAATTGGGGTTTTTGAAGAACATGAAATGACTGGGAAAATGATCACATAAAGTGGAAAGGAAAAAAAGAAAACTATCTGTTGTAATCTTAAAAAAAATTTAAAGTAAATTGGATAAATCAAGAAAAAGAACTGTATATGTAATATATTTCTTATTTTATGGAATGTATATTTACATTAATATTATTGAAAGAAATATATCAAAATGTAAACTGGGCTTCCCTGGTGGTACAGTGGTTAAGAATACACCTGCCAATGCAGGGGACACGGGTTCAAGCCCTGGTCCAGGAAGATCCCACATGCCACGGAGCAACTAAGCCCATGCACCACAACTACCGAGCCTGCGCTCTAGAGCCCGTGAGCCACAACTACTGAAGCCCGCATGCCTAGAACCCGTGCTCCACAAGAGAAGATCCCCACATACCGCGTAGCCACTAAGCCTGTGCTCCACAACTACTGAGCCTGCGCTCTAGAGCCCGTGAGCCACAGCTGCTGAGCCCACATGCCACAACTACTAAACCCCACGCACCTAGAGCCCGTGCTCCACAACAAGAGAAGCCACAGCAATGAGAAGCCCGTGCACTGCAAAGAAGAGTAGCCCCCGCTCGCCGCAACTAGACAAAACCTGCGCGCAGCAACAAAGACCCAACTCGCCAAAACTAAATAAATGAATAAATAAATTTATTTTTTTTAACAATGTGAATAATTATCTCCAGTCTAGATGATTATCTCCAGTCTAGGAGTGATATTTTTTCTTTGTCCTGTACTATTCAGTATTTTCTACCATTAAAATGTACTGATTTTCTAATCAGAAAAGTATGTTATTATTAATGTCATTATGAAAAATTTTAAGGATGTGGAAATGTGCATAGTATAACAAATGAAAAAGTAGTGAAAAAATCCTTCATACAATACGATTACAAATGTGTGTGGGTGCACGCGTGCGTCTGTGTGCATCAAGTGTAGTACCCAAAATCTCATTATTAGTTATTTCTGAGCTGAGTGGTGGAGTATGGGTAATTTGTATTGCCTTCGTTTTACTTTTATTTTCCATATAGCTAAAATAACCATGCAATACTATTAGAATAAAGAACCACAAAATCTTTTTTTTTTTTTTTAGTAATAATGAAATAGATTTCAAGCTGAAAGCATTATTGCGAGTTAGAGAGATGGTAGAGGAGGTAAAAAAGACCCCGAGGATTACAATAATAATAATATTAATAACAATATTGATAATGACTCCTATGAATTGAGGGCACACTGCGAATGCCATCACTGTTTACAATCATTTTTATTTTTCAGAGTCTTTAATGACTCTTCCAAGCAAACAAAAATTCCTGGAATATAAACAGTCCATTGCTTGCCTATCTTTTCCACCTCCTGGAGGGAACATTCTTAGTTATATGCAGACAGACATGTGGCTAGGTACTTTTAGAACTATTCAGTAATTTAGCTTAGCTGTGGTCTTACTCACCTAACACAGGCATAGACTTCTTTTATTCTTCAGCTTTTCAAATCTCCGTCTTTAAATCATGTTGGTGACCAAGACTTAATTGAAACTTCAGCTCACTGTCTCGCTTTTGAGAGTAATGCCTCCTTATCAGAAAAAAAAATCAATTTAAAGATTTTTGTTATTTCTTATTTAAATAAACCAGTAAGATCTGATGAATGAGCAACTCTCACAGTTGTTCGTGAAAAATAGATTTTATGAGAGCAGGAGCTGTGTAGTTACAGATGTGGCACAGCAATGCCCTCTTAGAGACCATGGTGGACAACCTCGCCACCGTGTGGTATTGAGGAGTATGGCGGCCATATTTCTCTCTTTTTTAATGACATTTTTTTTCTAGTTTTACACTTCTTTTTTAAGTAACTTTATTTATTTTTAATTTTTGGCTGCGTTGCGTCTTTGTTGCTGCGTGTGGGCTTTCTCTAGTTGCAGAGAGTGGGGGCTACTCTTCGCTGCGGTGCACAGGTTTCTCATTGTGGTGGCTTCTCTTGTTGCAGAGCATGGGCTCCAGGCACACGGGCTTCAGTAGTTGTGGCACGCGGATTCAGTAGTTGTGGCACGCGGGCTCAGTAGTTGTGGCTTGCGGGCTCTAGAGCGCAGGCTCAGTAGCTGTGGCGCTCGGGCTTTGTTGCTCCATGGCATGTGGGATCTTCCCAGACCAGGGCTTGAACCCGTGTCCCCTGCATTGGCAGGCGGATTCTTAACCACTGTGCCACCAGGGAAGTCCCTAGTTTTACACTTTAAGTGCTGAAAGTAACCTTCGTGATCACTGGGTGGAGCCTCTTCAATTGTTGTGGAAACCAAAACCTAGACCATGGATATCACTGGGGCTTGAACCCAAATCTTCAGACCCTCTTCTGGCCCTTTCTTGCCACACAATTACTTCTAGTTCTTCAAGTTCACTCAGAGACTAGCTGCATGTCATTTGTGGGGAAACTTAGCGCCATCTAATGCAATAACTCAATTTTACATCCAAGGAAGCCCAAGTCTAGAGAGGACAAATTACTTGCTAAAGGGTCCACAGCTAATTCTGTGTCCCTTGTTTTTTATTCCATTCATTCATTTACTCACCAAATATTTACGCATGTGTCTACTATGTGACAGGCACTATTCAAGGCACTAGAGATACAATAGTGAACAAAAATAGACAAAATGCCCTTCATAAATCACATCTTCTAATAGGAGAGACAGACAAATAGCATAAGCAAGTAAAATACACAATATAATATTACAGAGGGATCAGTGTTAAGAAGGGGAAAAAGGCAGTGGAGGGAGAGAGTGGAAGATGAAATGTTAGAAGAGGTTATATTTCAGAGTGGCCAGAGAAGTCCTTAGCAAGGTGACTTTTGAAATAAAGATCTGAAGAAATTGAGGAAGCCAACCATACAGATATGGGGGAAGAGCATTTAGGCAGAGGAAACAACAGTGCAAAGGCCCTGAGGCAGGATCGTACCTGTGTATTGAAGAAAAGAGCAAGGAGACCAACCTAGTGGGTATGAGAGATCCAGGGTAGCAAGAAGTAGGAGAGGTAACGGGGTGCAAGATCATGGGGTACTTTCCAGTCAAAGGAGGACTTTGGCTTTTACTTTTGTGAACAAAGAAGAACAAAAAGCATTACTCATCACCCAGTTCTACCAGGGTGAAGTCGCAACCCACTGGGGTCTCCCACTCACAGTGTGCCCTGAGAGGAATTCAGAAGGCAAAACAAGATGAGGCACTCTGTGCTCAGGATAAATGGGCCGCTAGATAGTAGACACATGTCTCAGGAAGAATTTCAATGACCCCAGGTTCTTGCATCTTCCATACATAGAAAAGCACTAAAGTCATTAACTTGAGATGTCTGTTCTTTGTGACCAGCAACACTCTTCTACCAAGATGCATGCTTGACTGCATGTGTTCCCTAGCCCCCAAAATTTGTATGTAAACTGACTCCCTAATTTGGAGCAGTTCCTCAGAGCTCAGTGGCTGTCTCCTGGGCTACAGTCCTTAGTAAGTCCCTGAATAAAACTGAAGCTCAACAACTCTTATGTTGTATGTTTTTAAGTTGACACTTTGAATGAGATGGGAGCCATTGAAGAGTGTTCAGCAGGGGAGTTGCGTGGTCCAACTTTAACAGGAACACTCAGGCCACTAGGTTCACAATAGGCTGCAGAAACAAGGGCAGGGGCATGAGATGGGGAGGCTCTTCAATAATCCTGGCAACAGATAACAGCAGGTTAGGCGATGGGGGTGACCGGGAGTGTGGTGAAGGGTGGTCAGAATTGTAAACTATATTTTGAGGGTAGAGCAACTAGCTTTGCTGGTGGATTGGAAGAGGTGGGAAAGAAAGAGGGGTCAAGGATGACACCAAGGTTTATGGCCTGAGCAACTGAAAGCGTAGCATTGCCATTAATGGAAAACAGAGAGCATCTCAGCAGCTCACTACTAGGCATGCTCAGTGTGAGATCACCGCCCCACCCCCAAGTGGAGACGTCAGGTGGGCAGCTGATTATGTAGGTCTGGAGTTCAGCCAAGAGCTGTTAAGTAGTAAGAGTCCAGTCCAGAAAGCATGAACTCCATAAAGTGACTAAGGGCACCATAGAAAACATTCAAGCCCAAATGGTAAAATACTTCCTATTTTAGCATGGAGTTTTCCAGATTTCTACCCCCCAAAATTTGTTTTTTATTTTCACTGAATGAAAGGTTCTTTAAATTCTATAGTGCTTTACACTTTTCGAAAGTTTCACACACATGATTTCATATAATCTCATAATAACCCCTTTTTCCCCCACCCCTAGATTCCCCCTCCTACCGCCACTGGTAACCACTAGTTTGTTCTCTATATCTGTGAGTCTGCTTCTTTTTTGTTTTATTCACTAGTTTGTTGTATTTTTTATTTACTCTTTGTTTTTATTTTTGTGGGGGCTGCGTTGGGTCTTCGTTGCTGCATGAGGGCTTTCCCTGGTTGCGGCGAGTGGGGGCTACTCTTCGTTGCGGTGCACAGGCTTCTCATTGCGGTGGCTTCTCTTGCTGTGGAGCACGGGCTCTAGGCGCCCGGGCTTCAGTAGTTGCAGCACACAGTCTCATTAGCTGCGGTGAGCACGGGCTCTAGAGCGCAGGCTCAGTAGTGTGGCGCACGGGTTTAGTTGCTCCGCGGCATGTGGGATCTTCCCGGACCAGGGCTCGAACCCATGCCCCCTGCACTGGCAGGCGGATTCTTAACCACTGCACCACCAGGAAAGTCCCGTTTGTTGTATTTTTTAGATTACACATATAAGTGATATCATACAGTATGTGTCTTTCTATGTCTGACTTATCCAAAGAAACTTTTTAAACGGCTCTGCCTTGCAGAGTTGAAGGCTGTTCACCTTTTGCTCACAGACGTGACATGAGTCTCGCGACACTGGTCAGGTCTGTGGGATGACGTTTGCATGTTTTCTGGGTTACAGAATGGAGCCCCGCGTGGGCCAGTGGGAGCCCCAGAGGGCGGCCTGTCAGGCCAGTGGAACGTCAGGGAAATGATCTTGTGCTTCCTGTTGAACTAAAGGTGGCTCGATCCCGATTTGAAGACTTCCCTTCTTTGTTTCTTTGGATTGTGTTGATGCCCAGGTAAGGTGCCATTGCTTGCAGCAGTGTGATCTGTCTCTTTATTATTTTATTACTTGCCCTTAACCCACCCCCTACTCCACCCTCCCATAGCTTTATACACGATGGAATTGACATTCTTTCTTTTGCGTCTTGTCGTCTCTTGGGGACAACAGCAAGGGATGGCAGAGTGACTGAGAGCTTATTGAGTACCAGGCAATAGGTTAGGAGTCGATTCACATGCCCTCATTTGGCGTACAAGGACAATGCCGCTGACCTACCAACGAGGCCACCGCTTGTAACAACAACCAACATGGAAACAGCATTTTCAGTTCCCAAAACACTTTTACATATAGATGCACTGACTAGGAGTATAGCTTCTAGAACCAGACTGTCTGTGTTTGAATGCCAGTTCTGTTATGACTGGCTGTGTGTTCTAGGACAATTTACTTAACGTGTCTGTTAAACCTGTTTCTTCATCTGCACAATGGGGATTTAAAAAATCGTACCTACCGCCTAAAGTGCTTTTCTATAGCTTTACTGCAGTATAATTGATATACAAAGAACTGCACATACTTAATCTTTTAAATTTGATAAGTTTGGATGTATGTAAACGCCCACAATCTGAAGTGGTTTTAAGGATTGAGGTAATGCATGGGCAGCTCTAAGAACTGTGCCTGCAGTCTAGTGAACCCTCAATAAAGGCAGATGGGATTATATTACCTCTTTGGGCCCCCCCAAAAAAATTCCTATAAAGCAGGCATTCTTTTTAACCAACTTTGCTAATAAGGAAACTGAGGCTCAGGGAAGCTCTTTAATGTGATAACTCAGTAATAAGTAGCAGAAGCCCTAGACCCAGTCACGGGTAACAGCCTTCGATCCCCAAACTTTTCCTAGTTGGAATCCATTTCCTCCAGAGGGTTGGTTTTTGTGTTAACTTTCTCACCAAGTCTTCTGGTGTCCGCTGGCTTTGTGAAAGAACACACTGAGATTGGAGGAGAGTAACAGCAAAAATAACCTTTCTCGGACACCTCAGTGTGTCAGGCTGGTGTCCAGCACTTCTCATGCCTTTCACATTTCATCTTCACCAAAAAACTATGCGCTGGGTACTTTTAATAACCCCTTTGTATATAAACTGGGTTCCAGAGCCATTAAGTTACAGGAGTGGTGTGAGTTGGGGCAGAATCCAAGATCCACCCGTTTATGCACAGGAAGACTTTCAGGTTCCGATACGGGAAGGCTTTTAGATCCGGACTGGGGGAGGCAGATTGACTCCCGCCCCCTTATGCTAACCGGTCCCCAGGACAAGCTGTGACAGCCAAGCAGTGACACCTGGGGCAGCCCCACCCACACTTCAAGCTCAGAGGCTATGCAGGCTCTCAGCCCTCCCAGCCCAGGGCCGGGCCGAACCCCTCCACTTGAGACGCAGTGAGTGTAGCCTCCAGTTCAGAGAATCCCTGGTCCAGAGGGTGTCTGCAGGCGTGGAGGATGGACTGAAGATGTCTGTTTGGGGCCAAGGAGAGCGCAGAGGAAGTCTGAGATTTGGGCTCCATCCCACGCCCTGTCACCATCCCCATCGCAGGCCTCACCCACCCTCCCGGGTCAGGGCTGGCAGTCTGCGCTTATTCCTTGCCTCTTGGCATTTAGATTCCCTTGCTCCTCTTCTGGGCCTCCAGCACGTCATAAGTAGAATTTCTCATGGGTAAATGGGACAATTTCCCCACGCAGACGTAAGGCTAGGTGTGGGAGAATAGAAACCTATGGGGGCTTGGCCTGAGCTTAGGTTTTAATCTGAGCAACCTGGTGTTTCTCTCTCTCGATCCTTCCTTCCCCTCCCTCCCTTCCTTCCTTCCTTTCTTCTTCCCCCCACTCTTTCCTTCTTTCCATCCTTCCTTCTTTTTACAGAGAGAGGCAGAACCACAACATACAGCTTGAGCAAGCTCCAATCTCCCTACTCCCACCAGAGGCAGCCTGCTTCCTATCCTGGGCGAGCTGGTTCAGAACAGGCACTTTGCACACTTCAGGTGTCTTTGGTGCGGGGCGCGGATGTGGCCGGGTGTGACCGTTCTCCCCCTAAGTAAAGCCACCGATCGTAGCTATATGTCCGAGTGCCTATTAATAACCGCAGGCAGCCCACTTGTCCCCTGTCACTCCAGCTGCTCCAACAGTGACCCACTCTCTGCCCTGCCCTCCTCCCTTGTGAGCTACAGCTGGGTCTACAGATGCCATCTGCTCCACATTCCCCTCTTTCACGTGCCTCATCCTCCATCCCTGTGTTGCTCTCTTCTGGGGCTGTGACACCAGGTCACTAATACGGGAAGTGAGAAGGAAAGGAAAGAAGGAAATAAAATAATAACAACTGATTCTGATAAACCCTCCAACCCTTAACATTCTACACCCGGGTTCCTTCCACTCATTGACGATGAAAATAGCGCTCCTGGGTCTCAGAGTTCCCAAGGCCTGTGGTTTGGATAAGGAGCCTTTCCACTGGGTAGGCTTGCTACAGATGCTGAACCCACTAACAGCCGAGGACATTTATCTTCTTGTTGGTGAAGCCTTCAGCCCTCCCATTCTGTTTGTTTCTTCCCTGACTCAGCTTCTCTCCTTTTTTATAAACTGCTACCAAGGAAGGACTTGAAATTTGAAGTATAAATAAATAATACCTCAACTATTACCTGAAATGAAGATTTGAAACTTAAAAGGGACCCGAGAAGAGAAGCATCTCAATAGAGAACAAGAGCTCTAGGAGAGTCGGCTCTGGGTTCTACGTCCCCAGTTACTGACTGGAGCATCTCTCATGCACATTCGCATCGTCCATAACACCAACCCATTCCTACCTTGGAGCAGAGGATGGCACCAGATTGCCCTCAAGATCTCTCCTAGCTCTGAAGAAACGGAGATGAACAGAGGAACGGACGCCACCAGCAAGCTGGGGAAAAGGAATCTTAAGAGCCTGTGATTTCAAAGAGCCTTCTGGTTGGGACCCCTGAAATCAGATGGCCAAGTGTGGCCTATACAGCATAAATACTATGACGCTGACAGTAGTGATATCAGCCTCAGGCCCTTTTGTAATTCCATCTCTTCAAAATCATCCTTCTCTACTTCCTGCAAACATAACTTCCTCTGCCTAGTGGACTCCTACCTACCCTTGAAGACCTAGCTCCAAAGCTCCACACTCTGGGAACACTTTCCTGACCATCCTGAAGACACACAGGAGGTTTCCTCTCTGGGTCACACAGGACTGACCCGCACTCAGAGCCCTCGCCACTTTGCACTGCCATCTCCTCCCCTCCCTTGACCATCAGATCTTTGAGGAAAGAGACTTGGCCTTCATCTTTGCCTGGCACATACCTGGTTGTCCTACTTTGAATGGAGAGAGGTAAGAGTGGTTATATAATGATCTACCGTCATGAAGACTTTCCCTACATTTTCTCATTTAGCCTTCACACAGCCCTGGTGACATGACTTGCCCAGGTCATTTGGTAAATAGTAGAACTGGAAGATCTCACCCAGTTTGGGGACCATCAACCCCAGCTTGTAGGTGTCCCTGAAAGCCTCCTGTCATGTAGGAGTCAAGTATTCTTTTTTTTTTTTTTTTTTTTTTGCGGTATGCGGGCCTCTCACTGTTGTGGCCTCTCCCGTTGCAGAGCACAGGCTCCGGACGTGCAGGCTCAGTGGCCATGGCTCATGGTCCCAGCCGCTCCGCGGCATGTGGGATCCTCCCAGACTGGGTCACGAACCCGTATCCCCTGCGTCGGCAGGCGGACTCTCAACCACTGCGCCACCAGGGAAGCCCTCAAGTATTCTTAAAGCACTGCGAATGTAAGCAAATATGTTATTTGTCTTCTGTAGGAGACACCAGATGCGTTGTGTGCTCAGATCTCTCCTTTTCTAAGAACTGCTCCTATACCCAAATCCACATCATAATGGTGACGCCCCCCCCTCCAAGCGCCACTTTGGCCATTTTGGTTGATTGAGCCAGACGCAGACCCCTGGCCCAAGCTGGGCCACATAGCCTCCCTGCTCTAGGTTTGGAGTGGGAATGAAGGTAACTCAGATTCAGTCACCCTGGCCTCTTGATTAGAGCAGATACAAATCCTGGAGGCACAGACAGCTATTTTCTGACAAGGTGGACTGAAAAATTAAAGAATGCCAAACTGCCACATCTGAATGGAAGAGTGAAGCAGATTTAGAGAGGAGACAAGACAAGGGGCAGAGTCTACCTGGCATTCAGGCCTTAGTTCAGGTCTGTCCCTGGCTGCCAGAAATGGCATCCCAGTAAGGACCATCTTTTGCTAAACAGCTCTGATGGCCTTCAATCCCTTGCGACTAAAAGATGTGTCATTAAGCAGTTTCTAAACAAATTCAATTCAGGCTAATGTAGGACAGAAGTCCCTCCCTAGCCCATGTAAGAGCTGTGCCATTCATTCATTCAGTCAGTCAATTAGTCAATGAATATTATTGAATGCCAGCTATTTACAAGATTCATAAGAAGTAGAAGAGAAGTTGGCTGTATCTTCTATGATATAAACCAGGCACTGGGTGTCAGCCTTCAGGCCAGCCAGCTCTCAGAGCTCCTGAAATCCCCCAGTTGTGCCCTGGGAGCCCTTTGGTGGCACCTGATGGTGCCGTCACTTGCAGTTATTCCTGAGAGGCTCTGGAGCCTTGGACACCATGACATTTGTCTGCGCATCACCCCTCCCCTTCTGGTAGCAGCCACTAGACCCTACTCTTACCCCCCCCACAACATACACACATACTTTTGGGGAGCTGCGCTACCCCATTCCATGGTCTTTTGGTGAAGCTGTTCATCACAGGACTCCTCCCCTGATCACGGTGTGGACACAGGACCTAAGTGGGCAATCAGAATCTCTTCCTGGGGAATCTGGATTTTGAGTTGAGACAAATACATAGAGTCATCTCATAGCAGCACCCCATAAAACAGATTCCCCCGGTGCCCTGCTGAGAGCAGGGCAGCCCACTCCCTGGACTCAGTTGTTCCTTTAAAGCTGTAGCCACTCCAGTATCCGTCACTCAAAAAATAAATATCTTCTGAACTAAATCGGCCAATCAGTTACTTGTAATCTAAGAGTCCTGAACTGTCTTCTTTTCAGATCAGTGCTCATGGATGAATGAAGAAAAGAGAAGGAAAGTAGAAGAAAGAGGAAAGTTGCTTCAGGTTCCCTACCCAAGCCTACAGCCCAAGCCTCAATCCTATTTTTAAGACCCTTTACTGAGCCTATATTTATCATGAGGTTTTTTTTTATTATTGATGGAAATCTACACAAGTAATTTGGCTGAAGGCTGAAGCTTATTTCAGGAAAGCAAGTCTTTCATTTCTCCAAAGCCCCTGTTAGCTCCTCCCGCACCTGTTCTCTCTTCTGTCAAGCCACCTATCGCTAATTTCCAGAGCAAAAAGAACCAGGATCCAGATTCCAAAGCAGGATGTAAGTGATGCTTAGAGAAACAGGTGTGTGATTTTTGTCATAAATTGTCTTAATATAATCTTTCCAGTCAACACATATGCCTCATGAAAATGCATTTCTTATCTCACAAAGGTTGCCTCCCAAAGTAAGACTCATAGAATCCCCCCAAATAAACCACAAATCCAAGCCCCTCATTTTACAAATGAGGAAACTAAGGTGCAGAGCAGGTAGCTTGCACACTCGATAACATGGAGCTAACCAACAGCAGGTCCAGGACCAGAATTCATGTCCTTTCGCCACTAGGTCGGAGTTTTTCCACTATTTCATGCCTCCTCTCACACTACAACTCACTTTCTTTAAATATAAGAATTTCCTTAATCTGTATATATATAAATATTCTATTGGGCGATAAATACCTGACAGAGGATCTGTATACAAAAACCCTGAAGTATGTGCCTCCACTAGTGTCCAAGGTCCACACTTTATGCAAATTGTCAGTACGGATATAGAATTCAATTGCACAATTTAATGTACACTCAACTCTTAACTAAATACAATGTAAACAAAGTTACCTGGTACTCAGTTATTATTTTTTTTCACTCCCCAAAGTGAATGGTAGAATTAGAACCAATGAAAGAAAAATGACAAGGAATTTGATTTGGGCAAGACGTGTTTAAGGGGATCCTCAGAGGTGGTGAGTTCTCCATCACAAGAGGTCAAGCAGAGGTCAGACAAACAATCATTTTTCAGGGATGTTAGAGAGCGCTGGTTCTCCAACTCTTTCATAAGCACCAGAATCATCCCAAGAGCTTGTTAAACAGAGATTGCTGGGACCCACCCCCTGAGTTTCTGATTCAGGGAGTCTGGGATGGGGCTTGAAGCTGTGCATTTCTAACCAGTGCCCAGGTCATGTGATGCTGCTGGCCCAGGACCACACTTTAAGAACCACTGCGGTGGTTAGGATGAGACATTTCACTCCAGCTAAGGTATACAAAGCTAGGTCACATTTCTATTCAATGTCTTATCAGACAGCTTGGGTTCAGTGTTGCCACATGAAACTGGACTTCTTTCCTGCCTGGGGCTACCTTTGGTGATAGTCGAAATCCTGCACATACCTCTGTGCTCACCTTGAAGCTGGGACAAAGAGAGCCTCCTTGAGGCTGACAGACACCTAAAGTTGCTCGTAGTGTAGGATAGGCGGCCAGAGACACAGTGTCATAGCTCGCACCTGGACGTGACAATCCTCTGAAATCAGTACCATGGGCACTGGAACACACTGTTGATGGTCGTGACGAAGCACCAGTCCTTACTTGTTCCGAGTGCCTCTCAGAGGGAGAGCCAGAGAATCTGCCATTGCTGCCCATGGGACCACAGTTGAAAAAAAGGACATTTTGCTCAGCCCTGTGATCCTTGCCTACACCTGTGAAAGGACACAGCCAACATTTACTGATCTTTCACTCCATATGAAGTATTGCTATAAGCAAGTAACACGTAGCTCTTATTTAATGCTTTTAACAACACTGTAAGGTAGTAATTGGTAGAATTGAGGTTTGCACCCAGGTACTTCAGCTCTACACCCCACACTCTTTTTTTTCATTGAAGTATAGTTGATTATAATGTTGTGCTAATTTCTGCTATACAGCAAAGTGATTCAGTTATACATATACATACATTCTTTTTTATATTCTTTTCCAGTATTGTTTATCACAGGATATTGAATATAGTTCCCTGTGCTATACAGTAGGACTTTGTTATTTATCCATTCTATTTATACTAGTTTGCATCTGCTAATCCCAAACTCCCACTCCATCCTCCTCCAACCCCTGAAACCACAAGTCTGTTCTCTATGTCCACAAGTCTGTTTCTGTTTCATAGATAAGTTCATTTGTGTCATATTTTAGATTCCACATATAAGTGATATCATATGGTATTTGCCTTTCTCTTTCTGACTTACTTCACTTAGTATGATAATTTCTAGCTCCATCCATGTTGCTGCAAATGGTATTATTTCATTCTTTTTTTATGACTGAGTAATATATCTATATCTATATATAGATATAGATAGATAGATAGATAGATACCACATATTCTTTATCCACTCACCTGTTGATGGCCATTTAGGTTGCTTTCATGTCTTGGCTATTGTGAATAGTGCTGCTATGAACATAGGGGTGCATGTATCTTTTCAAATTATAGTTTTGTTCAAATATATGACCAGGAGTGGGGTAGCTGGATCATATAGCAACCCTATTTTTAGTTTTGTGAGGAACCGCCACACTGTTTTCCATAGTGGCTATACCAATGTACATTCCCATCAACAGTATAAGAGGATTCCCTTTTCTCCACACCCTCTCCAGCATTTGTTATTTGTAGACTTGTTAATGATGACAGGTGTGATGTGGTATCTCTGTAGTTTTGATTTGCATTTCTCTAGTAATTAGCAATGTTGAACATCTTTTCATGTGCCTGTTGGCTGTCTGTATGTCTTCTTTGGAGAAATGTCTATTTAGTTCTTCTGCCTATTTTTCTATTGGGTTGTTCGGTTTTTTGTTGTTGAGTTGTATGAGCTGTTTGTATATTTAGGAATTTAAGCCCTTGTTGGTCTCATTGTTTGCAAATATTTTCTCCCTTTCCATAGGTTGTCTTTTCATTTTGTTTATGGTTTGCTGTGCAAAAGCTTGCAAATTTGATTAGGTCCCATTTGTTTATTTTTGCTTTTATTTCTATTGCCTTGGGAGACTGACCTGAGAAAACGTTGGTATGATTCATGTCAGAGAATTTTTTGCCTATGTTCTCTTCTAGGAGTTTTAAGTACACCCCACACTCTTTTTTTTTTTTTTTTTTTTTTTTGTGGTACACGGGCCTCTCACTGTTGTGGCCTCTCCCGTTGTGGAGCACAGGTGCTGGACGCGCAGGCTCAGCGGCCATGGCTCACGGGCCCAGCCGCTCTGCGGCATGTGGGATCTTCCCGGACCGGGGCACGAACCCGCGTCCCCTGCATCGGCAGGCAGACTCTCAACCTCTGCGCCACCAGGGAAGCCCACACCCCACACTCTTAATCAGAGATAAAATTGTTGTCAGTGTAAGGAATAGAGAAAGAGCTTGTCCTTCCTCACACTGTTACACTAGGCCAGAGTTTTAGCCCCTGGTTGTTATAACGATCTTTCCTCACCTCTAAAGACCTGGGCTCCTGAAGTTTCATCTGTGTGTTTCACACATGCACACAGTTATTGATTCCAAAGCTCACTCAAAGTACTAGGTGACTAGGTCAGGAAGGGTTTCCAGCCTTAGACACATTCTGCCCACAACAGCCTTTCTAATCTGATAATCTCAGTACTAGTGTTGAGCCCAAATGGCCATTCTAGGCTCACCCTTGCCATTGATTTAATTTACCCTTTGGGAAGCCTTGGTGTCACTTCCTGCCTGCTGACCTTAGCTGGGACCATCTCAGGCATCGGAAGTGTTGAATAATATTAAACTGTAAAGAGATGTAGTCTGAGTATTAAATCCCTTTCATTCAGGTAGACTCCTTGGCCCCTGATGCATATTTCTCCAACCTCTTCCCAACAGTCAACCACACACAAGGCATCAGACAAAACCCTAGCCACAAAGCTTGCCATATTTGCTTCCTTCCTCCAGGACAATGGGCCACCACTGGCTCTATCTTTGCATAATTAAAGGGACAACTCAGACAATTCTTGCAAAATAGGATTTGCCCCAAGGCCCTTTGTAGTACCCATCCTAGACTTTAGCAGGTGCCTCTTTGAATAGGCAGCTTCTCTCTCTAATGAAATAACTAAACTTTTACCTTCCTTAGGCCCTTCTATCCAAGCATTGGCAGTTTAATAGTGTCATCGTTCAACATATATTGAGCACCTATTATATGTAGGGCACAGTGCTAGGAGCAAAAGATAGAAATAAGATAAAAAGCTTTCCTAAAGGTAAAGGATAAAAGCTGTACAAGGCTGCAACATCCCCAGGTCTCCTGCCCCAAAGGTGACAGGAAGGGCGTGGGGAGGGGAGCAGTGCTAAACGAGAGGGAAGAGACAGTAATCAGTAGCCTGAAGACTGTCTGCTAGTAAAACCAGAACAGGCTGACATTAAGTCTATTTAAGAACAGCCTCAACAAAGAAAACTTATTAGCCAACACTATCAAAATAGACCCACTTTCTAAATATGTAGCTAAACTTTTCACTCTCCCACAACTGCATATAGAAACATCTCACAAGAATAACTTTTTACAACACACCCTCTGCAATACACGCCACTGTTCCCATCTGAATAGCAAAATAATTGAAGTGCAGATGGTAAGTGACTTGCCTGCTATTGTGAGGCAAGGCAGTGAAAACCCTAGAAACTGGTTCTAAGGAGCTTCCTGGGAACTGCCTTAGATTTCACAAAGGGTCCTTAGATAAGCATTGCAGTTACCTGTGACTGCACAACAAATAAGCTATCACCCCCAAACTGAGCCACTTACAGCAATAACCATCTTTTGCTCATGATTCTGCATTGGTACTGGGCTTACGAGGGCAGTTCTCCCAGTCGTGCCTGGGGTCTCTCATGAGTTTGCAGTCATCTGGTGGGTTGACTAAAGCAGGATGATCTAAGATGACCTCACTTACAGGACCAGGGTCTTGATGGTAGCTGCTCCTCTCCAGTTGATGTCATTCAATTGTCTGCTGCAGGCTACATGGCTGCAGAAGCATGTCAAGAGGGCTAGGGTGGAACTGCAAGATCTCTTAGGCCAAGGTTCTCAAACTTGTACAGTGTCACTTTTCCAACATCTCATTGGTCAAGAAGCAAGTCACAAGACCAGTCCAAATTCAAGAAGTGGGGAAATAGACTCCACCTTCTGATGGCAGGAGCTGCAAAGTATTATGGCCATGCTTTTCACAACGAGAGATAGCTAGGCCTCATTTTTACCAGGCTACACACATTGACTGTTATTGTCACAGCTGGGACCCAACCAGCATCCACAAGCCCCTGCTACCTATGGGGATGGTTGCAAGAAACATCTTCTACGTTGGAGCTTGAGAACTTGGGGACTTAGCTTTAGCCCCTGGATGATGCCTGAACTCCTGGGATATCATCACATATATATGCTGAAATTATAAATGAAGTTGTAGACCAGCAATCATTGAGTAGACACGTTAGTGGTTATTGCTGCCATCAATGCCCAGGTACACAGAGCAGACACCATACATTCATAATCACATCCTCACATGATTTCTCAGGTGATAGCCTCGCATCCCCAGACATGGCCCATCACATCTTCAAAGACAAGTTAATACAGAGCAAACTAATTGTCTTCAGATTTCACAATACGTTTTAGAAGAAAATACTTTGCTAGATCTGATTATTGTTTTTCTGTATAGGCAGGTCTCTCAATATTTGGCAGAACACAAGACAGTCCTGGCTCAGGCAAGGAGATGAAGGAGTGGGGAAGGAGCCAGAAATGGCTCTGTACAAGATACCTAAGAGAGGCCAACCTTGCTACAAATGGATTAAACTTGTCCAAGTGAGGGCTAATGAAATCTAAAAGTTTTACAGCCTTCATTGAGATATAATTGATACAGTAAACTGCATGTATTTAAAGTAGACGATATGGTAATGAAACCATTACCTAGGAAACCATGGACACAGTCAAGATAATGAACATAGTCACCAAGCCCATAAATTTTCTCATGCCGCTTTATCATCCCTTCCTCCCGTCCCTCTCCGCTTTACCATCCCCAGGCCATCGGTAATCCGCTTTCTGTTGCTAATGATGACTTTGCATTTCTAAATGCAAATAGGAAGACCTAGTATACATTCTTTTTTTGCCTGGCTTCTTTCACTCTGCATGATTATTTTAAGTTTTATCCACAGTATTGAGTAAAGCAATAGTTTATTTCTTTTCATTGATGGGTAGTATACCATTATATGGCTACACCATAATTATTTGTTTATTCCCCTGTTGATGGACATTTGGGTTGTGCTGTGTACTGAAGTATGTCCCGCCAAAATTGAAGCACTAACCTCCAATGTTACTGTATTTGGAAATAGGGTCTTGAAGAGGTAATTAAGGTAAACTAAGTCATAAGGGTGGGGCTCTGATGGGATTCAATTAGTGTTCTTAGAAGAAGAAACACCAGAAAGCTCTCTCTCTCTCTCCAAGCACAATCAGAGGAAAGGACAAAGCAGCCATCTGCAAACAGGGAAGAGAGCCCTCAACAGAACCAGAACCCTGCTGGAATCTTGACTGTGGACTTTCTGGCCTCCAGAATTGTGGGAAAATGAACTTCTGTTGTTTAAGTCATGCAGTCTGTGGCATTTTGATACAGCAGCCTGAGTAGACCAATACAGATCGTTTACAATTTGGGGCAATTCCAAATTAAGCTGCTATGAACACTTGTGTCCAAGTGCTTGTGTGGACACATGCTTTTGTTTCTCTTGGGTAACTAAAGAGAAGTGAAATGGCTGGGTCATATGGTCCGTGTATATTGACCTTTTTAAAAAACTGTCCACACTATTTTCCAAACTGGCTGTACCATTTTGCATCCCACCAGCAGTGTATGGAATTACCAGCTGCTTTACATTCTTACCAATACTTAGTATGATCAGTCATTTTAATTAAAAAATTTTTAATTTTAAAACAATTTAATTTTGGATAGCAATTTATTATTCACCATCCTAGTGAATATATGGTGGTATCTCACTGTGGGTTTAATTTGCATCTCCCTAATGGCTAATGATGTTTATCATCTTTCCATGTACTTGTCGTTCCTGTATCTTCCTTTTTTTTTTTTTTTTTTTTGCGTTACGCGGGCCTCTCACTGTTGTGGCCTCTCCTGTTGCGGAGCACAGGCTCCAGACGTGCAGGCTCAGCGGCCATGGCTCACGGGCCCAGCTGCTCCACGGCATGTGGGATCTTCCTGGACCGGGGCACGAACCCGTGTCCCCTGCATCGGCAGGCGGACTCTCAACCACTGTGCCACCAGGGAAGACCTCCTGTATCTTCTTTAGTGAAGTATCTGTTCCAATATTTTTGCTCTTTTATTATTGATTGAGAGCTAATTAAATGTAAATTTGAATAAGCATAAGCATAGAAAATTAGACCCAGGATCTTACTGGCTGTCCAGTTTGGGCAAGCCTGGGAATGGGGACCAGAACATGCAGGAAGAGTGTGTGGGCTTTGAAAACTTGGAGGAGGGTGGTCAGGGCTGAACGGAGAGTGGGCGGTAGGTCTGAAGATAAGTTCTGCCAGCTTCACAATTTTGTCTAAGTTTGGTCTTGAGCCCTGCCTAACAGTTTTCTCACCATTGACACTTAATTCCAGCCCCCGGATGCTTTGAGAGCCCCAATTTCATGACACTTTCTGTAGGAATTTATTTTAGGAATGCACCATATGTCACTCCTGCCTGAAGAAGCTTGCCAAGTTTGTAGGCAAAGACAGAGACACCCACAAGAAGTATCTAGATAAGATTTGGCCCAGAGTCCTGTCTGGAAGTAGAGTTGAGAACAAAGTAGTATCTAAAACACATCCACTAAAGCGAAGACCTAGGAGAGGAGGAATGAAAAGAAAGGACCGAGGGATGATAGGAGTGAGAAAGTATCATACACTTGGTGCTGTGATCAAGGACACTGTGCTCACCATGGATAACTCCTTGCCAGAAAGAGACAAGTGGGAGAGAATCCAGGAGAGAGCAGAATAAATGATGAAGGATCGGAGAAGCTGATTTATGAAGCCAACTTAATAGAGCTCACTGAAGCTAGTTCATGTGACAAAATGCAACTGAAGCTGATTTTCCATCAGAGTCTGAAAGAAAATGGAAATGCTCTTTAAAAAGATTAGGAAAATAGCAAATGTAAGAGTCAGCTTGTCTAGCAAGCCCATTAAGTAAAGTGAAAATAACTTTTGCATTAATCAGACCAATTCTTTTTTTTTTTAACATCTCTATTGGAGTACAATTGCTTTACAATGTTGTGTTAGCTTCTGCTATATAACAAAGTGAATCAGCTATGTGTATACATATATCCCCATATCCCCTCCCTCTTGCGCCTCCCTCCCACCCTCCCTATCCCACCCCTCTAGGTGGTCACAAAGCACCGAGCTGATCTCCCTGTGCTATGTGGCTGCTTCTCACTAGCTATCTATTTTACATTTGGTAGTGTATATATGTCAATGCTACTCTTTCACTTCGTCCCAGCTTACCCTTCCCCCACCCCATGTCCTCAAATCCATTCTCTACATCTGCGTCTTTATTGTCCTAAGCAGACGAATTCTTGATCTGAACATGTCCTCTCCATGTTCTGATGAGCCGCTCATTGACATTCTCTTATTATCTTCAGTCTTTCTCCTCATTCTGTCCTTCTTTCTTTTTGTCTGGTGAATGTCATAATTATACAAAAATCTTCACTCTGGGAGTCCTTATTTCTTCACCTTTTAGAGGAGTCTTCCTTCTTGGCCCCCATCCATAGGTCTGCCCATCCGTGGCCATATCTGTATTCCTTTGGCTCCATGTAGTTGGCACAGGCTGAGGTTTACCCCACCCCTTCCCTTATAGACCAGCTCCTCTTGAATTAGGACTTTCTTCAAGCCAGGAGCTCAGGAAAAGATAATAAATGATCCTTAATTCCACCATCCTAACTAATACAATCACCCACAGCATTTTGGAACACTTCCTTCTAATTATTTTTATCCTGTATTGGAATAACTCTGGTAAAATTACATCATCTCAGATTGGAACCAAGATGGCAAAGTAGAAGGACATGCTCTCACTCGCTTTTGCGAGAGCACCAGGATCACAACTAGCTGCTGGACAATCATTGACAAGAGGACACTGGAACTCACCAGAAAGGATACCCCATGTCCAAGGACAAAGGAGAAGCCACAGTGAGATGGTAGGAGGGGCACAATCACAGTAAAATCAAGTCCCATAACTGCTGGGTGGGTGACTCACAGACTGGAGAACACTTATGCCACAGAAGTTCACCGACTGGAGTGAAGGTTCTGAGCCCCACGTCAGGCTTCTCAAACTAGGGGACCGGCAACGGGAGGAGGAATTCCTAGAGAATTAGACTTTGAAGGCTACTGGGATTTGATTGCAAGACTTTGACAGAACTGGGGGAAACAGAGACTCCACTTTTGGAGGGCATACACAAAGTAGAGTGTGCATCGGGACCCAGGGGAAGGAACAGTGACCCCAGGAAAGACTGAACCAGACCTAACTGGTAGTGTTGGAGGGTCTCCTGCAGAGGTGGGTGGTGGCTGTGGCTCACCTTGGGGACAAGGACACTGGCAGCAGAAGTTGTGAGAAGTACTCCTTGGAATGAGCCCTCCCAGAGTCCACCATTAGCCCCACCAAAGAGCCCAGGTAGGCCCCAGTGTTGGATTGCCTGAAGCCAAACAACCAAGAGGAAGGGAACCCAGCCCCACCCATCAGCAGTCAAGCAGATTAAAGTTTTACTGAGCTCTGCCCACCAGAGCAACAGTCAGCTCTACCCACCACCAGTCCCTCCCATCAGGAAACTTGCATAAGCCTCTTAGACAGCCTCATCCACCAGAGGGCAGACAGCAGAAGCAAGAAGAACTACAATCCTGCAGCCTGTGGAACAAAAACCACATTCACAGAGAGATAGACAAGATGAAAAGGCAGAGGGCTATGTACCAGATGAAGGAACAAGAAAAAAAAACCCAGAAAAACAATTAAATGAAGTGGAGATAGGCAACCTTCCAGAAAAAGAATTCAGAATAAGGATAGTGAAGATGATCCAGGACCTCAAAAAAAGAATGGAGGCAAAGACCAAGAAGATGTAAGAAATGTTTAACAAAGACCTAGAAGAATTAAAGAACAAACAAACAGAGATGAACAATACAATAACTGAAATGAAAACTACACTAGAAGGAATCAATAGCAGAATAACTGAGGCAGAAGAACGGATAAGTGACCTGGAAGACAGAATGGTGGAATTCACTGCTGAGAACAGAATAAAGAAAAAAGGATGAAAAAAAATGAAGACAGCTTAATAGACCTCTGGGACAACATTAAATACAACAACATTCGCATTATAGGGGTCCCAGAAGGAGGACAGAGAGAAAGGACCAGAGAAAATACTTGAAGAGATTATAGTCGAAAACTTCCCTAACATGGGAAAGGAAATAGCCACCCAAGTCCAGGAAGTGCAGCGAGTCCCATACAGGATAAACCCAAGGAGAAACATGCCGAGACACATAGTAATCAAATTGGCAAAAAATAAAGACAAAGAAAAATTATTAAAAGCAGCAAGGGAAAAACAAAAAATAACATACAAGGGAACTCCCATAAGGTTAACAGCTGATTTCTCAGCAGAAACTCTACAAGCCTGAAGGGAGTGGCATGATATACTTAAAGAGTTGAAAGGGAAGAAGCTACAACCAATATTACTCTACCCGGCAAGGATCTCATCCAGATTCAATGGAGAAATCAAAAGCTTTACACACAAACAAAAGCTGAGAGAATTCAGCACCACCAAACCAGCTCTAAAACAAACGCTAAAGGAACTTCTCTAAGTGGGAAACACAAGAGAAGAAAAGGACCTACAAAAGCAAACCCAAAACAATTAAGAAAATGGTCATAGGAACACACACATCGATAATTACGCTAAACGTGAATGGATTAAATGTCCCATCCAAAAGACACAGGCTTGCTGAATGGATACAAAAATAAGACCCATATATATGCTGTCTACAAGAGACCCACTTCAGTCTTAGGGACACATTCAGACTGAAAGCGAGGAGATGGAAAAAGATATTCCATGCAAATGGAAATCAAAAGAAAGCTGGAGTAGCAATACTCATATGAGATAAAATAGACTTTAAAATAAAGAATGTTACAAGAGACAAGGAAGGACACTACATAATGATCAGGGGATCAATTCAAGAAGAAGATATAACAATTATAAATATATGTGCACCCAACATAGGAGCACCTCAATACATAAGGCAAGTGCTAACAGCTATAAAAGAGGAAATAGACAGAAAAACAATAATAGTGGGGGATTTTAACACCTCACTTACACCAATGGACAGATCATCCAAAATGAAAATAAATAAGGAAACAAAAGCTTTAAATGACATAATAGACCAGATAGATTTAATTGATATTTATAGGACATTCCATCCATAAACAGCAGATTACACTTTCTTCCCAAGTGTGCACAGAACTTTCTCCAGGATAGATCACATCTTGGGTCACAAATCAAGCCTCAGTAAATTGAAGAAAATTGAAAGCATATCAAGCATCTTTTCTGACCACAATGCTATGAGATTAGAAATGAATTGCAGGGAAAAAAACGTAAAAAACACAAACAGATAGAAGCTAAACAATACGGTACTAAATAAACAAGACATCACTGAAGAAATCAAAGAGGAAATCAAAAAATACCTAGAGACAAATGACAATGAAAACACAAAGATCCAAAACCTATGGGATGCAGCAAAAGCAGTTCTATGAGGGAAGTTTATAGCTATACAAGCCTACCTCAAGAAACAAGAAAAATCTCAAATAAACAACCTAACCTTGCACCTAAAGGGACTAGAGAAAGAAGAACAAACAAAACCCAAAGTTAGCAGAAGGAAAGAAATCATAAAAATCAGAGCAGAAATAAATGAAATAGAAACAAAGAAAACAATAGCAAAGATCAATAAAACTAAAAGCTGATTCTTTGAGAAGATAAACAAAATTGATAAGCCATTAGCCAGACTCATCAAGAAAAAGAGGGAGAGGACTCAAATCAATAATATTAGAAATGAAAAAGGAGAGGTTACAACAGACATCACAGAAATACAAAGCATCCTAAGAGATTACTACAAGCAACTGTATGCCAATAAAAATGGATAACCTGGAAGAAATGGACAAATTCTTAGAAAGGTATAACCTCCCAAGATTGAACCAGGAAGAAACAGGTAATATGAACAGACCCGTCACAAGTAATGAAATTGATACTGTGATTAAAAATCTTCCAACAAACAGAAGTCCAGGACCAGATGGCTTCACAGGTGAATTCTATGAAATGTTTAGAGAAGAGCTAACACCCATCCTTCTCAAACTATTCCAAAAAATTGCGGCAGAAGGAACACTCCCAAACTCATTCTATGAGGTCACCATAACCCTGATACCAAAACCAGACAAAGATACTACAAAAGAAGAAAATTACAGACCAATATCACTGATGAATATAGATGCAAAAATCCTCAACAAAATGCTAGCAAGCAGAATCAAACAACACCTTAAAAGGATCATACACCATGACTAAGTGAGATTTATCCCAGGGATGCAAGGATTCTTCAATATATGCAAATCAATCAATATGATACACCATATTAACAAATTGAAGAATAAAAACCATATGATCATCTCAATAGACGCAGAAAAAGCTTTTGACAAAATTCAACACCCATTTATGATAAAAACTCTCCAGATAGTGGGCACAGAGGGAACCTACCTCAACATAATAAAGGCCATATATGACAAACCCACAGCAAACATCATTCTCAATGGTGAAAAACTGAAAGCATTTCCTCTAAGATCAGGAATAAGACAAGGATGTCCACTCTCGCCACTAGTATTCAACATAGTTTTGGAAGTCCTAGCCACGGCAATCAGAGAAGAAAAAGAAATAAAAGGAATACAAACTGGAAAAGAAGAAGTAAAACTGTCACTGTTTGCAGATGACATGATACTATACATAGAGAATCCTAAAGAAGCCACCAGAAAACTACTAGAGCTAATCAATGAATTTGGTAAAGTTGCAGGATACAAAATTAATGCACAGAAATCTCTTCCATTCCTATACACTAATGAAGAAAAATCTGAAAAAGAAATTAAGGGAACACTCCCATTTACCATTGCAACAAAAATAATAAAATACCTAGGAATAAACCTACCTAGGGAGACAAAAGACCTGTATGGAGAAAAGTATAAGACACTGATGAAAGAAATTAAAGATGGTACAAACAGATGCTGAGATACACCTACCATGTTCTTGGATTGGAAGAATCAATATTGTGAAAATGACTATACTACCCAAAGCAATCTATAGATTCAATGCAATCCCTGTCAAATTACCAATGGCAGCTTTTACAGAACTAGAACAAATAATCTTAAAATTTGTATGGAGACACAAAAGACCCCGAATAGCCAAAACAGTCTTGAGGGAAAAACCAGACTTGGAGGAATCAGACTCCCTGACTTCAGACTATACTACAAAGCTACAATAATCGAGACAATATGGTACTGTCACAAAAACAGAAACATAGATCAATGGAACAAGATAGAAAGCCCAGAGATAAACCCACGCACCTATGGTCAACTAATCTATGACAAAGAAGGCAAGGACATACAATGGAGAAAAGACAGTCTCTTCAATAAGTGGTCCTGGGAAAACTGGACTGCTACACGTAAAAGAATGAAATTAGAACACTCCCTAACACCATACACAAAAATAAAGTCAAAATGGATTAGAGACCTAAATGTAAGACCGGACACTATAAAACTCTCAGAGGAAAACATAGGAAGAACACTCTTTGACATAAATCACAGCAAGATCTTTTTTGATCCACCTCCTAGAGTAATGGAAATAAAAACAAAAATAAACAAATGGGACCTAATGAAATGTCAAAGCTTTTGCACAGCAAAGGAAACCATAAACAAGATGAAAAGACAACCCTCAGAATGGAAGAAAATATTTGCAAACGAATCAATGGACAAAGGATTAATCTCCAAAATATAGAAACAGCTCATGCAGCTCAATATTAAAAAAACAATCAACCCAATCCAAAAATGAGCAGAAGACCTAAATAGACATTTCTCCAAAGAAGACATACAGATGGCCATGAAGCACATGAAAAGCTGCTCAACATCACTAATTATTAGAGAAATGCAAATCAAAACTACAATGAGGTATCACCTGACACCAATTAGAATGGGCATCATCAGAAAATCTACAAACAACAAATTCTGGAGAGGATGTGGAGAAAAGGGAACCCTCTTGCACTGTTGTTGGGAATGTAAATTGATACAGCCACTATGGAGAACAGTATGGAGGTTCCTTAAAAAACTAAAAATAGAATTACCATATGACCTAGCAATCCCACTACTGTGCCTATACCCAGAAAAAACCATAATTCAAAAAGACACATGCACCCCAATGTTCATTGCAGCACTATTTACAATAGCCACGTCAGGGAAGCAACCTAAATGCCCATTGACAGATGAATGGATAAAGAAGTTGTGGTACATATATACAATGGAATATTACTCAGCCATAAAAAGGGACAAAACTGGATCATTTGTAGAGATGTGGATGGATCTAGAGACTGTCATACAGAGTGAAGTAAGTCAGAAAGAGAAAAACAAATATTGTATGTTAATGCATATATGTGGGACCTAGAAAAAATGGTACAGATGAACCAGTTTGCAGAACAGAAATTGAGACAGAGATGTAGAGAACAAACGTATGGACACTAAGCTGGGAAAGCGGCAGGGTGGTGGGGGTGGTGGTGTGATGAATTTGGCGATTGGGATTGACATGTATACAGTGATGTGTATGAAATTGATGACTAATAAGAGCCTGCTGTATAAAATAAATAAATAAATGAATAAATAAATAAATATATATATATATATATATATATATATATATATATATATATAAAATTCAAGTCATCCAAAAAGAAAAATTATATCATCTAGGTGTGTAGTACTATATTAGAGATAATAGTTCCCACATCATTAAATATCGCTAGTGATGTAGCTAACATTAAAAATTCTAACAATGTGATCATAGGCTTCCTCAATGAAGAATCCAGCGTGGGATATAAATTCACTGAAACTATGATATGCTCGGGTAGGAGATTTTGCAAGCTAATGAGGCAACAGCTTTTGGAGACATCTTCAAAAGATAGTACAAAAGGCCACTGGTGAGAAAGAACACTTATATTTCAACCCTCTTTGAATCCTGTGTATTAAAATTTTTAAATTAAAATGTATCTTAATGTCAGCATAATCAACAATAAAATTGTCTTCTTTCCATTTAATCACCTCTCCCTCACAACTAAAAGATTTGCTAGCAGGTCTTTATTTTGCAGATAGAACCTGTTACCAATTCCAAAGGGACCTAACAACTTTAGTAGTAAAAAGGGAGTAATCCCATCATCATCAAGATGCTTTGTCAGGTGTCCTCTTACATGCGGTACTCTACAGGAATTATACAAAGACATTTTCTTAATAGTTTATAATATAAGCTATAACATAATAACAACTAGTAATTACTGCTTATCAAGTGCCTATTATATACCACATGGTTTTAAATGCATTAGTCTCACAACACATCTGTTAAGTAGTGGTGTATGATGTAGAATTTGACCGGTCTTGGTCCCTGATTCCTAGAAGGAAGACTCTAAATCCTCTGAATTTCCTGAGTGATAGGAGTGACCTTGTTATTCATAATGGGCCTTTGGAGCACACCTGAGTTTATGCTAATCAAGTGACTCAGGAAGGGGACTGTTCACAAGAGAAAGACCAACCCAGTGATGAAAGCGTTGGGGCTTTGAGCCGTGTGATATCAGCCTTACCTACTGGGAAAGGGTGGGAGGGGTCTGGAGACTGAGCTCAATCGTGTGGCCAATAATTCCATCAATCGTGCCTATGTAATCAACCTCAGTAAAAAACTCTGAAGCTCAGTGAGCTTCCTGGTTGGTGATAGGCACCAGTGTGCCGAGAGGGTGATGCACCCTGAGGATATAGAAGCTTTTCCTTTGGGACTCTCGCAGATCCACTCTACGTGTTTCTTCACTTGGCTAATCCTGACTTTTATGCTCTATGACAAGATTGTATTCATAAGTATTGTGCTTTCCTGAGTTCTGTGAGTTGTTCTAGTGAATTATCAAATCTGAGGGAGGTAGTGGGATCTCCCAAATTTGTAGCTAGTTGGTGAGAACAGCAGGTATCCTGGGATCCCCATAGTTTGTGGCTGATAACTGAAGTGGGAGGAGTTTTATGGAGGACTGTGACTTCAACCTGTGAAATGTATCCTAACTCCAGGTAGTCAGTGTCAGAATTACACTGCAGGTACAGATCTTTCCACCATTCTAGGGTGGGATGGGATCTCTGGGTTTGTCTGATAGATTTGCTATCAGATTCTCTGTCACTTGGAATAAAAAATATTTATTTTATCTACAATAATTTGCCTATGAATATTTGCTTGGTCATTTGAGGAGTAGTGGCAAAAAGTAGTGCTGACTCTGGCTGAAGAAGAATTCCTCTCCAATCGCTGTCAAAGTGTTGTGCTGGAATGGGACTCAGGCTTTTGATGCTCAAAAGCCCAGACTCTTGAGAATAAAATGTAGCAGCTTACCAAATTAAAAAATAGAGCAAGAGATCTGAACAGAAACTTCACCAAAGAAGGTATGTTGAGCACATAGTAAGGTGCTCAACATGATTTGTCATTGGGGAAATGCAAACTAAAACTGTAATATACACACTAGAGTGGCTTAATAATAAGTACTCAGAACTAGGAGAGAATCAAGTGTTAACAAGCATGTGGAGCAGCTAGAACTCCCATATTTTGCTGGTGAGAATGCAAATTAATACCGTCACTTCGGAAAACAGTTTTATCAGTTTCCTATAAAGTTGAACGTATATTTACCACATGACCCAGCAATTCTACTCCTAAGTATTTACCCTGTGGAATAAGAATCTACATTCACACATACAAAGCTGTACACAAATATTTACAGTGGCTTTATTCACGTTCACCAAATACTGAAAAAATCCAAAATGTCCCTCAACAGGTAAATGGTGCTACCCTAAAACAATAAAACAGCCAGTTATTTTACTAGCAAAACACTTTTATTTGGGAATAGCAAAGAATTGCAATTCGGGACATACAACTATGGTGAACGAAATGCAATCCCAGAAAAACAAAAGAGAGGAAACTCTTTTATAGAGGAGAAGGGGAAGTTGGGAGGAGCTGTTTTAAACAAAAAGTTCATTGGAGGAAACTGGGAGGTTGAAGTATAGTGACTTTTCATTGGTTGAGTTGTAACAGTCTCTCATTGGCCGAGCTGTTTCCAAGCAAGGAGGAAATCTTTCTTCTTCCTGCTGGCAGCAGTAAAGCAGTGTCACTTCCTGCTGGAGATGTAAAGTACATCTCTTACTGTTGGGATGCGCACCAACCTCAAGTGGTAAGTACATGAGCACTTCCCTTTCTGGCCTCCTGACAACATTTTTGTGAGGTTTCCCTTTATTAATTTTCATAATAGATAAATAAACTGGTACATCTCTACAACGCAATACTCCTCAGGAATAAAAAAAGAACTGTAATATTGTGATTTGCAATAAGAAGTATGTATTAGGCCTTGTCCAGTTCCTGACACAGAGCTCCTAAAACCCTTGGAATTTCCAATAATGAGAGTGATAAAGTTATCTTCTGTTATGTTAATGAGGTGACTTTTGGACTCACCAAATGTTGGGAGCTGGTTACCAGTGGAGTCAACCATGTGATTAGACAGTTGGAACTTTCAGACCTCCCCAGCCCACCCTCTCCTCCAGGGAGGAGAGAAGGGCTAGAGATTGAATTCTATCACCAATGGCCAAAAATTTAATCAATCAAGGGACTTCCCTGGTGGTCCAGTGGTTAAGAATCTGCCTTCCAATGCAGGGGACGCAGGTTTGAGGGACAGCTAAGGCCACACACCACAACAGAGAAGACCACGTACCGCAGTGAAGTGAAAACCCAGTGCAGACCAAAAAAAAAAAAAATTAATCAAGCACACTTATGTAATGAAGCTTCCATAAACCCCCAAAAAAACAGGGTGCAGAGAGCTTCTGTGTTGATGAACATGTGCAGATCGGAGGAGAGTGTCTTGCTCAGAGAGCATAGAAGCTCCTTGCCCCTTCTCACATACCTTGCTCTATGCATCTCTTCCATCTGGTTGTTCCTGAATTACACCCTTTTATAACAAACTGATAATCCAGTGAGTAAAATGTTTCCCTGAGTTCTATGAGCCACTCTTGCAAACTCATTGAACCCACAGAGGGGGGGTGTGAGAACCTCTGATTTTTAGCCAGTCAGTCAGAAGCATAGGTAAAAACCTGGACTTGGCAACTGGTATCTGAAGTGGGGGGCAGTCTTGTGAGACTGAGCCCTTAACCTGTGGGATCTGATCGTATGCCTGGGTGGATAGTGACAGAATTGAGCTGAACTGTAGGACACCCAGCTGGTGGCAGAAAATTGCTCAGTGGTGTGTTAAAAAAATACACACATTGGAATTGGTACCAAAATTGTAGGAACAAACTACTGATACATACAACAATGTGGTGAAACTCAGATGCTTTATGCTAAGTGAAAAAAGAGTCAAAAGGCTACGTACAATATGATTCCATTGATATGACATTCTTGCAAAGGCAAAACTATAAGGACAGATACCCGATCAGCAGTTGCCTGGGCCTGGAGCGGAGGAAACAGCTGACTATAAAGAGGTACGGAGGAATTTGGGGGGTGATGGAACTTGACTGTGATGGTGGTTACTTACATGACTATATACTTTGGTCAAAATTCACAGAACCACACAGTATAGGATAAATTTTACTGTAAATAAATTTTAAATATACTGGGGGGAGGGACTTCCCTGGCAGTCCAGTGGTTAAGACTCTGAGCTTCCACTGCTGCGGGCACGGGTTTGATCCCTGATCGGGGAACTAAGATCCTGCATGCCGTGTGGTGCAGCCAAAAGATAATAATAATAATGGGAAAGTATTGGTTTATGAAACCCGATACTATCATTTGTCCTCTTTGGCCATAAATGCTAGTTAACATCAGGGAGGAATAAAAGGTGTAAGGACTTGCAAGACAAAAATGCCCTGATTAATGTCTCAAAGTATAAAAATTGTCACCAGAGTCATCATGACTTGTCCATCCTGATTGTCCTCTCCTGCTTTAGCTCCCACTTATTCATGTATGTTGACCTCAGAACCACTTGAAGTAGCCTTGTCTATGCCACCACCCATCATGAGAAAGCCAAATCAGTGCTGTGGATGCTATCTTGAGGTCTTCCCAATGCCTCTTATTATGATGATATCAGAGTGGATGGGAATTTCATGCACAAGTTGGAAGAAGGGCCTCCTTCCTAACTCAGTGCCACACTTTGTTCCAGGGCTCTAAAGCCTCGGCTTTATCTGTTAGGCACAACAAGCACAGTACCTAGGGCCCACAATACTTTTAGGGCCCTATGAAATAAGTTCTTTTAAAACCAGAAGAAAAAACTGAACTTTGGGGTCCAAGAAAATGTTTTAATATTTAATATTCATGTGTATATCAATACAGTTACAAAATATAATTTCTAATGTTTTTCATTGAGGAAGGGGCCCAGGAAAGCACAAGTACCTAACGGCCCTTGGAAGTGGTAATGCAGCCCTTCCTGCAGAAGATACGTGTGTTGCCAGAAGCTCACAAAGTCTCTCTTAGGCAGTTGGGTCCACATTTTGCCCTTCTCCTCTTAACTGTAGGGATTCATACTGGATCAGATAGTGATGAGACAGCTCTTTCCTTCTTTTCTGGCTCCCCCTTCACCAAAATTCCTCTCCAGTTCTCAAGCTACAAAATCAAAACTTTCCTGCAGGCAAACAAATGCCAATATTCTCTAAGAAGTTGTTTTTTTCAGTTATTATGTTGTGAGTCCATGTCCTTTGGGCCCAAAGTCTTTTTTTAAAAAATTTATTTATTTTTTTAATTAATTAATTATTTTTGGCTGTGTTGGGTCTTCGTTGCTGCGTGTGGGCTTTCTCTAGTTTCGGCGAGCGGGGGCTACTCTTCATTGCGGTGCGCGGACTTCTCATTGCAGTGGCTTCTCCTGTTGCAGAGCACCAGCTCTAGGCACGCAGGCTTCAGTAGTTGTGGCTCATGGGCTCAGTAGTTGTGGCTCACAGGCTCTAGAGCTCAGGTTCAGTAGTTGTGGCGCATGGACTGAGTTGCTCCGCAGCACGTGGGCTCTTCCTGGACTGGGGTATGAACCCATGTCCCCTGCATCGGGCAGGCGGACTCTCAACCACTGCACCACCAGGGAAGCCCCGGCAGGTGGATTCTTAACCACTGCGCCACCAGTGAAGCCCTGGGCCCAAAGTCTTATACTTAAATTGAATATTTGAGTATGTAGGGGTTCTACACCAAATCTCTACATCTGATTCACCAAATCCAGATGATGATGGCATGAAGGGTGATACCTTTCTCTCCCAATTCCAATCCAGTTACTAACCACCTCTCTGACGTGGAGCAGATACTTGGGAGGAGTATGCAGAGAAGCCTAGGGAAGATGTGTGAGACATGGGCTGTGCTAGCATCCATAGAGCAAGAAATCAAAAGTGTTGACTCCCTCCTTGTCAGATGGGATCTTGGGACTGGCTGCTGAGAGCTCTGCATAAGGACCAAAAAGGAATCAGGTGTGGAGAGATTAGTGGACCCTCCCATCCCCCACCACCCCAGAAGGGCAGCACCAGGAAGGATGTTGGGTCCTAGGAGAAGCTGAAGAGAACTGAGCCAGGAAGGCTGAGTTCCTTCCTAATTCTGTTCCTCACCATTCACAACTTTCCCTGGCTCAGGAGCTCCAGCAACTTCACCAGAACTTTAGATTCTTATAAGAGAAGCCACCAGATGTAGGAGAAAGTGCCCTTGACCTTCCCAAGAGGTGCCCCAGGTAGTTACCTCTTTTCATGTATAAGGTGTAATTTAGATACATAACCCACTAGCAATCTTCTTCAAGTTTCTGTAGGTTTTCAAAAGATAAACCAGTGAGCATTAAGTGGACTTCATTGACATTGAGACAAATTCATTGACACTGACACAGAATAAGCATTCCAACTCCACGTTAATAATGTCAAAGTCTTGTTTCAAACTGTTAAAGTCTAGTAGCATATATATTAGAAGATGGGGACTTCCCTGGTGGCGCAGTGATTAAGAATCTGCCTGCCAATGCAGGGGACATGGGTTTGAGCCCTGGTCCAGGAAGATCCCACATGCCGTGGAGCAACTAAACCCAGGTGCCACAACTACTGAGCCTGTGCTCTAGAGCCCACGAGCCACAACTACTGAGCCCATGCGCCACAACTACTGAAGCCCACGCACCTAGAGCCCATGCTCCACAACAAGAGAAGCCACCGCAATAAGAAGCCTGTACACCACAACGAAGAGTAGCCCCTGCTCGCTGCAATTAGAGAAAGCCCACGTGCAGCAACGAAGACCCAACACAGCCAAAAATAAATTAAAAGAAATTAAAAGAAAAAACGGAAGATAGGAATGTCATTTCTCCATCCTCTTGAGCTAACAATAGAAGCCAGTTGCTGTGATTTATCCAAATCAGACCAGTTATATCAATGGGTAGAAGGATGATCTGGGAATTTAGAGCTCTATCCCCAACTGACTTTGTGACTGTCTAAGCCATTTTACATTTTACACTTCAGTCTTCACTGAAGAAATTGAAGGACTGAACCAGAAGATTTCATCATATGTAACTGTATTAGTTTCCTGGGGCTGCCCAAACAAAGCCACAAACTGGGTGACTTAAACAACACAGATTTATTGTCTCACGGTTTTGGAGGCCAGAAGTCTGAAATCAAGGCATTGGCAGGGTTGGGGCTGTGAGGGAGAATCTATTCCTTTCTTTGTCTTAGCTTCTTGTAGCCTCAGGCGTTCCTTGGCTTGTAGATGGCTGCCTTCTCCCTGCATCTCCACATTGTCTTCACTTTATGCAAGTCTGTCTCTGTGTCCAAACTTGTCCTTTTTCTAAGGACACAAGTCATATTACATTAGGGCCCGCCCTAATGACCTCATCTTAACTTGATTGTCTGCAATGATCCTATTTCCAAATAAGATCACATTCATAGGTACCTGGGGTTAGGACTTCAATATTTATTAGGGGGACACAATTCAATGCATAGCGCTAACTTTGTGAAGAAAAAAAAATCAATAAGGGGAAAATATGTGAGCCCAAAAGTAAATTGAAACATCTACCAAGAGAAGCTGGAATAGGAGTTGGAGAGGTCTCCACAGCCCACCTAGCCTTATCTTTGCCAAACTGCAGAGTGTTTTACAGGCTCCTTCCATAAAGATTACAGGATCTATAGCAGGGATAGTACCAGGGAGGAAAACACAGAGCCTTCTTCAAATAGTACCAATAACACATATATATGAGGGCAAAGGTGAAGATGGATTTATTTGTCCTACATACCTACAGAGCCAGCAACACTCAAGCAAATAAATTTAGCCTTTCATACTTGGTGAGAAGCCAAAATGAGCCTCCCACATAAATATCACTTGAAAATCTTCCCCTGGACTTGTTTCACTCATTCATTCATCAACTAGATCCACCTGCCTAAATTAACCCCATCTTTATTTTGCCTGCTGGGTGAAAATAGAGATCTCATTGACTCACCAGCCCTCCGGCTCTTAGAAATAGATGGTGGATCTTTCTTGAGCTACACATCTAAACCAGAGCCCAGAGAGTAAATGGTTTGTGCCCTGACCAAAGTTCAGTTATGTTTTTGCATTTGCCTCCTTTTGCTCCCATCACATGTCAAGTTCCCATGCCTTTCCCCCGACACACACTCTCTGCAGAGAGAAGCAAAATCTTTGTTGAGTATTAACGTCTCAAACAATGAGAAATTCCTCCCCAGATGACTCAGGACAGATTGGAGCCAAACCATTTCCTTCAGTCCCTGAGCACATTGTTTCCCTCTGGTGACTCCTGCAATCCAGAAACAGCTGCAATAAAACAACATTCTGATCTAATCTCTCAAGCCATCCTTACCCTTTTGTTTTTTTCTTTCTGGATGGAGGAAAGAGAAAAATCCTTGCAAAGCTGCCATGGTGCATTATTTCCAAGTGTCTGCCGATGAAGGCACAAACCAAGCAGCCCTTTTTACTGGAGGAAAGGAAAGAGCAAAAATGGAAGGAAGATATAAAAAATAATGGAGAAAAACTCTGAATGAGTGAAATAAAGTTATGCAGTGGACAGAGGATTGAGCAAACACATTGCTTATGCGATGCAATTGAAAGCTTAAGCTAAACTTGCTCCTCGCTTTGGGTGAACCAGGAAGGCAGTCTATTTCAGTATTTAATTTGAACTGTTCTTACTTGAAACTGTTGCTGAATTCGGGTTTGGTTGCTTGCAGCTCAAAAGCCAATAACTGAGGGGCAAGTGTCTGTAGAAAGGAAAGGTACTTGATTCAGAAAAGCTGGCAATCTGGGGAGAAGGTGGACTCTTGTCCAGAGACCAACTGGGAAGGTTCTGCTCAGCCATGACATTTTTAAAGGGAAAAAGGGGAAACAATCTCAGTTAATCATTAAGGTAGGAGGTCAGATTCTTCGTCATTTTTCCATTGTGTGCAGACCTGCTGACTTCTCCTGATCTCCTCTTGGATGCTGTCTTGCCTGCATGGTCCACCTGCAATTGGATGTTCTCTTACCCACATGGTCTCCCTGCAAATTTGCTATCGGGGCATCTGGGGATAGAGAGTCAGTCATTCTTTAACTGCTTAATTCTTCATTCATACTCCTTTTAATCTGGGAAAAGAATCAACAGTTTAGGCAAGGTGTTGTGTACATTCAGTAAAGCAAAAATCAGGAGTTAGGTTAAATGTTACTTAGTAATCTCACTTTTATGACTAAGGCTTAAGGGGAACAGAAATAGACCAACAGGAAAGGGGCAAAAGAGCTGCTTACAAATCCCCATTTGTCAGACACCATTCCACTTCTATGGGTTTAGGGGTGAAGGTCCATCTTCTATAATTTCTTCATGCTGATATAGGGCGCCATATTTTCAGAGTGGAAGATGTTGACATGGGTCTGTAACATCTCTTTGCTGACAATTTTAGTTGCCTGGCTTTACGGATGGAATCAATGCTGGCCCTCTAGCTTCTGGCTGGGATTAGCTAAGGGGAAGCATCACCAGAAGATTGAAGAGTAGAAAGAGTGAGGTTGAGATATTTATGACTGTTGCTCCCTCCCTCATGGGTCACCACAGCTTGGCTGCTTTTCTGTACTGAAGATCACAGCTCCTGGCAGAGGCGAGTGTCCCTTCCTCCTCACACAGCTATGCTCTGCCCCTTCCCCTTGCCCCTGCATGTGTGGGGGTGGGTAACAGAATCCCACTATTGCTGGTGCCAGTTCCCTAAACTTCACCCACACTTTATAAGTAGATTAGACCCTTAAACTCTTTTTTTTATTAAAAAATTTTATTGAAGTATAGTTGATGTACAATGCTATATGTTACAGGTATACAGTAGAGTGAGTCACTATTTTTAAAGGTTATACTCCATTTATAGTTATTGTAAAATATTGGCTATATTCCCTGTGTTATATAATATATCCTTGTACCTTATTTTATTCATAATAGTTTTACCTCTTACTCCCCTACCCCTATATTGCCCCTCCCTCCTTCCCTCTCCCCACTGGTAACCACTAGTTTTCCCTCTATATCTGTGAGTCTGCTTCTTTTCCCTTAAACTCTTCTTAATTGTACAGTTTGAGTGTGCTCTCTGTATCCAGGAGGTACCCTGGATATTACAAGTCATAGATTTTCCCTTCAACTAGCCTGTCTCTTATAAGATGCCCTGTGTCTTCTTCAAAATATCCAGCATGGTCCCATGCACAGAGTAAACACTGGTCATCCATGCTATTGGTGATCTCAGGAAAGTCCTTCACTTAGTCTGACCCCTCTTTCCAAGGTCACATTACCAGAACTATTAATCATGTATGATTCTGTTTGTTCATGCAAATCTTCTCATCATTGTTGCCCCAAACCTGCATTTAATGGGATTTTGCTGCTTGTGGTAAGCAGCGTGGTGTAATGGAAACTAGGGGTTTTGGAGCCTTGCTGACCTAGGTTCAACTCCCAACACTGCTACTTTCTAGGTGGGTAACATGGGAAATCTACTTAAAGTCCCCAAGAACCACTGTCACAATCTGTAAATGTGAGATGTAGGATCACCACATCTCTGCCTCCTTCCCCAGCACCTTTTCCATCTTCACCAGTGTGGCCAAGTAGAGTTCTTTTTCCCCAGTTTGAACACAATGGCTGGTGGTAGGATGAAGCCAGGTTCCTGAAGAAAAGGGAATAGAAAAGAAAGGAAGGGAAAATGATAGAAAGTTTAGGCATATTGACAACACAGCCCATGCTTATGATCAATATTAAATATGTTTTGGGAAGATGTGGAAGAAACTGTGATGCCTAAAGGAGCTCAGGAAAAAACGTATGAGGAGATGTAAAAAATAACCAAGGTGGAATATTCCAATGCTGCTCGTCTGAAGTGATGGTGCTGTATTAGTAGTCTTTTCACTGAGAGCGGGTTGAAGCAAAGAATTTATCTAACGTAGAAAATAGGACACTAAGCAGAGAATAGGTTCAAAAGAAAAACAAAGGCAGTGAATATGATTCCTTCCACCCCTTAAATGAGTTGGTTTTTACGTAACTCATAAGTTCCCGTCAAAGTGGAATTTAAAATTTTCCAATGCTACTAATAAAGTGAGCATCATAATGCAGAACTCTTGAAACAAGTTGACCGACTCTCTCTTTTTTTTTGCAGATAATACCCAGGTACATTTGTGGAGTGGGGAAGAGATTTCCAAGCAACCCTGCAAGACAGACCTGGTGTGGACGAAAAGACAACCCAAGAGAAAAGGACAGGAATGTTTATATCATGCCCTGGGCTGAGAGTGTCTCCATCACTGGCTACAGCTAAATGTGTTCTTTCAGGCAATGGGCCAAGCCTGTGTGCCTGCCTGGCTCTTGTGAAGAATCACAACAGGGTCTCAGGGCTTGTAATACCTTCTTCAAAGAGTTACTATGAGGCAGTACAATGAGACAATATACATAAAGAACCTAGTACCCAGAACATAGCAGGCACCCCACACATGCTCTGTATTATTTTTTTGTAGGGATTTAGAGCATGTATGCAATTTAGATAGAAGGCTTTTTTTTTTAATTTGGAAAATCATTATGGTTAACATTCTCCCATTGGTTATGCCAGCTATTGTGGTGCCCCCAACGGGTTATTTTCCACCTCCTTTACCCCTGTCTTCCTGATAAACAGTGAAGAGCATCTGACAACACTGAGGACCAAATAGTACAATGGAGTTACGTACACAAGTATTTAAGTTGCTTGTAGTCAGCTACACATTCAACAAAAGAAAATAATGCAGATGAATAGATACCTATATATGCAATTTTTCCCCCCAACAATATGGCCCTTCAGTTCAAGCCAACTGCTTCATCTGGTGCTCAACCAAAGAAAGAGCCATGGCCATCTGTTCCAACTCTGGGGGAAAACTGGTTGTGTTGAACTTACTGTGAGATGGCACAGAATACATAAAACCAAGTAATCTGTACTACGTGGGTGATTTAAGAGATTTTTAATGGTAATTTTTTATTGATATGATTTTTGCCCTATGTGTTGACTTTTAGAACCCAAACTCCAAGCTTGGTACAACACCACTGCCATACACTGTAGTGTGTCATTTCAAGTTGTCAGATGCTAAGCGTGTATGAAAAGTGACCCCCCCATCCTCACAATACCCAGTATTACTCTGATGTTAATTTGGAGACTGCTTAAGCAGACTCACAGCTGTGAAGACATCTGCATTATCATGTTCCTGCCAGTAAATTCCTTCTCTCAACACTGGCATTATTGATATTTTAAATTATTTATTTAAAAAATACTTACTGAATGTCTACTACCTGCTAGGCCCTCACTTCAGCTCTAGGAATACAGGAGTGAATAGAACAGGCTTGCTGTGGCCTTGGGGAGTTCACATTCTAGGAGGGGAACCAGATACATTGATCAAATAATCACACAAATTCATTCAGTCAGTCATTCATTCAACAAACATGAAACTGAAGGGATAGATGGTAATTCTCCAGTGGTCTCTGGGAAGAGCTGGGGCATTGAAGGCAAATCACACAGGGGTAATCCTTGCTGTGGGTTGTCAACTGCTGTGGAACCTATCATTCCAAACCTATTGGTCTTTTATGAAGTCTTTATGATGTCAGTCTGTGTTCTCTTCATCCTCAAACATTAGGCTAACCCACCACCGTGATAGAATGTACTCTCAATTGTAGTTGTTGTTTCCTACTAAGATGATAAATTTGCACTGCTCTCATCAGACTCCTCCAACTAATCATCTTTTGAACAATGGATGCATTTAGAGATGGCTGGCCAGGGTCAGGAGAGCAGTCTATAGCCGTAAAAGAGATAAAGCAGGGTCACCACATTCTAGAATTAGTAAAGCCCTCCTCTTGGTCTTATCAGAAAGTGCTCTCACTAACTGAATAAACTAAGCCTAGATGAAGCTGATATTGTCATCTGGGAGATTCTTACTTGAACTAGGACTTTCTCCTGTTTGCATGTATAGTACATATGTGTTCCTCTCAACTGGTTTTGTACATTTTTATCTCTGCCTTAATTATATTCACATAGCACTCTTTAAATACTCTAATTATAATAAGGAAAAGAAAAAGAAATAAGGAAAAGAGAAGGAAATAAAATGGCTCCATTCCATTCCTCACTAGAAAGTTGATTCTGTAAGTTTAATCCTGACTCTATTTCCTAACCGTCTATCACTCTGGGATTTAACAGGGACGAATAGGCACAAAATGTGACCCAATTGAAAGAGAATTAATGAAAAAGAAAATTAAAATAGTTAACCCTTATTAATCATTTTGAATGTGCCTCATCCTAGGAGGTAGGTCTAATTATTAGGTGTGATTTACCCACAAAAAATAGAAGATTAGAGTAATGAAATAATTGGCTAGAAAGTCACAGCTGGGCCTCAAAGCCAGCATTCCCACCCAGGAAGTCTGACTTCAGATTCCACACTCTTAATCTCGGCTATGTTGCCTTCCTGAAATGAGCAAAGAGTAAGAGAGGAGAAAAATAGTGACAAGAAAAGGGAGAGTTGAATAACAGAAGACAAGGACAGGAGGAAGGGATTCAAGTAGTTTCCACATTCTGGAAAATAATTGAGTAGAATTAATGCTGGCCTTGAAACAGAACTATTTCCCTCAACACTCATTCTATATTAAAAAAAAAAAGTCACTGCCATTTTCTCCTTTTCCTTTCCTAATCTGCACAGAGCTTAGAATGATGCTATCTAAAAAGCATGTCAAAAGGAGAACCTGATGAGGCCTTAGAACAAAGACAAAACCAGAGACAAGATCTCAGAGATGAGAGAGTTCGTGGTATAGAAACTGCAGAAAACGGCACCAATCTCACTAGCAACTGTCTTATTTCTCTGGAGCCAGAACAGAGTGAACAGAGAGACAAATTCAGCGTATCTGACATCATCAGATTGGGCTCCGAATCACTCTCTCTCTTCCTGGAAATGTACCCTTCTAAACATACCTTCAGCTCCTCTAGAAGCTGAGCCTTCTGGAGATGGTAAATAGGAACTTAGGAGCCAGAGACATATAAGGCACCACAGAGCCCTACTGACTGAGCCTGGATCCAGAGTTCGGCAGATCTCGAGGACAATGAAAATGAATGTATTAATATATATATTTTAAAAAGAACAAAAAGAAAATGAAAGAGCCGTAGGAAGTTAGCAGAATGTTTGAAAAAGGAGGCAATTAGCCCATAACTACTAGAAGCTTTCTAAGAACTGGGAAACTTACTTTAGGTTAAAGTCAGCACTGGGGATAGGAAAGCAAAGGAATGGGAAGAGCCACCGGATCCACCAATCCTTAACCCTACCCCTACTTCTGATTTCCTATACTTGTGCCAGTAAGTTTCTTTACCATGGGAGCTAATTCGAAGTTGAGTTGGCTTTTCTGTTACTTGTAGTTTAAGTTATCCTACTGATATAGCCTGTAAACATTAAAAAAAAATGGTGACCATGCATAGTCTCATGGCCTGATTTCACTCCCAGCATGGTCCATTTGTTCAAGCTATTCTTCCTTTTCCATAATTATGAGAGCCTGCTCACCTGACAGGTGCAGCCTTTCTCTTGACAAGGAGGCCTGGCTGGAAAATTTCAGCTGGAGTCCCAGTGCCTGGAATGTCCCGCCAATCCTCCCACGCATCCATCCATCTACCAACCAGCTGATGGATCAACGATTTACTGCAAGCATTTATCAAAGCATTTTGCTAGGTACCGTTAGGCTACCAAAAGAAAAAAATCAAGTGCTCTCTGCTCTCAGAGACCTTACCGTCTGAAAGGGGCAGGAAATTATATATATAATTATCTATGGCAAAATGTATAAAACTGTGAAGTGTCACTAAAGTGCAGATAAAGTGCCACAGCCGATTAACAAAAGGAAAAGATTGTTTTCCGCTGGGGGGATTAGGGCCATTTTTGTGGAGAAGATGGATTTAAAAAATGTTTTTTAATTGAAGTATAGTTGAATTACAACATTGTGTTAATTTCTGCTGTACAGCAAAATGATTCAGTTATACATATATATTCTTTTTCATATGCTATTCCTGTATGGTTTATTACAGGATATTGAATATAGTTCCCTGTGCTATACAGGAGGACCTTGCTAAAGACGGATTTTGAGTTAGATCTTGGATGATACAGAAACAGTGCAAAGAAAAGAAGCATTCCTGGCAGAGTGGGAGCAGGAGGTAAAGGCCCAGAAGAAAATCATGGAGAGAGGATAGGGAACAGCTGGCTGAAAAATAGAGCTGGCGCTTGAAAGGGTCATTGAGGCCAAATGGTGAAGGGCTGTGACCCCAAGTCCAGGTGTTATTCCGTGAGCAGGAGGGTGGAAACTGAATCAGGTATGAGCTGGGCAATAGAGTGTGGTTTGGAAAGAAAGAAATTGAGTATTCAAGACGGGGCATAGCAGGAGCAGAAAGCAGAACCTAGGCGGAGTGGTTTCTCTGTGTAAAGGTAAACTGGAGCACATTAAAATGTTCAGAGTTTATTGGAGCATACAATGATTCGAATCAGGCAACACAAAACCAAAGGTGGTTAGGGACACTCAGCCGACAGAAGGTGGGGAGAGGTTTTTATAGAGAGGACTTGGAAGCAAAGCAAGGAGATTATTCGCTTGGCTATAGCTTAAGTAGGTACCTTCTTTGGGAAAGCCTAGGTGTCTGTGACTGTTCTTAAATTTCATTTTGCAGGATATGAGTGCATTGACTCTGGCTTAAGTTTTAGTTTTCTTGCGTGGGCTGCCAAGACACTAGAGCCGCCTCAGTCTAATGCCCTCTTTGTTTAATTACTTTAACACCGGAAACATCCAGGAAATTCTCTTCTGGAGTCATGAGCCAAGCTAGTAGATATAAGAGACCCTACTTGTGAGGTGGGGTCTAGATGGAGGGATAGTTATCCAGAGTCTAGGGGTGTCACGCCAGCCCCTCATTGGTCAGGCCCAGCCAGCACACTTCGGAGCAGTGAGGTGACGAAACCCTGGATCGGAACCATGTGGACCAGCAGGAAATAGGTGAGGGCTGCATGTGTCCAAGGGCCAGACAGGTGAGTATCTGAGTAGAGAAGACAAGATCCAGAAGTGGTACACACCTGGGAAGGACAGAAGAAAGGCAATTCAGAAGCGAACCGGTTGGGAGTATGAGATTAACAAATGCACACTACCATGTATAAAATAGATAAACAACAAGGATTTACTGTATAGCACAGGGAACTATAGTCAATATCTTCTAATAAACTATAATGGAAAAAAATCGAAAAAAGAATATAGATATGTACATATATATAGGTATAACTGAATCACTTTGCTGTACAACTGAAACTAAAACAATATTGTAAATCAACTATACTTCAGCAAAAATAGGAAAAGAAGAAGAAGAAGAAGAAGCAGCTGACCAGGCAATAGCATCAAAGGCCCAAATACTGGGTTCGGGCAGAGGGTCAAGAGCCTAGACAAGGAATCAGGACAAGAGCTATGTTGTAGAGACAAGGTGATGAGAGCAGAGGTTTCAGAGTCGAGCAGACCCAGGTTTGAATCCAATGGCGACTATTTACCTGCTGTGTAAACTTGGGCAAGCCACTTAACCTCTCTGAGCCTCCATTTCCTTGACTAAAAAGGAACATAATAATGTCTACCTCACAGAGTTGTTATAACGAGTATAAATAATTCATGGAAAGTGCCTGGCACTTGGAGCTGTCAACAAATGAGAGCTATTATTATTATCAATATCATCCTCATTATTTATATTGAACCATAGACATTTCTTCGGCTCAGAATGAGAAGATAAAGCAAATGAGCGGCGTGTTTGCCAAGAGCAGAGAAGCCAGGAGGGGGAGCCGGGCCTCTCCGGAACTGATCGCAGATGACTTCTCTGACTTAGTTATTGGCCATTTGTAATTGTCGGTGTGTTCTTGTCATTTGTTCTTATTCTCTGTGCTGCTATCACCACTGTCATCATTCCCTCCAGCAAAAATGAAAAGAACCTTTGATTTTTGTTAAAACAGCCACACGGCTTGTGCTCTGTGGCCGGCATATCTATTCATCTTTTCTGTGGGGTGAGCTGTCACTGATATCCAAGGATACCACCTGCTGGGGGGTTCTGACAACAGTCTCTATGGTTTCTGGCCAGATCTCATTAGCTAAGTGAGGTGGAGCCCCGCGAGGTTAATAGGTTAATGCTGGCAGGGGAGGTTAGAAGGAAAAGGGGGACGGGAGACACAGGTGGTTACAAGAGATGATTTTCGAGATGGAAGGACATGGCTGACCCAGCCTGGTGTCAGGGGATGCTGATTGCGGTAGAAATCCAAGGTCATAAACTTTTGCAGCCTCTGAGGGGTCTGTGATGGCATATTTCATCAGAGGAGGACGTTCACTGCAGTGATCCTGCATTGTTTCCAACTAATGTGGTTTTCATCCTTTACACTGAACTCACTCAACTCTTAGTGTCCAATCCAATAACAACCAACATTTATTATACCCTTACTGCATGCCAGACACTGGGCTAACGCATTTTACATACTGTCGCATTTAAGCCTCATCACAGCTCTATGAAGCTGGTACTATTGTTTGCTCCATTTTATAGATTAATAGAGGCTCAGAGGGGTTAATCAACTTGTCCAAGGCCACACAGCTAGTAAAACTCTGAGCCAAGTTGGGAATTCAGGTTTTGCTGATTCTGCTTCTCCAGCTCTGAATTAGAATGCTAACCAGTGTCCCTCACACTTTAATATGCATATGAGTCACAGGGGATTTGTAAAAAATGAAGATTTTGACTCAGTAGATCTGGCTGGGGTCTGAGAGGCTGCATTTCTAACTAGCTCCCGGGCTATGTGTATGCAGTTGGTCCATGGATCGTACTTGGAGCAGCAAGGGGCTTGCCTGATAGATCTGATTCACAATGGTTGGTAGGTTTCTGTCCTGAGGAGTTTGGATTTTGGTCTTGGATAAGAAGCTTTCAAACCATTTATGGAGTGTGTATTCATTTTTCACACTGAGTAACACGTTATCACAAATTTAGCACCTTAAACAACACCCATGTATTATCTCACAGTTTTTGCGTGTCAGGCATCTGGGAAGAGCATGACTTGGCTCAGAGTCTCACAAGCCTGAATCAAGGTGCCATCCGGGCTGTGTTCTCATCTGGGGCTCAGGTTTGTCCAAGTTCATTCTGGTGGTCACAGAATTCAGTGCCTTGAAGCTGGAGGACCGAGGTCCCTGTTCCCCGGTCGGCTGTCACCAGAGGCCCCCTCTCAGCCATCCTGGAAATGCTGTATTTCCTGTCACCTGGCTCTTCCATCTTCAAAGCCAGCAATGGAGAATCTCCTTTCTGTCAAATCTTTCCCATACTTCAAATCTCTTCGGCTTTTTCTGCCTCTGACCTCTAGTTGCAGATTGAAAGGGCCATGCAATTAGGTCAAGACCACCCAGACAATCTCCCTATCTTAAGGTGAAACTGATTGGGGACCTTAATTACACCTGTAAAATTCCTGCACAGCAGCACCTAGGTTAGTGTTTGACTGAACAACTTGGAGAAGGCTTGAGGATACCATGGGCCAGAAATCTTGGAGGACATCTTAAGCATTCTGCCTATAACCAAAGGTTTTGGTTTTTCTGGTTGAGCTGTGTGTTGATTGAGGGATAATTTTAGAGCCGTGGAAATTGAGACTATATAAACTGCCTCATTTCCGCTTCCATTTCTTCTCATTTCTTCTCTTTACTATTAAAATTTACCAACAATGGTTTCAAAATAGAAACGGACTGTCTTGGTGGAGATTCCAGCAAATTGAGCTAAGCTCTTTTTCTTGTTTGTTGTATAAACTGAAAGTGTGAAATATCAACTGGTACACAGATCATTTGGAGTTTTTCACTGACACATAACCAATGTCCAGGAATAAGTCCCCAGACAGAGTGATATTTACCCGAAGGCAGCAGCTTCTACTCAAAAAACCCTGAGTGCTCCGTAGATGACATGAGCTGATTAAACATTAGTGCCTGCAGGGAGATCAGCTCAGTGCTTTGTGACCACCTAGAGGGGTGGGATAGAGGGGGTGGGAGGGAGACGCAAGAGGGAGGGCATATGGGGATATATGTATACGTACAGCTGATTCACTTTGCTATACAGCAGAAACTAACACAACAATGTAAAGCAATTATACTCCAATAAAGATGTTAAAAAAATAAAATAAAATAAACATTAGTGTCTGCATTTTAGAGAAGGAGGGTTTACAATACTCTGACGTCAAAGATCTGACTGAAGTCCCAGGACTCAAGCCCATCTTTTCTGAGTTCTATCTTGTTTTCCTCCCAATGGCACTGTCCTACAGTTACATGGCTCGTAAAGTGTTAACGCAGGATTGTTTTCCTTACTTGGATCTCAAAGAAGACAAGTCAAAGTGAGAAGTGGGAAGTAAGCTGCTGGAAACCTGCAGGGGGAGGAAATTCCTAGGGGTTTTCTGTAGTCTGGAGAGTTCCCTCTCCAAGCAAAGCAGAGAGGGGAGGAACATGAACACCCTGTAGATCCTAGGTTTGGAAAGTGTAGCCAAAGACTGCCCCCGGTCAAGAGGTGGGGCTAAGCAGGACATAATCCTGGTGATGCTCTTTCCAACACAATTCTCCTTAGTACCTTCAAAGCTATAGCAAGAGCACCAAGTGGGAAATACCGCAATTTTCTTAGCCCGCTCACAGCATAGAGCGCAGCGAGGGAATGGCTGCGGGAAAATCCCAGTGTCCATGGCAACCTCGGGTGAGGAGGGGAAATTGGTAGTAGTGTTTCTTCCTCCAGAGCTTGAAAGCCATGGCTGAGGTAACTGCCCTTAACTATATTTTTGCCAACACATAACAAGCTCTGCTTTGCATTTTTGGTCGCATGGCATCATTTTTGAAATACAAATCATAAAAGCAGTAAATTTCTGCTGTGCTTGCTGAGACTTGCTTTATCACTCTCTTATTTTAGCATCAAGAAAATGACGCTGTCATTCCAGCTGGGAGGTATTTTGATTGTTCCAGACAGAAAGCTGGCTGATCACATTAAGAGTGAGAGAGAGACAGAGGGAGAGAGAGAAAGGGAGGGAGAGAGAGGGAGTGTACTTTCACGGTGTGTATGTGTCTCCTTTCTGGGGCTGAGAAGGAAATGATCTCATCTCAGCAACGGATAAACACATTTTGATGGTAACTGATTCCCAAGTTGAGACCTTCTATGAAGTCTTCTAACACTGTGGCAGTTTGCTAACAGACAAGGAGAATTCCTCACTAAGGTTATCATTAGCAGAGTTCTCTGCCACTGGCTTCTAAATGGAGGCATAAATGTAGGGTAGCAAAATAGAGACTAGAAATAAAATAAGAGAGTTGGAATGAGTGATCTCTAAAGGCCCCTTTGATTTAAAGAAAATTCCAAGGTGGACATTGGCAGACTTAGAAATGATGATAATTGCCCGAAAAGGGAGAGTATAAATTTAGGAAGGTAACAGAAATCTTCTCGACTGATAAATGAATTTGTGTGTGTGTGTGTGTGTGTGTGTGTGTGTGCATGCTTGTCTCCAACTTAGAGGTGATGTCTTTTTTTTTAATTTCAGAATGATGACTTAGTTGATGGCAGGGTGGAAAGGACACACAGGTCAGCCAGAAGCCCTGGAGCACGGCAGACATTCCCAGAAGGTCTTGGCAGAAAGAGTCAGACTGAGGAGCTGGCTGGCTGGCAGTGCCAGGAAGGGGAAGAGATGAACTGTATGTGACTGGAGCATAACCCACATGGTAGAGAGGTCTGGGCAGTCTGAAGTCCAAACTAGCTGCTGTGGATAATGGGTTGCGGAAACTGATTCTTGCAGAGCGTGGTTCAGAGGCAGGATTTGGGAGGACTGACAAGAACAAGAGCCCAGCACCCAATCCAGAACAAATGGGATAGAACAAGGATCCCGGAAAAGGGACCCAGATTCAGGTTGCTAGGGACTTGATCCCCAGGCATGAGACTAGGATGTGGGAAAAGGTTTGTGTAGACCCCACAGCAAGGCTGATTTGATGCTCTTCTCTAGAGAAACCAGCTTAGGTCTCCTTAAATTCTCCCAGACCGTAGAGATCTCGAGGGCCTCATCTGGACTAACTGGCAAATCACAGAATTAGGCATGCAATTTCAAGAAGTTTAAAATGTGGTTCCTGCCATCAGGGGTTTATAATTTATTTGGGAAGAAAAGGTCAGCACACATGAAACAGAGAAAAATATGTCTGGATGTCCCTTAACTGCGTTATGTACAAGTTGCAGGTGTTACAAAAAAAGAAACAATTAGTATGTGCCAGGGAGTGACGTCAAGGAAAGTTTCATAGAATTGGTGGGCCATGGGGGATGGTTTGAAGTTTTAAGCAAAGAGGAGCAGATTCTGGGCATTGGGAGTAGGAGATGTTCACGGGGGTGGAGAGAGGAGGGTAAAAAATATCCTGAGATATCGTCCTCATCCTGTTCTTACCCAGGTAAGAATAGTTAAGACTCTTTCCTGCAAGGGCAGCCACTGGTGGAACAGCTGATGGATGAGTACTTGGAAAGCAGAAGGTAAAGAAAGGAAGTGGAGTTTGCTTGATAAGAGAGGAACATGTTGAGGATGACAGTGCAGGTAGCTCCCAGGTTCTGTAGTTGTGGCCAAGAATCTGTTTCAGTCTCTTAGCCAATCCAGCCTTGACTTGCAACAGTGCCCATCACAAGTCTGCAGGGCATTTTCCTACATGCTTCCTGCCTGGGCTCCCCAACCTTACTTATCACTCTGATTCCTGGTTCCTTTCCATTTGTTTAATGACTATGATTGAATCAAATTTTCCTGTTGATTAAAACTCTTGGGATCTTAGAGCCTGAGTCAACGTTTTCTCCCCGCTAGATGACATAATGAGACACATTGTGTTCCAGAAACTCTGGATCCCATTGCTGACAGAATAGGTCACCTGTTTAGCATCAGCGGAATGAGTCGCCTGCAAGATGAAAGCTCTATATTGAGAAGAATGAATCAACTCAGCATATTTGTCTATCTCTGTGACTTTTACTGTAAAAAAAAATGAGTTTCGAGGGCTTCCCTGGTGGCGCAGTGGTTGAGAGTCCATCTGCCGATGATGCAGGGGACAGTGGTTCGTGCTCCGGGTCCGGGAAGATCCCACGTGCCGCGGAGCGGCTGGGCCCGTGAGCCATGGCCGCTGAGCCTGCACGTCCCGAGCCTGCGCTCCACAACGGGAGAGGCCACAGCAGTGAGAGGCCCGCGTACCACAAAAAAAATGAGTTTCAACATATTTGTTTAGCACTGACAGTTGCCTTTCCCAGTCTGCTGCTGCTTAAGAAATTCCTAATTGTTAATGTCAGATCCCAGGACACTGACCTAACCTATAACGCTGAGAAAGGAACTGGTGGTAGAGAATCTCAGCTCTCAGCTGCTGTTTGAATCCTCAGGAGCAATGAGAAATAGGAGCTGGGATAATTCCTTTCCATTAGCAGCTGCTTACGCAGACCTGACACTTGGGTTGGATTAGTATTTCAACTCACCCCAATGTAGCAACTTTTTCACCTTCAGAAGGTAACATATGTACCACGCCACTGAGAAGGCTTTTTCTGTGGGCTTGTGGCAGGAAAGAGCCAGGCACCCTACAGGGCTGGACTGGGCGACCTGTGCAAGGTGCCGGTGGTTCTGGGAGGTAATGACAGTGATTGACACGTGTTCAGCAATTTACAGCAGATTGTTTCAAACCTCCTTTAATCCTCTCAACAAGCCTGAGAAAAAGAGGTTCTTTTATTATGCATTCTATAGATGTGCAAAGGGACTCCCTTTCTTAAGCAAAAGTCAGTAAATTGCAATCCAGAAATGAACCCAGACTGTCTGAATCTCAATCCCACATCCTTCCCCGTAAACCAGAGGTTCTAGTCCACTGTGTGGCAATCAGCTGTGAGATGTCACACAATAATTTGTCATTAACAAGACAATTAGATTTGATGGTGATTGACTGATTGATTTAAATTGAGGTAAAATTGGTATGTGACATTATACTAGTTTCAGGTGTAATGGTGATATATTTTAGAATCATAAATCAGAGTAGGTGATGTCTCTCTCACTTTCTTGTATTCAAATGTGCTTTTGGAGCAAGGAGAATGGGTCAAATTGCAGCACGCTCCCTGGGGAACCACACACGTCAGTTTTATCTGTGCAATAGCACTGAAGGACCATGGCTGGTAGAGACAATAATAGTTGTCATGATTATAAGTTATTGCCATGCTTCACTTCCCTGCAAAACACTGGTTTTCACCAAAGTTTGAATCTGGGTTCTCCCACAAGAGTGTGCTGCTTGTGTGAATGTCATCCATCTTGAACATCTCCAGAAGACACAGGTGGGGAATCCTTGGAGCTCATCATGCAGCCTTCCCAACAGACCTGACTGGCAGCACACAGTTCGGTTCCTGGGAGCTACTACTCTGTATCAATGCTGGGTACCCATCCCAGACACATATTAAGGTAAATGGACTTTTGCTTAGAGGGAAAACTTGTATAACCAACTCGTAATTTCTATTTGTACATAACGTTAAAACTACAGTGTTCTATTAATGGCAATATTATCACTTTGTAATGTAGGCCATAGAAAACTGTAAATGCTATTATTACACAAATACAATATAAATATTCTTGAAGACCTGGGAACTTGCTGCAGCATCACCCTTGGCCACTCTGCAGATGTTCAGAAGCTGTACCACTTAGTGTGACTTAGTAGAAACACTCAAAATATGTTTGGGAGCCATTTTTGCACAAAATGCTGTGATTTCTGCCGCCCTCCCCCCGCCCGGAACACTTGGCAAACCTGGAGACATTTTTTATTGTCACGACTGGAGGCTGGTTTGCTACTGCTACTGGCATCTAGAGATGCTGCTGAACATCTTATAAGACAGCCCCCTCTCAACAAAAAATTATTCATCCCCAAATATCAAGAGGGCCGAGGCTCCAACTCTGATCTACACTGACACGAAAAGGATAAACACGTTGATAAAAATTTTTATGTGATGCAGCTGAGCAAATGCAATCAGGTTCAATCATAGAAGGGGAGAAAATTTGTTATTAGAATTCAGCCATCTCTATGTCCTTCAGCTTTTGGGCGTCAGTTTTGCTCAAGCCTCCAGATTACGGGTGGAAAGTCACCCTCAGTATTTCCTGTGGGTTTCTGGGTGGCTTTGGTTTTAGCAGTGGGCTGTTGATGCTATTTGCTTTTTTTCACTGCTACTACCTGTTCCAAACTGTTGCTTTCAACTCCTGCATCTGCTGCCTGCCTCCCCAGGCCCATTCCTCTTTCTCGCTTTCTGCAAATCCTGACAAAACACCTCTTACATGTGCTTATTGTAGGTTGCAAACTATTGCTGATGGTTCAGGGTTATTTGTACATTTCTCAAGTCTTCCTCACCACATGAAATTTCCTCCTGGCCATGATCTTACATAGGGTTTCACTATCCCATCCAGATGTCACTCTCTCATGCCCCGCTCATCTCTTTCAGGTGCCATATGCTGTCTCTTGAGCGGTCAGCTAAAAACTCAGATTCCTATTTCTTTAGTATACAAAGTAATTTGGCCTTCTTTGTTTCACTTGCCCTGGGTCCGGTGGAAGTGGGATCAATCAAATAAGAACATCAAAGCATTTTCCTAGACAAATAACAGCAATCATAAAAAACCCATATCCCATGGGCTGAAGGCAAAATTGTAAGTACTGTTTTTTTTATTATTTAATTAATTTAGTTATTTTAGTATTGGCTGCACTGGGTCTTTGTTGCTGCACGCGGGCTTTCTCTACTTGCAGCGAGTGGGGGCTACTCTTCGTTGCGGTGCGTGGGCTTCTCATTGAGGTGCCTTCTCTTTGTTGCGGAGCACAGGCTCTAGGTGCACGGGCTTCAGTAGTTGTGGGTCACAGGCTCTAGAGCGCAGGCTCAGTAGTTGCAGTGCAAGGGCTTAGTTGCTACGCAGCACGTGGGATCTTCCAGGACCAGGGCTCGAACCCATGTCCCCCTGCATTGGCAGGTGGATTCTTAACCACTGCACCGCCAGGGAAGTCAGTAAGTACTGTTTTACTAGAATTTTTTTTTTTCTTCGCTTTCCAACAGACTGGGGAGAAACGATGTGATGTAGCTGTTAAGAACAGTGGGCACAGGAGTTAGACCATCAAGGATTTGAATCTTGGCACTACCATTTTTTGTCTGTGTGACCTTGGGCAAGTTACTAACCAATCTGTCCCTTAGTTTCCTCGCTATTACAATGGGGAAAATAATAGTACCAACCTCATAGAGCTGTTGTGAGAATTAAAAAGTTAGTGCATGCGAAGTACTTTAGTTCAGTGACTGACACAGGGAAGCTACTCAACAAATGGTGAGTATTGAAGAGTGGGGTATATAAGCAGACTTCTCACGTAAGAGAGAAAGCGTGCAATAAGCACAATTCCTATAGAGGGCTGAGTGTACTAAGCTATAGGGGTTCAAAGAAGACAAAGGGCTTCTGCCCTTAGAGAACACCCAGTTTCCTGGGAAAGATGGAGCAGTAAACAAATAACTATAACTCAATGTGACAGTGCTAGAGCAGAAGTCTGTTTATACTCGTTAAAGGATTTTTACTTAGCAGTGACCGTGACACTGTTGCTGTGGATAGATGTTAGTTTCTATCTAACTGGAGAATCACAATTCATATTACATTCTCCGTGTAGTGAGAGAGAGTTAAGTAGAGTGTCCCTCTGTCAAAATCCACAGCTTAAGGAACCAAGATGTGTCTCTGTTCTGTCTTTACTTCTGGGCTCCTCTCTCCACGGGTAGCGTTGGAGGGGGCTTCAGACCCCGAGGTGTTCTGCCTCTTGATTAAGAGTCTGGGGGCTCAGCAGCATCTTAAAATGCATACAGGAGCCAGCTATCTGTCCTGATCCTCTAGGAGATTACTCATGCCGTGTCTAAAAAGAGCCTAAATTATTAGGTAGAACATTAAATGTGCCAGTCTTAAGTGACTTAAATCACTTGTCAGACTTTATTGTTTTTAATTGTTTATATTGCGAGTACATGTCCTGAGAAAGCACATTTCCAAATAGCAATGATGATGGAAATGTAACAAGCATTATTCTTCATATGATTTTAAGACCTTTTCATCCCATGATCTCCCCAACCTCCAAAATATACCATGGCCTAGGGTGAGTTACAGAAACCCTCTGGGCCATTGTTTTGCTAATTAAAGTCAATGAAACCTTAGATTTTTAAATATTTATAGAGAATATTGGGAATACCTTGAACGTCACAAAGCAAGAAGGGATATCGTTATTAAATAGCATAAAATTAAAGTCAAATGGGAAAAAAATCAAAGTTAGATTGATTTCTCACACCTGCCCAGGATAAATTCTAAGTAGATATAATATTTAAATGTCTAAAATGAAACCATCTTCTCTTTTAGAAGAAGGTAAAAGAGAGTTATTCACCATAGAGTGGGGAAGGCCTTTCTCATTATGACACTAAATCCAGAACCATAAAAGAAAAGCTTCTATAGTCAATATCATAAAATAAAAATTTTCTGCATAGAAAAACCATAAGCAAATTTGAAAGACAAATGAAAAACTAGGATGGAAATATTTGCAGCTCTATTACAGACCAAAGACTAATTTTCCTTAGCCGGTGAACTCGTACAAATCAGAAAGGAAGACCAACAGTGCAACAGGAAAATGGGCAAAGAATATGAACAGGCAGGACCTGGAAGAGAAAGCACAAATGAAAGTGATTCAGCCTCACTCACAATAGAATAAATTTTAAATTACACTGAGATATCTATTTTCAATGATCAAATTAGCGAAGACCCAAAAGCCTGATACCAATTTCTGTTGACGAGGGTGTTCTGAAACAGTCACTTTCATACCCTGCTAGTGGGAGTGTAAGCTGGTGCAACAGCTGGCTAGAGCAATTGGTATTAACTCCTCTTTTACGAGTCTATGCCTTAGATATTCCCCAAATGTGCAAAATGAAACATTGGGTTGGCCAAAAAGTTCGTTCGGGCTTTGGTATGCTGTGGAAAAAACCGAACGAACTTTTTGACCAGCCCAATATATGCAATATTAACAATTATAGCCATGTTTTAAAAACAAAACACTATTAGCTACCTAAATGCCCATCCCTAGGCATTAAATTAATTGTGGCACATTCATATAATATAATATATAATTATATACAGTATAATACGATGCAGTGAAAAAACAATGATGAAGCTCTTTATGTGCTGATACAGTAATCTCCAATATATATTGTTAGGTGAAAAAAGGAAGGTGCAGAAGGGTGTGTACAACGTTATACTTTGTGTACAGAAAGCGAGTTTATATGACTATCTATGTATATATATTTTTTCCTTGTATATACATAAAATATCTATGTATAGCAGTATAAAGTATGTTTCACTGTATATCCTTTTGTTTGTTTGGTTGGTTTTTTTTGGATATTCAACTATAGGAAGGTATCATCTATTAAAACTTTAAAAAATGAAATAATAATAAGCCAAAACTTGTAAATAAGTCAGTTAGTTAATTAATGCATTAAATAAAATCAATTTTATTAATAAATAATTTAATGGCCAGGTTTCTAAACACACGTATGCTTGTCTGTCTGTTCAGTCTCTAAACCTCCTCTTTGATCCTTAACATAATCCAGTTTTATTTAGGCACCTGCTCCTCCAAACATACCCCCTGTGTCTCAGTCCACATCTGGGACTGCCTGGTCTAAGTGTACTTCTATTCCCATGGCCAGTAATTGGTTCAGGAACCATGGCCAAAGTTAGTGTGTGGCATTGCCCTGAGAACAGGGATTGATTCAAGAATGCTAGAGGCTCCTGGGAAAGAAGTTTCCTTGGTCTTAGGACAACCTCGCCCAAGTTGATGGCATTTCTATATGAAACCAGTAACTGCTACAGCCATTTTGTGTCTGTGAAGGAAGTGGTCCAAGGTCAAAGCCAACACACAGAGGAGTCATCTCAGGATACTGCAGAAAAATAGATCCAGAGCCACTAATTAAACTCTCTGAAGACTGCCCTACCCCCTGGACTTGCAGTTCTATGAAGCAATACTTTTCCTTACTGTTTATGTGAGTTTGAATTGAATTTTCTGTTACTTGAAGCCATAGGCTAATAATACCCAGATTGCACAGAGGAATATGTTTCCAAGCATCGAAGGGAAACACATGGGTAAGTCAGAAGGAAAAAAATGCCTTCTGAATTTTCTCAGACTTAGCAAACTGCCAAGGTACATGGCATGTGTTGACATAAATCTTTCCAAATCAGGCTCTGAACTCCAATTAGAATATGGTACAGAAATAAGTTGGGGGGAAGGGGTGGAGACACTGAGCAGAAAGATACCAAACATCTACAGTGGTTATGACCCAGTGGGGGCTCACAAAGTTTTATCTCCCTTTTCTATATTTTCTCAGATTAAAAATGTGAATATATTATTTTTATGATGAAAAACTACATACCAGTCCAAAAGGCACCTTGGAAACAGAATGGTAGAGAGGCTGGGCCAAGCAAACCCCCAATAAGATAATGTCAGGTTTTCAAATACAAGCCTGAAGGCCAAAAAAGTAAATAAATAAATCTTTTAAAAAGCTCTTCATAGGGCTTCCCTGGTGGCGCAGTGGTTGAGAATCCGCCTGCCAATGCAGGGGACACGGGTTCGAGCCCTGGTCTGGAAAAATCCCACATGCCGCGGAGCAACTAAGCCCGCGCATCACAGCTACTGAGCCTGCGCGTCTGGAGCCTGTGCTCCGCAACAAGAGAAGGCCGCCACAGTGAGAGGCCCGCGCACCGTGATGAAGAGTGGCCCCCGCTCACCGCAACTAGAGAAAGCCCTCGCACAGAAACGAAGACCCAACACAGCCAAAAATAAATAAATAAATTCATTAAAAATATATACATATATCTTTTTTTAAAAAAAGGCTCTTCCTAAATTAGAAATTAGGAAGTTTAAGAATTCCTTGTAAACCTGAGGCTGTTAGGAGTGAGGGATTTAAAATAAACAAAATGGAGAAAGCAAATTTAGATTACAGCTGTACTATTTGAAGCAGAGTTCATTTTTCTCTTCTTGAGACAATGATTTTCACAAATACTTCTGAGATGTCATATTTCTGATCACCCCTCATATGGAGTTTGTTTTCATTTTCTGGTAATTGCCACAGGCTGAGGGTCATTACACAAATGAGACTGGGAGGCCTTAGCATCTTCTGGACCAGGGAGAATTCCGGAGGTAGATGATAAGAGGTTTTTCTCTGTATTAATCCACTGGCCACCTTTGAAGTGTAGAAGGGAGATGAGATCTCCATAAAGGACACTTGAGACTAGGGTGATCAGGGAGCTAAGAGGAGACCAGGAAGAGGAAGCAATGATCCAGAAGCAAAAAGATTACCTAAGGTAGAGACTGAAAAGTGCCTGTTGGACTCTGCAACTAGGAAATCACTGGCAATTTGGGCAAGAGCAGTGATGAGAGTTAAGTTCGAGAAAGATTAGGAGCATTGTTTCACCCTTAAGAGACTTGGCCGTGAAGGAGAGGAGAATGAGGGTGGAAGCTGGAGTAGTCAGAAGGCTTAGGGACGAGAGGACCTGCTTATAGGCTCAAGGAAAGTGCCAGTGGAAAGAGAATGCTTGCAGTGCCTAAGGGACCCAGGTTAACAGTATGGGTTAGAGAGTGCAGGAGATGGGGCGCAGAGCATGGGTGGAACCATTTCCTTACACCCAACGACACCTCTTCCACTAAGAGAAGAAAAAAAAAGATGCACTCATGTGTAGATAAGTTTAGAAGTAGAAGGGCAGGAAATTGAGAGGTTATAGTCCTATATCCTCTGTTTTCTTTGTGCTTATGGGAGTGAGAATGATATAGATGTCTTGAGAATATTGGTGAGATTATTTTTAAGTCATTAAGAGGGATGCAACAGGTACTGAATAAGAACCAAAGAACTGCCAGGAAGAATCCAGGTAGCAGCTGAGATTAGGACTTGGAATCTAGGGGCAGTAAAGGAAGATAGGTCCAGTGTTAGGTTTTGGTTGATGGCCAGGGTGGGAGGTAAAGGAGTGAAAAGGCACTAGCCATGGAATAATTGAATTGCAAAACCACGAGACCTAAACTAGATAAGGAAGTTAGGGGAGGAGAAGTGGTTATGGGTGTGGTGGTAGAGGGGTCAGGAGAAAGAACAGAAGGAAGAAATTTTTTAAAAGGAAAGGTCAGAAACAGTGGTTCTCAATACCAGTTTGCAGAAGAATAGGGAGCTTATCAAAAATGCAGATGTCTGGGCCCCATGTCAGAGATTTCAATTTAGTAAGTCTCGAGTAGAGCCTAGGGATCTGCATTATTTTTCCAAGTTATTAATTGCTTTTCAAAAATGGTTAATATGTGAATGACATAAAATTCAGAAAGTACAGAAGACATACAATGAAAAGTAAGTGTCTCACTCCTATGGTAACTTCTGCTGTCATTTTCTCAGATGTCCTATTAGGGACATTCAATACATAATCTTATTCTTTATATATATATATATATATAAAATATATATGTACATAATATATATATAATATATATATGTATAACATATATATGACAAACGATAACATATTATACATGCTGTTCCACACTTTTTTTTCCCTTAAATTTATTTATTTATTTATTTATTTTTGGCTGTGTTGGGTCTTCGTTGCTCGCGCGGCCTTTCTTTAGCAGCAGCGAGTCTTCGTTGCGGTGCGCAGCTTATTTCAGTGGCTTCTCTTGTTGCAGAGCACGGGCTCTAGGCACGCAGGCTTCAGTAGTTGTGGCACGCGGGCTTCAGTGGTTGGGGTGCATGGGTTCTACAGCGCAGGCTCAGTAGTTGTGGCGCACGGGCTTAGTTGCTCTGCGGCATGTGGGATCTTCCCGGACCAGGGCTCGAGCCTGTGTCCCCTGCACTGGCAGGCAGATTTTTAACCACCGCACCACCAGGGAAGCTCTGTTCCACACTTTTTAATTGCACTTAACTATGTATCTTAAAGATCAATCCATGTCGGTCCATTAAAAGCTATATAAATATTCTGGACTTCCCTGGTGGCGCGGTGGTTAAGAATCTGCCTGCCAATGCAGGGGACACGGGTTCGATCCCTGGTCCAGGAGGATCCCACATGCCGCGGAGCAACAAAGCCCATGTGCCGCAACTAACGAAGCCTGCTCTCTCTAGGGCCCATGCACCACAACTACTGAGCCTGAGTTCTAGAGCCCATGAGCCACAACTACTGAGCCCACGTGCCACAACTACTGAAGCACCTGCGCCTAGAGCCCATGCTCCGCAACAAAGAGAAGCCACCGCAAGGAGAAGCCCGCACACCACAACGAAGAGTAGCCCCTGCTTACTGCAACTAGAGAAAACCTGTGCACAGCAATGAAGACCCAGTGCAGCCAAAAAAATAAATAAATAAAAATTAAAAAAAAAAGCTACTTTAATATTCTATTGGCTGCTTGGAATTCTATTTTTTAATATCAAAAGATGGAAAACAATGGGTGTATATATTAATTCTCTAATTCAGGGATTCCCAACACTGGAGGAGTTTTTCAACACCCTGTGTATAGACGTGCCATAACTTGGAAGTCTACGTTTTTAATAGAACATTGTGATTTGGGTGGTTCATGGACTACACATTGAAAAACACTTGTCACAGGACTTGAGAGCATAATGAGTTTAAAAGATGGAAATACTTAGAGAAAGACAGTGAGAAAACTAGAAAAACAAGGAGGTTTCACTTTGCATAGTGATCTCTACTGATCTTTTTTTGAGAGATTTTATCCCGACTATATCACTCCCCTGGGACATAGATGCAAAATATACTCTTTGTGCATAATTAGAAAAGGCTTATGTATATCAACAGTTGCTGAATCCCAGTGACGATAAGCAAAGCAAAAGCAAAAATCAAAACCAAAACCAAAACCAAACCAAACCAAGTCAAACCACACGAACAAACAAAACTAATAAGAAATACATTCCCATGTGCTGTCAAGGTTTCCATAAAGAAAGCTGTGAAAAATCTCCAAAGGAAAGATCTTTTTATTACATCATTGGGATATTCATTTTTGCCATTAGAAAAAAGCCACAGCACTCAAAACTAAATGCAATGAGTCTACAACATTGAATTCCTCAGGATTCTTGAATTCTGCTTGGATGTTTTGACTTGGGTCTAGGACTAATTTAGGAAGTAGCAGACTCTGGACTGAAACACAAGTTTATCTGATTCCACACCTCATTATCTTTCCACTACCAAACACTACTTCCCACCAAGGCATGTTCTTGGTGGTCCCTGCCAGGGAAACCAGATATCCAGCCTCCAGAGGTGACACCTCTCTCATTTCTGCATAACTTCAGGCAGATGCTCTAGATGACACTGGTAACTACTAATCAAGTGAGCTTTTCAGGGAATCACCCAGCTTCATCAGTTGGCCCAATAGGTCCTGCTGGAATTATGTTACCCTGGCTGAATCAGAATGGTAAACACGCTTCTTAATATGGTGTAGCTAAACACATCAGACATCTGACGTAGAAGAATCCTTTAATGTCAAAAGATGGGGAATAATGCATGGGTATTTTGTTTATAATTCAGGGATTCCCAGTATTGGGGGAGTTTTTATACACTTCCCCTTTCCTTTCATTGCCCTGCCCCAGAAGTGTTGTGTGTGAATTTATTTATTTTTAAATAAATTTAAGGAAATTTAACTTTTTATTAAAAAAATTTTTTTAATACCTTACTGTTCCCTTTTTATTTTATTTATTTATTTTTGGCTGTGTTGGGTCTTCGCTGCTGTGCAAGGGCTTTCTCCAGTTGCGGCGAGCAGAGCCTACTCTTCGTTGCGGTGCGCAGGCTTCTCATTGCGGTGGCTCCTCTTGTTGTGGAGCATGGGCTCTAGGCGTGGGCTTCAGTAGTTGTAGCATGCAGGCTCAGTAGTTGTGGCTCACGGGCTTAGTTGCTCCGTGGCATGTGGGATCTTCCTAGACCAGGGCTCGAACCCGTGTCCCCTGCATTGCCAGGCGGATTCTTAACCACTGCGCCACCAGGGAAGCCCGGCTGCTCTTATTTTACTTATTGATATTTAGCTCCATATCCAGATAGTGGTATTTTACAATTGTATTATGTAAGACTTGGGAAGTTCCACACTCCTCCAACCCCCGCCCCAGCCACCCTTTGACTTTCATTTTCCTGATGTGTTATAAAGTGGTATATAGCTAACGACTAAAAAGAGAATCAGGGAAGAATTCTAGGGCACCTCCCGTCTCTTCCAAATTTCTTCACCTTTATTCCCTATTTCTTCTATGCTGGTGAAATGCTTTTGACTGTTGAAGAGTTACCAACTAAAAGCTAAAACAGATTAAAATCTTTAATTGAAAAGTCCTTGCTTTCTGTGTTGCTTTATTTATTCAACTTACATTGACTGTCAATTGATCTTAACAGCTTGCTACTGGGCATTGTGTGACAGGCTGAGAAGTGCCCTGCCCTCAAGGAATGTACAGTTTAGTTGGAGGGATATAAAGAAGTACACACTTAGGTGCCAAAAGAATGGAACATATGAGTACTCTAGGCTATTCAAACAATAGATGAATGGGTTTGAAATAGTCATAATGAATCTTAGTAGACAGATGGAGGAGTAAGGTTTTCTAGGTAAGGCACATGGCATCAGTAACAGTATAGAGGCAGAAACTGGTAAATCAATGGGCTGATAAATAAAAATAAATAAATGTGTATGCTGATATTCATGTTAAAAGGTTTTATGTTAGGAAATAACGGGAGCTAAGTTAGAGAAAACAGGGATTCAGGTTGTAGGGGACCTCGAATGCTTGGCTAATGAGTGTGTCTTTAGTACTCTAGGCACCAGAAGGGAATTGAAAGCTTCTGAGAAAAGGAGGGGCACGGGCAAAGTGGATTGGGGAGATTCATTTGTTGGTGGAATGCAAAATGGTTTTGAAGAGAGATTGGAGGCAACAGGAGGCTACGTGGTCTGAGCTTATGAGAGTTTTCACCAGATTGATCGATCTGGCCGTGTAAAGGAAGGCTTGAGCCAGAGAAAGCCTAGGAAGCTAGGCACGGAGGAGGGCGTATGAGGTTCTAAGCCTGAGCGAGTGGGAAAATGTGGGTTTCACCAAGAGAAATAAATAAGAAGGGCTGGTCTGGGGGGCATGTGTGTAGAGGAAGACATGGGTACCTGCTACATTTAGGTTGCCGGCAGGACATGAGGCTATGATGTCTAAGTGGATCATTGCTACCGCATAAACTGACCAGAGCTGCAGTCTGTATGCCTCTGCTCTGAGGTGGGCTTGGGTGGGGGTTATTAGAAGGTTTTGCACACTCAGCTTTGTCCCTTTCAGGCAGGAGAGAGCATCCACTGTCAGAGCCTTCTGAGTCCTCAAGGGGCCTGGTCAGGAAGTACAATTTTAATAGAATTAGCTGAAAGATGAACACATGTCAGGTGGTGGTTTGGCAGTAAGTCATTGCTGCTAACTTTGACAGCCTAAGTGTCACATTATTGATGGCTTTATGCATGGCTAAGAGGGTTAACATTTAGCAAATTAGATTCCTCAGTTTTTGTCCTGCTCTTGTATTTTATGGGTATGATAGGGTATGTTACCTTTCTGCGCCTCGGCTTCCTGTTTTTAAAATAGGAAGCTTGTTGTGGCAACATTCATAAAATTTTGAAAGCTACAGATAAAAAGCACTGCAGCATTCTCTCGCCTCCCACCCTCACCCCAAAGACTGAGTCCGTCTCTGGGAAAGGTCATCCATTTCACTGAATTCTTTCAATGGCTAACTCCCTAAGTCAGTTAATTAGCATTTTTCTAAAATGCTTTTACCAGTCCAGAGCTCAAAGATGAAGTCTATAACTGTCTTTTCTATCTCTTGGATTTGCTCATCCTACTGACCCCTTTTTACTCAGTGGCTGGGGCCATGTGACTCCCACTTCTAGGCTCTTGGATCAAACCCAGCCATACTGGAGGGGAATTAGAGTTCTATATTAATACTCTGGGACTTCAGCATGAAGTAACCATGGTCAGTGTGAAATGCAGTCTCAGTTCTAGGTATTAAGTGCCTCCTTTGTTTCTAAGTCTCCCTCTGTCTGCCAGATCTGGGCTTTGGATACTTGTCTTGTTGCCTTGAGCCCAAGTCCTTGTCCTCCATACTTGCCCAGTACCTCCTCTCAAGGACCTGAATTCTACTTGTTTTCATCAGTTCCACAAAGGGAGAGAAATCCAGACCTGGAAGACAGTACTGAGGCTGGGGCCTTGCTATAAGCAACACATTTCCTTAAAGCTTGCCATGATTTCCCAATTTCTGTCTGCTCCTGGATTTCCCAAGGCCGCGTAGCCGCTGCCCATTGGCTTACCACACTCGCATCCTCTGTGTTGAACAAGCCTATCCTGGCTGCCTTCCTGGTTGCTGCCGGTTACATACCCTCCAAATACTGTCTTCTGGCTGCACACTCGTCACGACAGATGGGTCTGCCTCCAATTCCATGGATGTATCTAGTTCTGGTCTCCACTTCTTCCAGTCTACCTCATCCCAATTACAGTTAATCCTTTTACATTAAACTACAGCAGATATTTGCTGGAGTGGAAACTGATGTGGTATTGGAATTTTATCCTTGTTTACATCCTCCTTTGTGTTGGAAAAGCTTGGGATCACTTCCAAAAGCTGCTTAGAGAGCTTTCCTGTCTTCTTCAGGAGAAACAAATGAACACTTGACAATACCTTGTGTCTGTGACAAAGGCTCAAGGCCACTCTCTTAATTGTAAAATTGCATATTTAACCTTAATTTTGCTTTTAGACATACTAATATATTTTAAAGTATATTTCAGCCAGTGTTCATTCACATTCATTCACGTCTCTCAATTTCATGTTATTGGAACTTCATGGCTTTGTGCTTATAAGGAAACGAACAAATCAAGGCTGGGGATGGTATTCTACATTGGTAGTTTCAAATTTTAAGGTATATTAAAATCTTCCAGAGGGTTCGTTAAAATAGATAGCTAGGTTTCACACCCAGAGTTTCTCTGGATGCCTGAGAATGTGCATTTCTTTTTTAAAAATAAACTATTCTTTTTAAAGAAATATTTATTTATTTGGCTGCACTGGGACTCTTACTTGCAGTATGCAGGATCTAATTCCCTGACTAGGGATTAGAACACCTGGCTGCTTGCATTGGGAGCACAGAGTCTTAACCACTGGACCACCAGGGAAATCCTAAAAATTTGTGTTTCTAACAAGTTCTCAGGAATGTTGACACAGCTGGTCCTGGGATTACACTTTGAGAACAACTGGCCATACGTTTAAACTGGCCACAGGTGACCAGAAGCTGAGCAGTTATTGACCAGTTCAAACTCTTATCTGAATGGATAAGGTGGAGAGTGCTGAGAAATAAACTTCCAAAGTTCAGTCCATGCAGTTAGGATGACTGCTGGTTCCAGAGGTCTTTCAACCACTTCTGAGAACTACTTGGGCAATCACTTAGTTTCTTTGTGCTTGGGTTTCCTAATTCATAAAGTAAGGCTAGCCTGTATGCTGCCCTTACAGGAGTATTGTGAAGGTCAAATGAAATGGGTGTGGAAATGTTTGAACTGTAAAGTGGTGTGACTCTGGGAGGTATTGCAATTGTTTTTCAATATTCTTCTTAAAACGTCACCACGGATTTCTTTTGGCTCTCTTGCTTTTCTCATTAATTATAGCAACTTTAATCCAAGAATAGAGAGTACATTTATTGCTATCATAAACTCAAACTTCAAACTTTTTTTAAAAAAATTTTATTCAATGAGATCAGACATGCCATATAAACATTACACAGAGCCAAGAATGATTCCCAGACTTTACAGCTATAAAAAGAAAAGTACGAGACCCTGTTGTGACTTGGGGTGGAGACGCCGTTCATCTTTCAACCCTGTTTAAATTGGCCCATTAATAAAAATGGCTACAAGTTAACAGCACGTTAAAAAATAAAATCACCGTGTACAATGATCAACCTGTCCACCCCATACCTTTACACCTCTTGCAACTTCTGTTAATTTATCTGTCTTTGGAAGTAGTAAATCTGTCCAATCCTGGCCGTGGTTATTTTTCTCAGTCAAGGGCCTCCAGCTCACTTTATGGACCAACACAGTTCTTGCTCAAAGTGGGTGCGTTTGTGAGTTTTCAACCGTCATCAGCTGTACCTAATCCTTTCCGGCCTTCAAGGAGTATCTCAGATATGAGCCTCCTTGTTCCTAGGCCTTTAATAAATATCGTAATTCGTCAGCCAGGATGCTGACAAGGTTTCGGGGGGTGGAAGACCCGGTTTCTGGACTGGTGAAGGAACTTGCCAGCTTCGGGTACCGGGAGCGCAGTGGGGTCTACCACAGCCTCGACTCGCTATCCCCGGAACCTCAGCAATCCCGCCCCCGGGCCCGGGCCCGGGCCCGCGTTCGCGTCCGCTCGCGCTTCCCCCGGGCGCCACCAGGAGGCGCCCGCGGCTGCGGAGGCGCTGCGCGCACCCGCGGGGAGCCGGATCAAGGGGCGGAGGGAGAGGAGAGGAGAGGAGAGGAGGAGCTGGAGGGGGCGCGGCTTGCTCCCGGTGCCTCCCGGGCGCCGAGCCTCCTTCTCCGCCAGGCTCTGGGCTGGCGGCCGGCGGGGGTCGCGGCGGTGGCAGCGGCGCTGGCGGGCCGCGGGCGGCGGGGGCCTGGCTCCAGCTCCGGGTGTTAGGAAACAAGATGGCGGCGGCGCTCCGAAGGCCGGTCCCCACCTCTTCTCCGCTCTCCTCCGCCCCGCCGCTCGCCTCCTCCTCCTCCTCGATCTCCTCCTCCTCCTGCAGCAACCCCAGCGACCGCAGAAGCGCCGGCCGGCTCTCCCGGAGCTCCGGAGGGGGATAGATTGGGCAGCTGCGGGCTCCAGCGACCAAGGCAGAGCTGGGGCCGGGGCGGGGACGGCGACGGCGGCGGCGGCGGCGCCGGGTGGGGATGGGGTCGCAGACGCTGCAGATCCTCCGGCAGGGGGTGTGGGCCGCGCTCAGCGGGGGCTGGTACTACGACCCGCACCAGGCCACCTTCGTGAACGCGCTGCACCTCTACCTGTGGCTCTTTCTGCTCGGCCTGCCCTTCACCCTCTACATGGTGAGTGTGGGGGCGGGGAGGAGGGCGGCTCCATACCCTTCTGGCGGGCCGGGTTTCCCGAGTCCGGCGGGCGGTCGCGCCTCCCTGGCTCCGGGCTGGGGGTGCGCCCTCTTCCCCTTCCCGGTGCGCGCCCCCCACCATCCCGCGCCCCGGTCCCCTAGGGGCCCGCCGCCCTCCTCGGTCTGGTGCTCCCCTCCCCCACCCGTGCTCCCCACTGTCCTCTCCCTGGAGGGCTTCCCCTATTTCAGTGATGACAGGAGAAGCGAATCAGCAGCAGCCTCCGCCTCCCGCCCCCGGGCGCCCAGCCCGTTTTCTGGGAAGTGGTAGCTTCCTAGGCCCCTTCTTCGGGGTTCCTGATCCTGCCCTCTCCAGCCTTTCTAGCCGGGTGGGTGAAGCCCGAGTGGGGCTCCCTGCCTCCGCGTCTGGTGGTGGGCGCCGAGCGTTCTGCTCCCAAGGGCCGCCGCATCCGTCCCTGGCGCGCGTGCTTATCTGCGCCCCGTTCCTCGGGCGCCGGACACCCCTGGGGCACTCCCTGCCCCTGAGGCAGTTCTCGCTCCTCCTCTCCGGGGAGTACTCTCCCTCCACCTCGCCTCTAATCCGGGTGCGGAGCTTTTGGAGCCGCAGGGAAGAATGTGTGCCGCTCGGTGCGGAATATATTTTGTGGGGAGTCCGGGCTCTTACTCGCTTAGACGTAGTGGTTGAAAATCTGACTCTCGCCCTTCCTGCCTCTCAAAATCCTGTTTTTGCTTACCAGTGGTTCTTTTCTGTTCGGCTCCGTGGCCAGTGGCTTTTATTTCCAGGCCAGCTTTGGGGGTAGGGAGCGGGGGAGATACGGGGAATCTGGCTGGCATTTCAGCAGATTTGTTTGGGTTGGTTCAAGGCCTTGTACTGACTGATAGGAAGAAAGGAAAGTACTGCCTGTTGATGAATTCAGTACGATCAGTTTCTCCGAACGATCTAGGGTTTTAAGATATATTTTCACCGAAAGTTGTGAGCGCATTTTCTTTTTTAAAACACATTGGGTTAGGGTGGGGCATTAGGGAGACTAATGTGGAAGAGAGGTGATACTTAACGCTTCAGTTAAAATTTTAAAATAACCAGAAGGGAGGAAAGATTGGTAACTATTTATTTTAGGAGAATGCCTTTGAATGTATTTCTGCTAACGTTGTGGTTCTTCGTGGAGCTGTAGTAAGGGTGCTGGATTAGAAAATCTGGTGAGGATACCCATTTCTTTCCTAAGTGAAGCTCATTTACACTACTTGGCAGAAAAAGTGGAGGAAGATGTACTAAATTTCACATTCTCAACAACTTTTAATTTTTCATTGAAATCGTTTGGGAGGGACCTGCTGCTAGAGGTAAAAAAGCCATTTTAAAAAAAATACTGAGTAACTGATGGCTTATTTCTTTAGGGGACTTGTTCAGTCTTGTCACTTTCTGAAAATTTATCACAAAGTGTTATAATTTTCCATTAATTCTGGCCCAGGGAGTTAGTTCTATTTGCACTTCTCTATCTTCCAGGAATATGACATAATTAATGAACAGGTTAATTACTTTGGGTGTAAGAATCCTCAGGCTGTCACAGAGCTCTTTATAGCAGTTTTCTTTTATATCCAAGAGAATTGTAAATTTAAAACTGAAGCTGGTTCTCAGCTAAGACTCTTGGTGTTATTAAGGCATTATTAGAGCAAATGGAAAGCACTGAGTTCACTGCTTCTTTTTGGGAGTTTATTCAGTTAAATTTAATTCACAAATAAATATTTGAATGTCTACTGTGTGCTGGGCAATTTGCTGGGTTCTGGGAAAATAAAATTGCTTCTCTGACTTTCTTGTTTATGTTAATGGCAACTCTGTTTTTCCTAAACCTTTAAAAAGCTCTCGTTGATTCTTCTCTTCCTCTCTCTTCACATCCGGTTCAGCAACAAATCTTGTGGGTTCTATCTTCGAAACCTAACTAGAATCCAGCTAATTATCATCACCACTCCCTTGGTTCAAGCCATCATTATGTTTCTCTTGGGTTGTTGCAGTGTTCTAATGAGTCAGTGCTTCCATTCTTTATTCTCTATTCATAAAGATGTCTGAGTGATTCCTTAAAACGTAAGTCAGATCGTGGCACTCAGCTCAGAGCCTCCCTTCCCATGTGTTTACCCCCCCCCCACTCCATTTGCCTTCTTACAATTTTCCCCACACAATAACTGTGTTCCTGCCTCAGGGCCTTTGCACTTGCTATTCTCCCTCTGGATGACTCCTCCCCTCCAGATATATGTGTGACTTAACATGCTGCACTTATTTCAGGTTTCAGTTATATGTGAGGCCTTCCTTGATAACCACTGTAAAATAGCAACTTCCCAGCTCCTACAATACTTCCTAGCCCTCCTACCCTCCTTTATTTAATAGCACTTGTTACAAATTGGTATATATTTATTACTTAATGTCTCTCTTATCCCATTAGAATATAAACTCTAAGAGGGCAGAGACTTTTTGTTTACTGCTGTGTTGTCAAGACCTAGTTCAGTGCCAAGCACATAGTGAGAACTCAAATATGAAATGAATGATTAGAAATGAACAAAACACAGCTTTTGCCTTCAAGGAAGTTCAAGTCTAGCTTGGGGATAATGAACAATTACAAGCATTAGAATTGTTGTGAAAAGGTAAGTACAGAATGACCCTGAGCTTTTAGTTAGGGGATTGATCCTAGTCTGGGGGCAGTTAGCAAAGAAGATTGGTAAATGTTTACTTGGAAGTTATCAGCATTATAGAGGACAGTCCAAGCCACAGACTAGAATATCTGGGGAGAAAGTATAATTCATTAATAAGAAAATGGCTTGGCCAGAACTCCAAAGCCTAACAGCAGTTAAAAATCAGCAAAGGAGACAAGAAAGGTAAAAGGAAAATGAAGAGAGGAACCCATAACAGAAGCCAAGGAAAAAGTTTTTGAAAAGGAGAAAATGGTAACAAGTGCCAAATTGCCCTCCTGAGAGGCAGTACTAATTTAAATTTTCATCAACAGGATTGAGAGTACTTGTCTTCCCAGCTCTTCTCAACACTTTGCAAAAAAGAGTGTCAATGGTTGTAAATTTCTTTTTCAACGGAATGTTGAATAAATGATTTCAGTAATATTCTGTTTTTGATAATAGGCAGAATTTGTCTTAAAGTACTTTTTAATCCAAACTTTTCTTAGTCCAAGCTAAGGATGTTTAACTGCACTAACATATATCACAAAACAACTTCTTTTTGAGTTTTCCTATTCTCTGCACTCAGATAATTTTCACAGTTAGGTAATTGGTAAACAAGCAGAAATGTTTCTTTGAGAGAAGATTGATTGAGTCTTTCTGTTATTTTATCTGAGTTAAATCAAACGGTTTTCCTGTGTCTCTGTGCATAGCTGGGGAGGACAGAGAATTATTTTGTAGGTGGGCTAGGACATCTGGGACACCGGGGTAGTAACACTAGGATAGCATAGAGTAATGGTATGGAAAAGCACAGATTACAACAAGTATTCTGTAGATTCTACTATACTGTTGACTTCTTTAGCATTTCAGATGAATTTTACCAAACCACAGTGGAATAGTTACTGATTCTGATTCCTCTGGTTCCTCTCCGTGTCCCCTTAAAAGTTGATTAAATGCTTTCTTTGCTGGAATTGTAAAATAGTTCACACTTCCTTTCCTTCCTTTATCATGAGAACCTGAAGGGTTGCATGTTTTATAACTTGTACCGTTGGTGCTAGTCTCTGTTGCTTTGTGTTATAATAAGAAAGAAAAGAAAACCTAGGGGAAAGCAAGCCATTTCCTTTTGAGATTTTAAGGGAAAAAAAAAAAAAGTCCTATTTGTAGAGCTTTGTACAAACCAAATAGAAACCTGAGTGCCAGCTGCCCTGAGAATAGGCAGGAATATTAGTCACAAATTTGAGAAACTTGAATCATGTATGTGGCTGTTTTCCTAATCCTCCTCACTCCCTGAAAGTTGTCTAGACATAAACTAAACAGATCCAAGCACCATAGCTGTCAACCTAAAAACTTTGTATTTTGAAATAATTTTAGGTTTACAAGAAAGTTACAAAAATAGTATAGAGATTCTTATATACCCTTTGCCCAGCTTCCTCTAATATTAAAATCTTACGTAACCATGGTGCATTTGTCAAAATGAAGAAATTAACATCAGTACAGTACTAGTAGAATTGTAGACATTATTTGGATTTCACCAGTTTTTCCATTAGTGTCCCTCTTCTGTTTCAGGATCCAGCCTAGGATACTATATTGCATTTAGTATCATCATCTTTAACATGGCTTGCTTGCTTTCTGTTTTCCCTTACCATGCTGGGATTCTATTCTTTAAGGAATTTTACAATTTATAACAATTAATCAAATTGTGTCTTATAAGAAAAATTAGTGAAAGGTTATATGTCTGTGATAGGTACATTTTAGATGGAGAAAAGAGGAGAGTATTCTGAATGATTTTTAAACCAAGCATTGACCGTTAACCTATGTGAGGCTGTTTTTGAATTGAGATATTTTACGTATGAAGAATTGTATGACATGAAATAATTCTAAAGAAGAAAAAGACTTTAGACCTCATTCACACAAAATGGACACCAGTGTCTTAGCTTCCTCCTATAATGCTGTTTTCCTAATTTATAAATTAGAAGCAATGAGACAAATGCACAACCATATTACAAGGTAGACTGTGACTAATCCCTTATGTGTCGTAAAGTGTTCAGGAATTGGAAGGAGGATGCAGTTATTTCCTAGAAGGCTTTATGCAGAGGATAATTCATACATTCACAACCTTGACTGTATGCTGGGCACTGTGGTAGGCCTTATGGTGGGGGACCTTTATAAGGTTTGTTATTTGTGCTGGAACATCATTTCCCATAATCATCCCACCAGGCAAGTGAATCTTTGTTCTATGGAAAAGATCATTTAGTGAAAGAATAGGTGTTCTTGGGTGTAATGGTTTGCTCTGCTATCAAGTATTTTATTGTAATATATCCAACATGTTAAAGCTTTCTTAAACCTTGTTTAATTGTTCAAAGTTATAGTTCCTAGAATTTATAAAATTTAACATGATATCTAACATGGTTAGTGTTTTGTTCCAAATTTCCCTTTCATTGTTGGCTTTGCCTTTGATTTGGTAATCTTACACAACTGCTGACAAGTGTTTATAGCATCGTTTTTGTTCACATCATTATGCAATGTCAGTGGTACTCAAACTTTCACTGTGTATCTATCTTGGCTTTCTTCCTTATTAAAGAATATCTGTAGGTAAAACACGGAAAGTCAAAGTAACTAAAATCACAAAGTGCACCACATAGCTCTTCACGCTGTCCTAGGCATTGGCAGGTGGCTTTCAGCTAATTATAACTATATATTTTTGCTCACTAGTGGGGTGAGCAGAATTAGAATTCTCCATTGGATGGTTTCAAACTACCTGCCCTCCACTCCTCTGCTCATTCTGAGTAACCGCTTATCCCTTTTCCTTCTGTAGCAAGGTGCACATCACAACACAGGCTGGCGTGAGGCTGATGTTGAGATAATCCTGAGTCTGCTTTTTCTTTTCTTTTAAAAGGAAGTTACTCAGCAGCTTTGGAAGATTATTAGGAATTCTTTTTATATTCCTTACTAGTGTCTCTCATGATACTTCACTTGAGAATTGCTGGTCTGCCATATGACACAGGCTTCTACACAAGAGATAACATAGGACAGAGCTGCCATTACCTTTCTTCTTAAAAAAAAAAAAAAAGCCCACCATCTAATAACTGGGAATTAATTTGCCTGCATTCCTATTTTGCTTTACTCCAATAAATCAGTATCTGGGGGAGATTCCAGGCAAGTGTATTTTGAAAAGCCACTCCCCCTAGATGTACCAACAGAAAAAGCCTGTAGGTGATTGCTGGTGAACACCTCATGCTAACAGTCACTACCTGGGAGTTTTAGTCTATTATTTGTGACTGTCTGAAAATACCTTATTGTTTCCTGCTTAGGTTGCTGGTTTAACTCATCTCCTTTTTTTCAGCAGTGAATAAATTACTGAATAACTTTGACTCTGGCTGTAATGGGGGCTTTTATGGTACTGATAATAGTAATGCTTATATAGTGCTTTTTACCCAGTATAGTATAATTCTTGAGCATTTCACCCTCCAGTTAAAAAGCCATTGTTAGGTTTTTTATCATGAAAATATTACTAGTTGTAGAAATTGTTCCATGTGGTAATCATAATCCAAAATAAAAGTATATATAATCCAAAGTAAGTGTCCAGAATAAAAGCAAACAACGCTGTGGCAGTAGTGTGGTGCACATTTGTATATCTAAGATTTTACACCTGGAAGTTCGCAGCATAAGTTTCTAGAAAAATTGCTGGGTCAAATTATGTACATTTAAAATTGAATGTCAAATTATACCTCAGAAAATGTTGTACCAGTTTTTATTCTCACTAGTGTATGAAAGGACCTGTTGCCCTTTGTTTTCACCAACATTGGTTATTATGTCTTTTTGATGTGATAGTGTAAACTGGCATCTTGTTTTAATTTTTGTTTTTTTATTAATAGGTTCTTTGAGTATCTTTTCATAGGCTTAGTAGACATTTATATCTTTTTTCTTTTAGCTGCCTGTTGCATCCTTTATCCTTTTTTGAAAGTCATGTTCTTTCTAAGTGATTTTTGAGAGCCCCTTGTATGTTTAAAAATTAGCTCTTTGTTATGTATTAAAAATTTCCCATAATTTGTCTTTTAAGTGTATGATTGAGGTTTTTCTTTGTTGTTGTTGCGGTGCGCGGGCCTCTCACTGTTGTGGCTTCTCCCGTTGCGGAGCACAGGCTCCGGACGCGCAGGCTCAGCGGCCATGGCTCACGGGCCCAGCCGCTCTGCGGCATGTGGGATCTTCCGGGACCGGGGTACGAACCCCGTGTCCCCTGCATCGGCGGGCGGACTCTCAGCCACTGCGCCACCAGGAAAGCCCTGATTGAGTTTTTTGAGCATATAAATTTAACATTTTTCGTAGTTACATTTGCTATTTTTCTTCCTGTGGTAAAGACCTTCCCTGTTAAAAACTTGTAAAAATCATGTTTTCATCTAATAATTTTTAAATTTGGGGATAAATTTGCGTGGTTAAATAAAAAAGAAACTAAAAGGTGGTGAAATCCCTCTTTCGTATCTGCCACCATCTTCCCAGTTGCCACCTGCACTACCTCCCATAAAAAACCACTGTGGGGGCTTCCCTGGTGGCGCAGTGGTTGAGACACGGGTTCGAGCCCTGGTCTGGGAAGATCCCACATGCCGCCGAGCAACTAAGCCTGTGAGCCACAGCTACTGAGCCTGCAAGTCTGGAGCCTGTGCTCCGCAACAAGAGAGGCCGCGACAGTGAGAGGCTCTCGCACCGCGATGAGGAGTGGCCCCCGCTCGCCGCGACTGGAGAAAGCCCACGCACAGAAACGAAGACCCAACACAGACAAAAATAAATAAATAGATAAATAAAATTAAAAAAAAAAAACCACTGTGGATAGTTTCTTGTGAATCCCACCGCAGCTTACAGGCGCAAATTCAAATGTCTGTCTCCGTCTCCCACCGCTGCATTCTTTTTTTAATAAATTTATTTATTTATTTATTTTTGTCTGCGTTGGGTCTTTGTTGCTCCGCGCGGGCTTTTATGTAGTTGCGGCGAGCGGGGACTACTCTTTGTTGCGGTGCGCGGGCTTCTCATTGCGGTGGCTTCTCTTGTTGCGGAGCACGAGCTCTAGGCGCATAGGCTTCAGTAGTTATGGCACGTGGGCTCAGTAGTTGTGGCTCGCAGGCTCTAGAGCAC